>NC_139012.1:29917618-30517618 GCF_964374135.1 Grampus griseus | reverse complement strand
TCCAGTGTATACATTTCCAATTGAGGTCAATTTTTTTGCCTTGTTTCAGCTCTCAGACTGTAAACAGGTTATCATTTTCTTGGTCTACTTAGTGCAAGGGTTTTTGCCAGGTTTTTTGCATTTTTGTGCTTTTCGTTGGTTATTGTGCTATTTGCAGTCATTTTAAAAAATTGGAAACAACAAAATATCTTTGTAAAGTAAAATTACCAAAATCCAATTACCCACAGATAATGGTATACATCTTTCCAAGTTTCTTCTGGGCATGTAGATTTTTTTTCCAAAAATAATGTTACGTGAGAAAGACATTGCTTTGGGAAAGATCCCCTTAGTTTTCCTTACTTGCTGCAAGTAATAAATCTTCCTTCTCCCCCCCCCCAAAATAATAATAACGTTATATGATATATTCAGTGCTTCAGCCTCTTACTAAAAGGGAATCTTACCATGTCTCAGAATAAAGTTCTACATTAACAATTTGAAAAAAATAAAAAGATCTTCAAGCATAGTGCTTAAGTACTGTCTTGTGTTCCTAAAGACACAAAGGCTAGGATGTGTCTAATGGAGAAATATATGTGATAGATAAGCTTCATTCAGACATGAGTTTAGTGCTTCAGGCTATGAGTTCAGTGTTAGTGAATCAACAAAATATATTAAATAAGGTGTCTTTAAACAGAAACATACATAAAACAAGATTACATGTTGACTGGTTGACAAAATATTGTGTCCAGAAGCTCACAGGAATCTAATTCTGTATTTCCCCTAGGAGCAGTGATTCACTACTCACTAATTCAGTGCTCATAATGACTTTATGGAATATAACCACCATGAATAACAAGAACTAACTATAAATAGAAAAGTTTTAAGACCAGTAGTAAAACTGAACATCAAGTAGAATATGGATATTCACAGATTTAAAATACTCTCTAGTTATGAAGAGAAGTTCAACTGGTGAAGTTCAACTATTAATAATACAATCTACAAGAACACACAACTGGGCAATTTTCTGAAGAATAAAATGAAATTAAACTACATCTGTAACTTATTTTTGGAGGAAGGGAACTTTCTTTACCTATTCAACACATTTTTCAACTGAAATATATTCTCTCTCAAAATGGCAGAAACCACCTGAACTTGCTATTCCTATCTTTCAGTCCTTATTGCCGTAGATTGAGGTTACTTACAAGTGATGTGAGTATCTATGACACCAGCCCATGAAGTAGAGGTTACTTTTTATCTGGTCATATTAGGTGATAGTCATTCTACACTGTTCTGGCTCTTTTGGGATAGCATAGGAAAGAGGTTCAGAGCACGTCCTCTGAGGCCAGACCTCTGAGCTGTAGTGTGGCTCTGCCACTTACTAGCTGTGCGATGTTGGACATACTATTTAAATTATGTGTCCTTGAGTTCCCTCATTTATAAATGGTGATGAAAATAATACAACCTCAAAGAGTTAGGAAGAGAATTAAATAATTAACATTTCTAAAGCACTTAGAAGAGTGTACAACATAAATGATAAAAATGGTTCAACTATCATTATTATTATTATTAGCAGCCCTGTGTACAAATAAAGATTCACTAGATGGAGATGTGAGTGGCTGAATTATCATACTGAAGAAGGTGTAAGTGACTTGGAAGGAGGAGTTTGGTCCACCCTATGGGACCGTGTCTTTCTGCAGTTCCTGCTCAGCATGTGTATTATAATAGTATGTCTTAGATGTAGACATTGATTGACTACTGATCAAATCTATGGATGATATAAAAACAAAGAATTCAGTCAGAAATCATTTTCACTTATAATATTTTTTGCTACCAAAGTTACTTTCATAAAACTTGAACCTGATTTAACAATTTCCCCCTCAAACCCTCTCATGATTTCCAATGCACATAGAACATTTCAAACTCTTTATTGCAATTTGTCTCCAACCAAAGATATCCTGATTCATCTTTCCTCATATCAAGAGAAAAATATGAGAGTAAATATTTCTACCATATTCCATACAAGGTGCACAGCTAGAGTACTGGTTTCAGGTCTAGATAATATACTACCAAAACATCATCAACAAATGTAAGTTTGAACAACAACAAAAGCAGGAAGAAACGATTCAGCACCATGTCCTTATGAACAATTCAAGGAGCAGTCTCAAAACAGATCATTTAATGGGAAAGGAGGGGTAGAAGAGCCATGTGTCTTTGGCTGATGTCCAGAAGGAATGAAATGAAGAGTTCTGACCCACCCTGTGTGAAGGTGGAGGAGAGTGACAACAAAAGAAGGTGAATTTCCATTCAAGAAAAGACAACTTTATAGCAGTTATACTGGGTTGGCCAAAAAGTTCGTTCAGGTTTTTCCGCAACGTCCTATGGAAAACCCGAAGGAACTTTTTAGCCAACCCAAACCTATCTGAAAATATAGAAGGCTAACTCAAAGTCTGTGATTTTTACAATGTGCTAAAAAAGTTACCTAGCCTCTGAGAACTGTGTTCCTCTTTGAGCAGTTCTGATGAATGAAGTGGGAACTGGGAGAATATGTAAACTAGGAGCAATAGTTTAAAACCAAATTCTAAATTGTACCTTTCATGGATAATCACGATTATGTAGTGTTCATGGGCATAGTCTCCAAACACTTTCCAGACAGTAAAGAGGAAATTAAAAATACATGAAGAATTTTATACATCTTAAAACTCCTTCCTTTTGCAAACTAAAAAGGTTTCCAGGCTCTCCATATTACACAAGTGAGTTGTTCCTTCTAAATTTAAAACTCATGTAAACACTGCAATAGTCTGTAATCAAAAATCAAAGGTCACTTTAAATCTCTTCTTTATCAAAAACCAAGTTTAAAAGATTAAAAATTGATAGAATATTTTGGCCTTCACAATTCTATTATATTCATCTTAGAAAAGGCAAATCCTAACTGACGTTCAGTTAAATCTCTGGACTCAAAAATTTTCCTTTTCTGGGGGGCTACATTGGGTCTTTGTTGCTGCACTCTGGCTTTCTCTAGTTGCGGCAAGCGGGGTCTACCCTTCGTTGTGGTGCATGAGCTTCTTATTGCAGTGGCTTCTCTTGCTGCAGAGCACAGACTCTAGGCACAGGCTTCAGTAGTTTTGATGCACAGGCTTAGTTGCTCCACCGCATGTGGGATCTTCCTGGACCAGGGATCTGCCTGCACTGGCAGGCAGATTCTTAAGCACTGCACCACCAGGGAAGTCCAATAATCTTATTTTTTTAACTTTTTATTTTATGTTGGAGTATAGTTGATTAACAGTGCTGTGTTAGCCTCAGGTATACAGCAAAGTTATTCAGTTATACCTATACATGTATCTATCCTTTTTCATATTCTTTTCCCATTTAGGTTGTTACAAAATATTGAGTAGAGTTCCCTGTGCTATACAGTAGGTCCCTGTTGGTTATCCACCTTAAATACAGCAGTGTGTACATGAAAGATGGACAATCTTAATGAATGCTAAGGGAAAGGAAATACAATACTGAATAACTCCTAGGAAAAGGTATATTGAATTTCTGTTACTCTCAAAGCCAAAGAAATATGAACTCATCTTATGTAAGCATAAGTGAAGAATGGATGAGGCTTCATCATATTATGTTTGCTAAATGAATTCATTTTCCTGAGTACACATTTTGTGCCAGATGCTATGTATGCCAAGACAGGCCTTCTTGCCTCTAAGGCACACACAGTCTAACAGAAAATGAAATAAACTACAGTACAATGGGTCAAGTGTTTTAAGTCATGGCATCGGACACTTGTTTGCAGGAGGTTAATGGGTGATTGGGAAGTGAAAAAGTGAGGTTGGACTATTTTTTTCCTGGTGTTTGCTGAGGACTTACAGTTGTGAAATGAATTAGCAGAACAAAGAGAAAGGAAGACTTAAGTGGGATAAAGGAGATGGTTTGAAGGCTGCATGGGAGGAGCTAATGAAAGGAGTAACAGAAGTTACAGGAAGAAGAGAATTGATGGAGGATGACACAGACACTGTGATTTATCAAGTACTGGTTAGAGTATGAAAATATAATGTTTTAATAATTAAAATTATTTCTAATAAGGTCCTGATGAATTTTTATTGCCTTCCATCACATTACTGAAATCTTGAGATAAAATAAGCTATCCAAAGAATGCTTATGAAAAGATCAAATAAAAAATTAAAAATTATTGAGGAAATAACTCAAAATGCATGAGAAGCTCAATGTAAAAATATCTATAACAATATATTAAATAAGAATGCATTTGAGGGCTTCCCAGGTGGTGCAGTGGCTAAGAATCCACCTGCCAATGCAGGGGACACGGGTATGAGCCCTGGTCCAGGAAGATCCCATATGCCGCAGAACAACTAAGCCCGTGTGCCACAACTACCGAGCCTGAGGCCTAGAGACCACCAGCCACAGCTACTGAGCCCGTGTGCCACAACTACTGAGGCCCGCGCACCGAGAGCTCAGGGCCCACAACAAGAGAAGCCACCAAAATGAGAAGCCCGCGCACCGCAACAAGAGTAGACCCTGCTCGCCGCAACTAGAGAAAGCCCGCATGGATCAACGAACACCTAACACAGTCAAAAATATATAAATAATATTTCTTTTTAACAAAGAAGGCATTTGAAGCAAAGATTGAAAAGAGGAATGGCTAATTATAATAAAGCCACATGATGAAATACTATGCAACCACTGAAATTTTCACGGAGATTTTTTTTTTACACATCTTTATTGGAGTATAATTGCTTTACAATGGTATGTTAGTTTCTGCTTTATAACAAAGTGAATCAGTTATACATATACATATGTTCCCATATCTCTTCCCTCCTGTATCTCTCTCCCTCACACCCTCACTATCCCACACCTCTAGGTGGTCACAAAACACCGAGCTGACCTCCTGTGCTATGCAGCTGCCTCCCACTAGCTATCTATTTTACGTTTGGTAGTGTATATATGTCCATGCCTCTCTCTCACTTTGTCACAGCTTACCCTCCCCCCTCCCCGTATCCTCAAGTCCATTCTCTACTAGGTCTCTTTATTCCCGTCTTAGCCCTAGGCTCTTCATGACGTTTTTTTGTTTTACATTCCATATATATGTGTTAGCATACAGTATTTGTTTTTCTTTCTGACTTACTTCACTCTGTAGGACTCTAGGTCTATCCACCTCACTACAAATAACTCAATTTCATTTCTTTGTATGGCAGAGTAATATTCCATTGTCTATATGTGCCACATCTTCTTTATCCATTCATCTGTTAATGGACACTTAGGTTGCTTCCATGTCCTGGCTATTGCAAACAGAGCTGCAATGAATATTGTAGTACGATTCTTTTTAAATTATGGTTTTCTCAGGGTATATACCCAGTAGTGGGATTGCTGGGTCGTATGGCATTTCTATTTTTAGTTTTCTAAGGAACTTCCATACTGTTCTCCATAGTGGCTCTATCAATTTACATTCCCACCAACAGTGCAAGAGGGTTCCTTTTTTCCACACCTTCTCCAGCATTTATTTTTTGTAGATTTTTTGATGATGGCCATTCTGACCAGGTGAGATGATATCTCATTGTAGTTTTGATTTGCATTTCTCTGATGATTAATGATCTTGAGCATTCTTTCATGTGTTTGTTGACAATCTGTATATCTTCTTTGGAGAAATGTGTATTTAGGTCTTCTGCCCATGTTTGGATTGGGTTGTTTGTTTTTTTGATATTGAGCTGCATGAGCTGTTTGTAAATTTTGGAGATTAAACCTCTGTCAGTTGCTTCATTTGCAAATATTTTCTCCCATTCTAAGGGCTGTCTTTTCGTCTTGTTTATGGTTTCCTTTGCTGTGCAAAACATTTTAAGTTTCATTAGGTCCCATTTGTTTATTTTTGTTTTTATTTCCTTTTCTCTAGGAGGTGGGCCAAAAGGGATCTTGCTGTGATTTACGTCATAGAGTGTTCTGCCTATGTTTTCCTCTAAGAGTTTGATGGTGTCTGGCCTTACATTTAGGTCTTTAATCCATTTTGAGTTTATGGTTGTGTATGGTGTTAGGGAGTGTTCTAATTTCATTCTTTTATATGTAGCTGTCCAGTTTTCTTAGCACCACTTATTTAAGAGGCTGTCTTTTCTCCATTGCATATTGTTGCCTCCTTATCAAACATAAGGTGACCATATGACTGTGGGTTTATCTCTGGACTTTCAATCCTGTTCCCTTGATCTATATTTCTGTTTTTGTGCCAGTATCGTACTGTCTTGATTACTGTAGCTTTGTAGTATAGTGTGAAGTCAGGGAGCCTGATTCCTCCACCTCCGTTTTTCTTTCTCAAGATTGCTTTGGCTATTTGGGGTCTTTTGTGTTTCCATACAAATTGTGAGATTTTTTTGTTCTAGTTCTGTGAAAAATGCCAGTGGTAGTTTGATAAGGATTGCACTGAATCTGTAGCTTGCTTTGGGGAGTAGAGTCATTTTCACAATGTTGATTCTTCCAATCCAAGAACATGGTGTATCTCTCCATCTGTTTGTATCGTCTTTAATTTCTTTCATCAGTGTCTTAAAGTTCTCTGCATACAGGTTTTTGTGTACTTAGGTATAGGTTTATTCCTCGATATTTTATTCTTTTTGTTGCAATGGTAAATGGGAGTATTTTCTTAAATTCACTTTGACTTTTCATCATTAGTGTATAGGAATGCAAGAGATTTCTGTGCATTAATTTTGTATCCTGCAACTTTACCAAATTCATTGATTAGCTCTAGTAGTTTTCTGGTAGTATCTTCAGGATTCTCTATGTATAGTATCATGTCATCTGCAAACAGTGACAGCTTTACTTCTTCTTTTCCGATTTGGATTCCTTTTACTTCTTTTTCTTCTCTGATTGCTGTGGCTAAAACTTCCAAAACTATGTTGAATAATAGTGGTGAAAGTGGGCAAACTTGTCTTGTTCCGGATCTTAGTGGAAATGGTTTCAGTTTTTCATGACTGAGGACAATGCTGGCTGTGGGTTTGTCATATATGGCCTTTATAATATTGAGGAAAGTTCCCTCTATGCCTACCTTCTGCAGGGTTTTTATCATCAATGGGTGTTGAATTTTGTCGAAAGCTTTCTCTGCATCTACTGAGATGATCATATGGTTTTTCTCCTACAGTTTATTAATATGGTGTATCACACTGATTGATTTGCTTATATTGAAGAATCCTTGCATTCCTGGGATAAACTCCACTTGATCATGGTGCATGATCCTTTTAATGTGCTGTTGGATTCTGTTTGCTAGTATTTTGTTGAGGATTTTTGCATCTATGTTCATCAGTGTTATTGGCCTGTAGTTTTCCTTCTTTGTGACATCTTTGACTGGTTTTGGTATCAGGGTGATGGTGGCCTCATAGAATGAGTTAGGGAGTGTTCCTCCCTCTGCTATATTTTGGAAGAGTTTGAGAAGAATAGGTGTTAGCTATTCTCTAATTGTTTGATAGAATTCCCCTGTGAAGCAACCTGGTCCTGGACTTTTGTTTGTTGGAAGATTTTTAATCACAGTTTCCTTTCAGTGCTTATGATTGGTCTGTTCATATTTTCTATTTCTTCCTGGTTCAGTCTTGGAAGGTGTGCATTTCTAAGAATTTGTCTATTTCTTCCAGGTTGTTCATTTTATTGGCATATTGTTGCTTGTAGTAATCTCTCATGATCCTTTGTATTTCTGCAATGTCAGGTGTTACTAGTCATTTTTCATTTCTAAATCTATTGATTTGAGTCTTCTCCCTTTTTTTTCATGATGAGTCTGGCTAATAGTTTATCAATTTTGTTTATCTTCTCAAAGAACCAGCTTTTAATTTTATTCATCTTTGCTATTGTTTCCTTCATTTCTTTTTCATTTATATCTGATCTGATTTTTATGATTTCTTTCCTTCTGCTAACTTTCAGGTTTTTTAGTTCTTCTTCCTCTAATTGTTTTAGGTGTAAGTTTAGTTTGTTTACTTGAGATGTTTCTTGTTTCTTAAGGTAGGATGGTATTGCTATAACATTCACTCTTAGAACTGCAATTGCTGCATCCCATAGGTTTCGGGTCATCATGTTTTCATTGCCATTTGTTTCTAGGTATTTTTTAATTTCCTCTTCGATTTCTTCAGTGATCTCTTGGTTATTAATTAGTGTATTGTTTAGCTTCCATGTGTTTGTATTTTTGACAGAATTCTTTCCTGTAATTGATATCTAGTCTCATAGCGTTGTGGTCAGAAAAGACACTTGATACGATTTCAATTTTCTTAAATTTACCAAGGCTTGATTTGTGACCCAAGATATGATCTATGCTGGAGAATGTTTCATGAGCACTTGAGAAGAATGTGCATTCTGTTATTTTTGGATGGAATGTCCTATAAATATCAATTAAGTCCATCTTGTTTAATGTATCCTTTAAAGCTTGTGTTTCCTTATTTATTTTCATTTTGGATGTTCTGTCCATTGGTGAAAGTGGGGTGTTAAAGTCCCCTACTATGATTGTGTTGCTGTCGATTTCCTCTTTTATGGCTGTTACTATTTGCCTTATGTATTGAGGTGCTCCTATGTTTGGTTCATAAATATTTACAATTGTTATATCTTCTTCTTGGATCGATCCCTTGATCATTATGTAGTGTCCTTCTTTGTCTCTTCTAATAGTCTTTATTTTAAACTCTATTTTGTCTGATATGAGAATTGCTACTGCAGCTTTCTTTTGATTTCCATTTGCATGGAATATCTTTTTCCAACCCCTCATTTTCAGTCGGTATGTGTCCCTACGTCTGAAGTGCGTCTCTTGTAGACAGCATATATATGGGTCTTGTTTCTATGTCCATTCAGCAAGTCTATGTCTTTTGGTTGGAGCATTTAATCCATTTATCTTTAAGGTAGTTATCGATATGTATGTTCCTATTACCATTTTCTTAATTGTTCTGGGTTTATTATTGTGGGTGTTTTCCTTCTCTTGTGTTTCCTGCCTAGAAAAGTTCCTTTAGCATTTGTCGTAAAGCTGGTTTGGTGGTGCTGAATTCTCTTAGGTTTTGCTTGTGTATAAAGGTTTTAATTTCTCCATCAAATCTGAATGAGATCCTTGCTGGGTAGAGTAATCTTGGTTGTAGGTTTTTCTCCTTCATCACTTTAAATATGTCCTGCCACTCCCTTCTGGCTTGCATATTTCTGCTGAAAGATCAGCTGTTAATCTTATGGGGATTCCCTTGTATGTTATTTCTTGTTTTTCCCTTGCTTATTTTAATATTTTTTCTTTGTATTTAATTTTTGATAGTTTGATTAATATGTGTCTTGGAGTGTTTCTTCTTGGATTTATCCTGTATGGGACTCTCTGTGATTCCTGGAGTTGATTAACTATTTCCTTTCCCGTAATAAGGAAGGTTTCAACCATTATCTCTTCAAATATTTTCTCAGTTGCTTTCTTTTTCTCTTGTTCTTCTGGGACCCCAATAATTCAAATGTTGGTGTGTTTAATGTTGTCCCAGAGGTTTCTGAGACTGTCCTCAATTCTTTTCATTCTTTTTTCTTTATTCTGCTCTGCAGTAGTTATCTCCGCTATTTTATCTTCCAAGCCACTTATCCGTTCTTCTGCCTCAGTTATTCTGTTATTGATCCCTTCTAGAGAATTTTTAGTTTTATTTATTGTATCACTGTTCATTTGCTCTTTAGTTCTTCCAGGTCCTTGTTAAACGTTTCTTGTATTTTCTCCATTCACTTTCCAAGATTTTGGAACATCTTTACTATCATTATTCTGAATTCTTTTTTAGGTAGACAGCCTATTTCCTCTTCATTCGTTAGGTCTGGTGGGTTTTTGCTTTGCTTCTTCATCTGCTGTGTTTTTCTGTCTTCTCATTATGCTTAACTTACTGTGTTTGGGTTCTCCTTTTCGCAAGCTGCAGGTTTGTAGTTCCCTTGTTTTTTCTGTCTGTCCCCAGTGGCTAAGGTTGGTTAAGTGGGTTGTGTAGGCCTCCTGGTGAAGGGGACTAGTGCCTGTGTTCTGGTGGATGAGGCTGGATATTTTCTTTCTGGTGGGCAGGTCCACGTCTGGTGGTGTGTTCTGGGGTGTCTTTGGCCTTATTATGATTTTAGGCAGCCTCTGTTCTCATGGATGGGGTTGTGTTCTTGTTTTGCTAGTTGTTTGGCATAGGGTGTCCAGCACTGCAGCTTGCCGGTCACTGAGTGGAGCTGGGTCTTTGCACTGAGATGAAGATCTTTGGGAGATTTTTGCTGTTTGATATTACATGGAGCTGGGAGTTCTCTTCTGGACCTGTGTTCTGAACTTGGCTCTTCCACCTCAGTGGCACAGCCCTGATGCCTGGCTGGAGCACCAAGAGCCTGTCATTCACTCGCATCAGAATAAAAGGGAGAAAAAAAAGAAAGAAAGAAGAAGATAAAATAAAGTAAAATAAAAAATTATTTAAAAAATTATTTTAATAAAGTAATAAAAAATTAAAATAAAGAAAGAAGAGAGCAACCAAACCAAAAAACAAATCCACCAATGATAAGAAGTGCTAAAAACTATAATACAAGAAAAACCCAAACAGATAGAACCCTAGGACAAATGGTAAAAGGAAAGCTATACAGACAAAATTACACAGAGAAGCGTACAGATAGATACACACTCATAAAAAGAGAAAAGGGAAAAATATATATATATTGTTGCTCCCAATGTCCATATCCTCAATTTGGGATGATTCACTGTCTCTTCCACAGATGCAGGTACATCAAGTTCAGTGTGGAGATTTAATCCACTGCTCCTGAGGCTGCTGGGAGAGATTTCCCTTTCTCTTCTTTGTTCTCACAGGTCCCGGGGTTCAGCTTTGGATTTGGACCCGACCCTGCATGTAGGTCCCCTGAGGGCATCTGTTCTTCGCTCAGACAGGACAGGGTTAAATGAGCAGCTGATTCGGGGGTCTGGCTCACTCAGGCCGGGGGGTGGGGAGGGGTACGAATGCAGGGCGAGCCTGAGGCGGCAGAGGCCGGCATGACGTTGCACCAGCCTGAGGCGCGCCGTGCATTCTCCCGGGGAAGTTGTCCCTGGATCACGGAACCCTGGCAGCGGTGGGCTGCACAGGCACCCCAGAAGGTGGATGTGGATAGTGACCTGTGCTCGCACACAGGCTTCTTGGTGGCGACAGCAGCAGCCTTAGCGTCCCATGCCCGTCTCCGGGGTCTGCGCTGTTAGCCGCGGCTCGCGCCCGTCTCTGGAGCTCCTTCAAGCACCACTCTTAATCCCCTCTCCTCGCGCACCAGGAAACAAAGAGGGAAGATAAAGTCTCTTGCCTCTTAGGCAGATGCAGACATTTTCCCGGACACCCTCCCGGCTAGCTGTGCCGCACTAGCCCCTTCAGGTTGTGTTCACCCTCATGGAGATTTTTATAATACTATAACAAGCATTTTTACTGTATTTGTGGGAGGGGGAGGTATACTGCATAAGATATAGAGAGGGAAAGAAGAGAGAGACAGGGAGAAAAAGAGAGAAGGGGGAAAGCAGTAAAAGCAGATGGAAGATGCAGAAGAGGAGGAAGCATGAAGTAAACAGTGCTACGTTAGATATAAAATACACCAAAAATCTTAAGCCGTAATCTTTAGTTAGTTATTTTTGTAGTGGAACTACAGACAACCGATACCTACAGGCAATCTGAAACGATTTCATTTTAGACCTATTATTTTAATATATGATCCTTATTCAGCTGCCTAATGATAAACAAGAGTTATTCCCATGTTTTCCTGCATATGTTCTTGGTAACAATCATTCTGGAGAAATATTAATAGGTGTTGCACACACCAAAAAGAAAGTTTTATGGTACGAGAAGCTTGAGAAATACTAGGTTACACTGGCTTCTTCAATGCAGCAAGAATTCTCAGAAATTTCTGGTAATAGGCTTCATGAATCTCCAGTAAGGTATAAATTTGACAGCATTTCACAAATACTTGACCACTGAATACCCTGGTGTGTTTGAATTCTTTCATGGAGCTAATTTTCTGCCAAATATATGTGCAGGAATTTTTCACTCATAAGGATGGTATTTACTTTTAAGTAACAAAACAAAATTACTGGAAGCATTAACAGCATACATTTCTGTGATAACCAAGGTGACAACAGGTTACTGAATAATTTCAGAGCCTTCCTCTGCTATCTTCTCTGACAAAAAGTTCCTTCCAGTCCTCTCTTCCTGGGGATTAGCTGAATATACTTGTCAACATTTTCAATTCCCTTGCCCTCCAACTAGACCAACCTACACCATTATTTCAGCTCCGAATCCTTCCTTGAACTTCATATTCGGGTATATGACTCCTTCCTAGAGAGCATTTTCTCAATACCTTATGGTCCTCACAATATGATGAAATCGACCAACCTTCTGTCTTTTGTGTCTTAATGTTAAAACAGCTACCTACCCAGTTATTCAAGCCAGAATCTAGTGCCCTGCTCTCACTTTGACAGTGTGTGCCCTCATGACCAACTGGTTCCCTCTGCTTACTCTTAGTTTCTGCTCCTACATTACTGGGCCTCTGAGACACCCGATCAAAACCTATCTGTCTCTGATTCTTCCTGATGAATTCTCAACCAATTATTGCAAGACTACCAGGATCGTCTGCTTAGATTTTCTTACTTCAAACTTGAGGAAAAAAATAAATTGGTTCAATTCATTTTTTTAATGTCACCACATAGATTGCTGCTCCATCCATGAATCTATGAGACAGATTTAGACACTTCTGACTGAAGCACTTATGGCAGTGGGGCCAAGGTCACATCTAGGTAGCTAGAAGAAAAAAAAAAGTGGCATTGGAATGGCAGATATTCAGATGGGTGGCTTATCCAATGCAACGTGGCCAGCTGGGCAGCAAGGGCTATGAATTCCTGAACTGGAATGTTAGAATTTCTAAATCAAAATAGAGAAGCCCCCAAAATAACATTTCACTACCTAAACTGAGATAGAAGTTAAGTCAAAGAAACGTTCTGGTAGAAGCTCAGTAATTTATCATGATGTGAGAGGATGAGAGCAGAGAATGGGAAAGATGAGATCTACTCTACTTCTGCTATTAAAGATTATTTAATATCTCTTGTGCCAACTGAGTAATCCAACACATACAAAAGAGGGAAGTTGACCAGATATGACAGGTCTCTTCCCTGATGCAGTGGTTAGTAGCACCAGGAAGAAAACTGCTTGCAGTCACACGAAGTCCCTGGACGTGAAGCTACGCTGACAAGAAGTCTGTGTAAAGAAATTTACCTGCATACTTTGACATCAACAAATATTAGAAAAAAATACAGAAAAATTAAAAGTCCCCTGCTGGGCATATCTATGATCTACTCCCTCCCTGTCTATTTCTGCCTTCTAGAGCTGTGTTGTCCAAAAAGGTAGCCACTTGGGCTTCCCTGGTGGCGCAGTGGTTGAGAGTCTATCTGCCGATGCAGGGGACACGGATTCGTGCCCCGGTACGGGAAGATCCGACATGCCACGGAGCAGCTGGACCCGTGAGCCATGGCCGCTGAGCGTGCGTGTCCGGAGCCTGTGCTCCGCAACGGGAGAGGCCACAACAGTGAGAGGCCTGCGTACCACCAAAAAAAAACAAAAACAAAAACAAAAACAAAAACAAAAAGGTAGCCACTAGCCACATGTGGCCATTTAAATTTAACTAATTTAAATTAAATTAAAAATTCGATTCCTTGGTTGCATCAGCCATATTTCAAGAGCCCAAATGTCACATGTGGCTAGTGTCTACCATACTGGACAATGCATTTCTTTCTTTGAGCGTTAATTGACAGTAATAGATAGCAAGTAATAACATCAAGTTATTTTGATGAATTTCAAAAGTTCCTCTGGAAAATATATTTGTGAGAATCAGAAAAACACCTAAAAGAAAAAGATTAAAGTGGGGGAATTTGCCCTGATATAGTATGAAAATATATGTAAAGCTGCTATAATTATAACAGCCTGGGAGATGTCAAAAGGAATAGAAAAACAGATCAATGCACAATTTGACAGTACAGAAATATGTCTAAATACACATGGGAATTTTAAAATCATAAAATGTGTCACTTCAAGTCACTGACATTGGAACAACTAGATATAAATTTTGGACTAAAATAAAATAATTATTAGCTACTTATTTCACATCAATAAAGAAAATATTCCATATAAGATTTAAGATCTAACTGCATTTAAAATAGCTTAGTAATCTTGAGATGAAAAAGACTTTCTAAGGAGGACATGAAAGCAGGAATAATAGGCATAATTATAGATATAAAACAGGAAAAAAACCTGAGGTAAAAACCTGCACTTGCAAGTTAAAATGGCTTGCTGTGTAGCATGCATAGTAATGACAAAAGGCCATCATCTAGAAATGGCTTTAACATTTTCTGAATTCCAAGGATAAGGAGAGAATTCTAAAAGGAATCCATGCAGAAAAAAAAAACAGCTTCCCAAAGAAAAGAATACATTCTATTTAAGATTTCTTTGAGCAGTAACAAAAATTGACTGTATAATTAAGCAATAAAAATAACTTCAAATTCTGAAAAGTAGAAACAGTATAGGTTGCTTTGACCATGATGCAATAAAAGTAGAAAAAGATTTTAAAGTACAAATTTTTAAACCCAATCAAATAGAAATTTTAGGAAATAAAACTATACTGTTCTAAATAATTTGTAGGGCAAAGAAGACTTCAAAGCTCTAATTACAGACTATTTAGAAAATAAGGAGACTAACAGGGAACTTCTTGCTCCTGACAGATGATGAACTAGCTTGAGCTGCTGGGTTCCTCAAAAAAAAAAAAAAAAAAAAAAAAATTAACAAGTAAATAAATAGTAATGAAAGGAGAGCTCGAATGCATCCAAAGAACTAATCTGCAAGAGCCCCTTGTAGAGAAACAAAGGAATAATCTCCTGGAATCTTCTACCTGGACAAAGAGGAGCCCATCTCTGTTTATTTTCTTACTCACCAAAAGACACAGAAGCTAATGCTCAGGTTCACCACACTTCTTTTCATATTACAGAAAGATAGTTATAGCCCTAGGAGAAACTGAGCTCACTAGACTATATGACAAACTGTATTTTACAAAGCTGCCCACATCTATATGTTCAACTATTTCCCTACACTCTTCTTGCAACGTAATTGACATCCCTCTCTCCAAGATATATGGCCCACGTTCTTTCCTCCTGAATTTGGGCAAACTCATGCCTGCCTCAAACAGAGGAGTAGAGCAGAGGTGATGCTATACGACTTCTAAGGCTAGGATAAGAAAAGAATACTACTCTGCCTGATTCTTTCTCTCTTTTTTTGTCTGTCTGTCTGTCTGTCTGTCTCTCTCTCTCAGAACCCTATCCAGCCACCATGTTACAAGGAAATTCAAGCCAAATCGAGAGGCCACATGAGGGTTTTCCTGCAGACAGCCCCAGCGAGGCCTCCAGCCAAAACCTACATCAACTACCAGAAATGTGAGAGACTGCAATTCACATAATTCCAGTCCCCAACCTTCAAGTCTTCCCAGCTGAGGGCCCAGACACCATGGAGCAGAAACAAGCCACTCCTGCTATATGCTGTCTGAATTCCTGAACCAAAGAAACCATGAGAGACAAAAAAATAAAATAAAAAAGTAAAAAGAATTACTGCTTTTTAAATTCTCCAAGTTTTAGAGTAATTTGTCATGAATTTGTTATGGGGCAATAGATTACTAACTTTGTAGTGCATTCCCTACAAAGAAGAGCTCTATTGCATAAAGCAGAATTAAGAGACAGAATAAACTTCTCAAAGAAATAGGGCAGGTTATAAATAATATGAAACAAACCAGAAGTCAAAAAGAAGAACCGGGCTTCCCTGGTGGCGCAGTGGTTGAGAGCCCGCCTGCCGATGCAGGGGACACGGGTTCGTGCCCCGGTCCGGGAAGATTCCACATGCCGCAGGGCGGCTAGGCCTGTGAGCCATGGCCGCTGACCCTGCGCTCCGCAACGGGAGAGGCGACAACAGTGAGAGGCCCGCGTACCGCAAAAAAAAAAAAAAAAAAAAGGAGAACCAAGTGGAAATATTGGGTATTGAAAATAAAACAGTTGAAATACCGAATATAATAATGAAATAAATTAAAGAATATATAAAGACTAAGAAGGGATACAGAAATGAAAATGAAGAGATATGGGGAATAGAATACGATGCCAATATACAGATAACAGAAATCCCAGAAAATTAAAAAGAAAAAGATGGGAGAAATATTGAAACCTAATTATGATATACTTCCCTGAATTATAGAACGATTAAAGATCTTAAATCCAAAAATCTATAGAATGCAAAATTGATAGTTAAGGGGAAACACTATATACATGTTATAGCAAAATCTAGGAACATCAGACTCACAGATAATGGATGATTTTTTGCTTTTTTGTGTTCTTCATTGGTTTCCTGTGTTAAGTTTGTGATTAGAAAATAATGCAAAATACTTGGGAAGGTTAGGTATCACTTTCTTCAGAAATCCTTCCCTATCCAGCTCCTCCGAGGACAGATTAAGTGTCCCTATTTTGGGATTCTATAATATCCTATTCACATCTCAGAAGTTGTTCTTAGCATGCTGTGTCTATCCCCACCTATTAGCTTGTTGAGTGGTGGTTATTAACTAGAGTGACACATCAAAACCCCAGGGAAGTCGTTTTGTTATTGATGACGGAGTTTCTTAATCTACTTGCTCTGGTCCCACTGCAGGGCTTCTAAACCTGAGTCTCTAGGAGCGGAATACAGGTTTTTAAAAACACACCAAGATTTACCTTCATCAAAACCACCAGTATAGCAGGAAAGGACCATATGTTTACCTCTGTGTCCTATGACTTTACAGTGTCTGGTATGTAGGATATGATCTGAAAATGTCTGTTGAATGAACACATGGAACATAGATGCACATTATTTTCAACATGTACAAGCTAATGACATGTGTCTCCAAAACCCACAGCGATTCGTTTTGCTGTATGATAATTCAATGTCATTTATTAATCCTAACATTGTCATCTGCATTGTCTCACGCTCTTACGTATTTTGTCAGGGGTCAAGCTTTATTTCACTATTAACATACTGTTGAGGACCTTGGTTTCAAATGGACATTTTCCTTCTAATGCTAGATATTGGACAGCTTAAACTGACATCTCTCATGTACCTTTGCATTCCAGATTTAGCTATGATACAAAGTTGTTTTATTCCACTGACTAGATTTTTCACCTTCCCCCAGAGTAATCTGATGCAAGTTTCTGCTTTAAAAAAGGCACTAATTTAGACCTCATAAATAGAAAAGGGATTAAAATTGTTGAATGTATCAAGAAGCCAATAGCTTGTCCTTCCTTAGAATTTCAAACAAGAATAGTAAATATTGTCATTAAATGTTGAAGTTTCTATAAAACAACCGTTCATTTTCCACTATTCCTTCTGAGAAGAATCCACATATGGGTCTCCACCCACAGTGATTATTTTAGTTTTGAAATGGTTAGGAAAATCTGAACAATCCCTTGGCAGTTTTAATACCTTACACCTGTGTAACATCTTCCAAGTTTTAGAGCATTTTCACATACGTTATTTCATCAGGACATTACAAAACACTATGAGGTTTATAAGCATTATTACTGTTCCTACTTTACAGATGAAGAGCTAGCTTGAGATTCCAACCTGATAAGTGATTGACTCAGACACTTGAAGCAGAGCTGGAATGAGGACCAGATCATATGCCTCCATGCATGGTGCTCTCTCCATCATGCTATGGTGTTTCCAGTAAATTCTGCCCAAAGAAGCAATAGAACATGGGCAGTTACTTATTTAATTGCCCTGCACTCTCAAGTTCGCTACTCACTTCTTTCAGTTGGAATTTTGGGAAGAAGCGCATCCTCAATCATGTGAAATGGTCAAAGAGACTAGATAAAGGACACAATATAATATCAAGAAAAGAGACTCTTCATATTCTCTTGTGATGTGCTCCCTATGTGATATATTCATGTGAAGAAGTTTCTTTTTTCCAAAATTTAAAAAAATATTTACAATTTTAAAAGCCAATAAACATATTTAAAAGCACAGTCAGCTCTAGACAGTATAGACAGATAGGAAACACTTGCTGTATGCCACGAACTTTGATGTTTTCCATAAATCCCATTTAATCTTCACTTCAGTCTTACGTCATTTATGCTATCCCAGCTTTCATAAGAGGTAAATGCAGAGTCTACGCTCTGTGCCAGCAATAAGCATGAAAACATGTTAAACTATGTTTAATAATATGCAAAAACTGGGTTTCATAAAAGTGAACTGTCCATGATTCAGTTGGGAGGTGAGGGCATGCACAGCTGACTGGTATGGAAACTTGTAGGAAGTTAACGCCCAGAGGAAGCATATAAAGCAGATGTGGAAATTCACAGAGGAGTTCATGGCAGTACTTTGCGCTGTGAAAATGGGAAAATAAAGTTTTCCACTTACCTAATTCACAGGACTGTTACAGGAATGAATAAACAGACTCACAGACTTAGAAAACAAACTTAAGGTTACCAAAGGGGAAAGGAGGGGGAGGGAGGGATAAATTGGGAGTTGACATATACACACTACTATATGCACACTACTATATTTAAAATAGATAACCAACCAGGACCTACTGTATAGCACAGGGAACTAGGCTCAATATTCTGTAACAACCTAAACGGGAAAAGAATTTGAAAAAGAATAGACACATGTTTATGGATAATTGAACCACCTTGCTGCACACCTGAAACTAACACAACATTGTTAATCAACTATACTCCAATATAAAATAAAACTTGTTAAAAAGTGTCAATGAAACACTGAATCATTTAGGTGAGAACAACTGAGCCACCCCAACAAGACAAAAGAAAAGTTAAAGATTCAAATAAATTCTAAATTTCTGTATAAAAATCTGTATATCTGACTAGATAGGCAAGAGCTTTCCTATTCCTGGACTTAGAGTTTTTAAATTTTAGAAATTCAGGCTTAATTTTAACCCTTAAAAGAAATTCCAGCAGAGGAGGAAGGAACAGCTGATTCCCTCCGGTTCAGTGGGCTACTTTTCCATTCGATTTTATCTTTTCCGAGCAGCGTTAGTAGCGTTCCAGGACTGTGACATCGGATAACATATGCCATGCAGATTCTGTACCACATTGGTGGGCCAGCAGTTCATCCAGCCTCCTACCCCCATAGAGCTGAGCCCAAAATGGAACTCCTGTCAGCCTCAAAACCTCCCGCTGACTCATTCTTGGATTTTCTCTACGAGACCACAGAACAGAACAAGAAATGCCTGGGGGTAAGAACGCTGCACGCTCATTCCAGACCAGCGCAGACAGCTGGGTCTCCACAGCTCTGGGCCTATGCACGGGAGAGAAACAGCAGAACTCCCACAGTAAATGATGTCCTCTCCTCTCAGATCCAAGGTGAATCCAATAGTAATAGCTAGGGTTTCTACCTTAGCCAGCTGCTCCAGCTGAACTTGGGGCTCTGGGGCAAACGTAGCGTGGAGATCCAGATTGAAACTGCCTTCCCTCCCCATCTCATGAGCCATGGATTTCAGCAGAAGGAACACGATACTTCACTACTGGAAATGGAATTAAAGTAGAAAGCACACATTCATTCCAGTCGTTTACTGAGTACATACCATGAGCCAGGCACTGTGCTCGTACTAAGTATTTTATAGATTTACATCAATAACTTGAATTGTTTCAACCTCATAATATACGTTAAATCATGCATGGGCAGCTGAGGTACAGTAAGAAAGAGTCATCACTCTGAAAACATACTGCCATTCAGAAAATGACCATCTAACTGCAAATGGGACCGTTCTTACATCATGAACTGGAGGGAAAAGAGCAATAGGACGCTTGGTCTTTGCTGCTAGTGTTGATTCATTCATATTCTCTCTTGTTAAAGGGTTAATCAATGATTTGACATTCCAAATAAGTTAAAACTTTATTTAAAAAAAAGATAATCTCTGAATACTAAGACTTTAAAATCCTCATTCCCAGATTTACACAAAACCTTTTTTTTTTTTTTAACAGCATACTGTTAGATGGTAAATTAGCAGAAGCCATGCCTGCAAACCATGAAAGAGTTGATAATATATTTTTCTTTACTATAACCAGGCTGACTTAAAAGAAGGTAGACCTTCCCCAGTTAAACCAAATAGAGATAAACTTGAAAAGATAGTGCTGAATAAATATATAGATTAGTAAGAAGTCTAAGATCTTAATCTATCATACATCTTCCTCCACTATGAATGATTTCATTTGCTTTTTAAATAGATAAATACAAAAACAGCATTTTCCCTTGGCAAGAGAGTAACTGTTTTGTATTATTTACCTAGACTGCATCTGTGTTTCTAAAAAGAACAGTAAATACATTTCTGGAGCAAGACATGTTTCTGTGATAATGTTGAGTAATGTTCCTTAAACACTTGGGAGATTATTAGAATGCCTTCCAGAAGCTGCTACTGAACTCAGTCAGTTTAGCAGGAACACAAGAAAAAGATGAAGAGACACTCTCAGCATTTTTTACTAAACTATTAGTAGAATGATGTGATTGGAAGTCCTTCAAGAGGGTGACTGCCAGAAGGTGAGGGCCAGGACTCTGCCCAGGCATTCAGAAGGCAATCTGGTTCCAAGCCAGACTGAAAACTACATAGAATGAAAACTACATACCCAGAATGCCTTCCTCAGGAGGGCCCTCTGAATAAACAATCCAGTCTGGGTGACACCACCCACCCCAAATACTGGGCTAACTTTCAGCCTCCCTAAGAACTCAGATTCACAATATGGGAGCCGCAGAGCCTTCCAACTGGTGTTCAAAACTTAATTAGGGAGCACTTCACAAGAGTGTCAAAGAGAAAGAAACTAGCTGATTAGATTAGGTCTTGTATACACTCCCTCCCAAGCCAGGCTAGACCGGGGAGAATCATGGTTCAAAGCAACAGTCTTCTTGGATCTCTCAGATACCCTAGAACCGTGTGGTGCTGGTGGTGGTAGCATATATGCACTCATCCTTCTAAGTCATCCTTCTGAATCTAAGACAGATTCATTCATTCATTCAACAATGTTTATTGAGCTGCTATGATGTCCCTACATGGACCTTATATTCAAATGTGGAGGTACGGAGACAGACAAATAAGTGACAAACTAATAAATACCCCAATAATGATAATTTGGTTGATATCATGGAAGTGTTATGAAGAGAATGAGAGTGCTGCTAACCTGAATGTGGGTGGTCAGAGGTTTTACGGAGAATAACCACTTAAGAGAGATATTATATGAATCATTTGTTAGTTCTAGTTACTCAGGTCTTCAAAGAATTTTTCCTAAGTCACCAAATCATGAGATGTATTTTTAAACTTCGACATTACACACACAAGAATTTCATTAATTTTTTCATCAGTTCTTTTAGCAAAAGTTAAAAAATGACTTCCAGATTTTCCATTTACAAAAATTTTCTAAGAATCTCTATGTATTTGACAATATTTGCCTCCCTTGCTCCACTTACTTGAAATATTTCTTCTAATGATGGCCAACAGGCACATGAAAAGATGCTCAAAGTCGCTAGTTATTAGAGAAATGCAAATCAAAACTACAACGAGGTACTACCTCACATCAGTCAGAATGGCCATCATCAAAAAATCTACAAACAGTAAATGCTGGCGAGGGTGTGGAGAAAAGGGAACCCTCCTACACTATTGGTGGGAATATAAGCTGGTGCAGCCACTATGGAAAACAATATGAAGGTTCCGCAAAAAACTAAAAATAGAGTTGCCATATGATCCAGCAATTCCACTCCTGGGCGTATATCCAGACAAAACTATAATTCAAAAAGACACATGCACCCCTATGTTCATAGCAGCACTATTCACAATAGTCAAGACATGGAAACAACCTAAATGTCCACTGACAGACGAATGCATAAAGAAGATGAGGTACGTATATAAAATGGAGTAGTATTCATCCATAAAAAAGAATGAAATAATGCCATTTGCAGCAACACGGATGGACCTAGAGATTATCATACTAGTTGAAGTAAGTCAGAAAGAGAAAGACAAATACCATGATATCACTTATATGTCGAATCTAAAATATGACACAAATGAACTTATCTACAAAACAGACTCACAGACATAGAGAACAGACTTGTGGTTGCCAAGGTGGCTGGATTTGGAGTTTGGGACTAGCAGATGCAAATTATTATATATAGAATGGATAAACAACAAGGTCCTACTGTACAGCACTGGGAACTATATTCAATATCCTGTGATAAACCATGATGGAAAAGAATATGGGGATTCCCTGGTGGCACAGTGGTTAAGAATCTGCCTGCCAATGCAGGGGAAACGGGTTGGAGCCCTGATCTGGGAAGATCCCACATGCCACGGAGCAACTAAGCCCGTGCATCACAACTACTGAGTCTGCGCTCTAGAGCCCGTGAGCCACAACTACTCAGCCCTCACACCACAACTACTGAAGCCCGCACTCCTACAGCCCATGCTCCGCAACAAGAGAAGCCACCACAACGAGAAGCCTGCGCACCGCAACGAAAGAGTAGTTCCCACTCGCCACAACTAGAGAAAGCCTGCATGCAACAACGAAGACCCAACGCAACCAAAAATAAAATAACTTAAAAAAAAGAATATGAAAAAGAATGTATATATATGTATAACTGAATCACTTTGCTGTACAGCAGAAATTAACACATTGTAAATCAATTATGCCTGAATAAAATAAATTTTTAAAAAATATTTCTTCTACTGAGATTTCCACTGGTTCTCTCTGACCCTTTAACCCAGTGCTTGTTGATATGTTTCCAGGACTGAATATAATAAAGTTTCTCTCTGTCCCCTAGACTTTTTCCTAGAGTTCGATTCCCAGATCTGTGACATTAGAATTTTGTCACTTTGAAATCCAGCTTATCCCCAAGTTCAACATTTCTAAAACTAAATATATCACCCTATCCCTCCACCTTCCCTCCAAACCAAATATTCCAGCTTTATTTCATTGTTCTGTTAAGGGTATCACCATCATCTCTTTCCTTGAGATTTAGAACTTCTGTGTCACCTCTGAGGAAGAATCGCATTTTGTGGTGGTGTTTTGTGTGTGTGTGTGAAATTATTCCATTAAAAACACATTTAATATTTTCTCATATAGACTTATACTTAGAGAAATGTTTTTAAATGACATTTTAACCTTAAAAGAATTTTCAGATCTCATTTATCAGTTGCTTAATTATGACTAGATCAATAAAATTATATTCAGCAGGTCAATTTCAAAGGTAGTTGAACAGATTCAGACTCCAATGGCAATCACAGCTTACCCATCTAAGAGAACAAACACAATTCTCTAGAGTAAACATTCTAACAAATGTATTGCTGGGGTTTCTTTAAACAGTCAATCTGAAGTTTATAAAATATCAGGCTCTGGACCTAGTGAAACAAATCTTTGACTATTACAGGAAAACCCTATGCCCTTTTTAGTGAACAGATTCACAGAAATTCAACTTTAGAATGACAAGATAAAGTACCTGTAGCTTAAATTGGGGTGGGTACTGTGTTTAGCTTCTAATTCTATATGGGTACATATGCCTAGTACCTATTCAGTTACTGGCAAAAAAATGTGGTTTTTGGATACTTTTTCAAGTGACTTAGTTGAAACTTGATCAAATCACTACATTGACCGTGGGACTTTTCCGCACAGATTTGCTAACGGGAAAGCTTTGCTCAAGCTATCTAAACTCCAGATTCAAACGTGGATGCTTAAAAATGTCTCTATTCCTTCTTAAACACACACAAGTGTTCCCCCATCCACTCACCCATATCCACACAGCTGCAGTTAATATCTTTCCCTCCCCTGAAGTCAATACGGCATTCAAGATGTCATTTTGTTTTTATTTTGTTCAACTTATCTTTTTTTTTAACCAATCAAGAAATTCTCTAAGTTTTACACGCACACACACACAAGTCTCCAAGAAAAATAAATTTCAGAAGTCACATGTTAAATTTTCCTCTTGGAAGAATACGATGCTCATTAAGAAGTCTGAAGAATGTATGTACTTCAGAGAGAATCTGTTTAACATCACTTAAACTCCTTAGACAATAGCAGTCTTTTTTCATATAACACCTTTAAGATATCAAAGAACAAGAACTCTAAGGAAAATCCCTTGGAAAACCTTTTCACTGAGGTTTCAATTGTTTTACTTTCTTATCCTTCCTTCCCAGAACTTCTCCTCCATCACCTTCTCATCATGACTAACCACCCTCCCTCACCCCAGAAATGAACCTCTTATCCAGTTCCCCTATTTTGTTTGGCAGCTTTCCACAATAGCTAACGTTTCATGCAAAGCTAAGAAAAGAGAATGAAGAAAAACAGCGCGCCCTCACACCAGAGGCATGACATTCCTGGAGAACCAAGTACATTATGGCATCCCTCATACCACACATTTCACAGGGCGTGGTACACTTGTCATCTTGAGGGCAGGATTATATTCATCTTACAAATTCAATTGCTTAATAGTTTTATGCTCTAAAAGGTTTATTCAGTTAGTGATAAGAGTATAATATTAAATGCGGATTTACACTTAATTAGTTGCTAGGTCAAATAAGTTACAAACATTGTTCTTGCCTTCAAAAAGCTTACAGTCTGTGAGACAGAGAAAAACATAGACTCTACAGAATAACATAAGCATCCAGCGATCAACTGAAATCGTATCTTATTTAACCCACATATACTTTGCACAAAACAGTGCAGGCATAATAAAGCATAATTATGCCATTGTTGAAACCATGAGGCTAAAAAATCTAGTAAAGAGAAAGTCAGATTCTTAAAAGATATAAGAGGCATAAAATATACCATAAGGGAAGCAGAAGTATAATACAGTGTGGCAGACATTCTAAGGAGGCTACCATGATCCTTAAGGTATTCATGCCTTTGTGTAATTCCTTCCCCCTGAGAGTAGAAACGACCTGTGGCTTGCTTCTAACCACTGGAAAGTGGCAACGTTGATTGGATGTGCATTATTACATGAGAGCATAGAGCCCATTTACTGGAGTCCCCCTCTCTCAGTTGCTTGCTTTCAAGAAGCAGTCTGCCATGATTCCTACAACTACAAGGAATGAATTCTGCTAACAAAGGGAGCCTGGAAACAGATCCATTCCCAGTTAAGTCTCTAGATGAGAACCCAACTCATACAGGCTGACACCTTAATAATATCTTTATGAGACCCTAAGCCGAGGATGAGCTAAGTTGTGCTGGAACTCCTGATCTACAGAAACTGGAAGATAGTATATGCCTACTGTTTTAGGCCACCAAGATTGTGGTAATTTGTTCAGCAAAAGATAAGCAACACACAGAGGTTCAAAGGGAATAATATATAATTATAAACAGTAGGACAGTTTTCACTGAGGAGGTAGCAGTGTTACAGATGTTATGGATGTTAAGGAATGATTCTGATTTGAACACTTAGAGAGTAAGGCAACAAAAGTCTCAAATTCAGGGAGCTATTAAATTTAACTAAAAATGTTAAATTAATAAAAGTATGGTATGTCAATAAGAAACAGCTCATACTTAATGGTGATAACTCAAAGATTTCCCACTGAGATTAAGTACAAGGCAAAATGTCCCCTTTCAACATCCATTCCACTTGAACATTCGACTGTAACTCCTTGCTAATGCAATATGGCTAGAAAACATAAGGTATCCATATTGCAAAGGAAGACATGAATCGGTCTTCTTTTCATGATCATCTATGTAGAAAATCCAAAAGAATCAGCAAAAAAAAACTCCTGGAACGAATAAGCCATTATAGCAAGATTTCAAGATTCAAGGTAAATCTATAAAAGTCAATTTCTTTCCTATATACCAACAATGAACAAGTGGAATTTGACATTTAAAACACAATAACATTTATATTCACACCTAAAAATTGAAATACTTAGAAATAAATAAAGCAAAATACATATAAGATATATATGAGGAGCTATAAAACTCATGAATGAAATCAAAGAAGAACTAAATAAATGGAGAGAGAGTGCACGTTCCTGGACTGCATGACTCAGACTCAATACTGTCAAAATGTCATTTCTTCCAAACTTGATCTGTAGATTCAATTCACTCCCAATCAAAACAACAGCAAGGGCTTCCCTGGTGGCGCAGAGTTTGAGAGTCCGCCTGCCGATGCAGGGGACACGGGTTTGTGCGCCAGTCCAGGAAGATCCCACATGCCACGGAGCGGCTGGGCCCGTGAGCCATGGTTGCTGAGCCTGCGCGTCCGGAGCCTCTGCTCCGCAACGGGAGAGGCCACAACAGTGAGAGGGCCATGTACCGCAAAAAAAAAAAAAAACCAAAAACAGCAAGTTTTTTTTTAACAAAAGGGAAAAATAAGACATTTATTGATTTTATGGGTCTTTTTTACTCTTTTGAGACTTTTTTTCTTAACATCTTTACTGGAGTATAACTGCTTTACAATGTTGTGTTAGTTTCTGCTGTATAACAAAGTGAATCAGCTATATGTATGCATATAGTCCCATATCCCCTCCCTTTTGCATCTCCATCCCACCCTCCCTATCCCACCTCTCTAGGTGGTCACAAAGCACCGAGCTGATCTCCTTGTGCAATGCAGCTGCTTCTCACTAGCTATCGACTTTATGTTTGGTAGTGTATATATGGCAGTGCTACTCTCTCACTTCATCCCAGCTTACGCTTCACCCTCCCCATGACCTCAACTCCATTCTCTACATCTGCGTCTTTATTCCCGTCCTGGCCCTAGGTTCTTCAGAACCATTTTGTTGTTTTATTTTTAGATTCCATATATATGTTAGCACAGAGTATTTGTTTTTCTCTTTCTGACTTACTTCACTCTGTATGACAGACTCTAGGTCCATCCACTTCACTACAAAAAACTCAATTTTGTTTCTTTTTATGGCTGAGTAATATTCCATTGCATATACGTGCCACATCTTCTTTATCCATTCATCTGTCAACAGACACTTAGGTAGCTTCCATGTCCTGGCTATTGTAAATAGAGCTGCAATGATCATTGTGGTACATGACTCTTTTTGAATTATGGTTTTCTCAGGGTGTAGGACCAGGAGTGGGATTGCTGGGTCATATGGTAGTTCTATTTTTAGTTTTTTAAGGAACCTCCATACTGTTCTCCATAGTGGCTCTATCAATTTACATTCCCACCAACAGTGCAAGAGGGTTCCATTTTCTCCATACCCTCTCCAGCATTTATTGTTTGTAGACTTTTTGATGATGGCCATTCTGACTGGTGTGAGGTGATACCTCATTATAGTTTTGATTTGCATTTCCCTAATGATTAGTGATGTTGAGCATTCTCTCATGTGTTTCTTGGCAATCTGTATATCTTCTTTGGAGAAATGTCTATTTAGAAATATTTGCTCATTTTTGGATTGGGTTGTTTGTTTTTTGGATATTGAGCTGCATGAGCTGCTGGTATATTTTGCGGTTTAATCCTTTGTCAGTTGCTTCGCCTGCAAATATTTTCTCCCATTCTGAGGGTTATCTTTTCATCTTGTTTATGGTCTCCTTTATGGTGAAAAAGCTTTTAAGATTCATTAGGTCCCATTTGTTTATTTTTGTTTTTATTTCCTTTTCTCTAGGAGGTGGATCAAAAAGGATCTTGCTGTGATTTATGTCATAGAATGTTCTGCCTATGCTTTCCTCTAAGAGTTTTATAGTGTCTGCCCTTACATTTAGGTCTTTAACCCATTTTAAGTTTATTTTTGTGTATGGTGTTAGGGAGTGTTCTAACTTCATTCTTTTACATGTAGCTGTCCAGTTTTCCCAGCACCACTTATTGAAAAGTCTGTCTTTTCTCCATTGTATATTCTTGCCTCCTTTATGAAAGATAAGGTGACCATATGTGTGTGGGTTTATCTCTGGGCTTTCTATCCTGTTCCATTGATCTATATTTCTGTTTTTGTGCCAGTACCATACTGTCTTGATTACTGCAGCTTTGTAATATAGTCAGAAGTCAGCGAACCTGATACCTCCAGTTCTGTTTTTCTTTCTCAAGATTGCTTTGGTTATTCAGGGTCTTTTGTGTTTCCATACAAACTGTGAAATTTTTTGCTCTAGTTCTGTGAAAAATGCCGTTGGTAGTTTGATAGGGATTGCATTGAACCTGTAGTTTGCTTCAGTTAGTATACTTATTTTCACAATGTTGATTCTTCCAATCCAAGAACATGGTATATCTGTCCATCTGTTTGTATCGTCTTTAATTTTTTTCATCAGTGTTTTATAGTTTTCTGCATACAGGTCTTTTGTCTCCTTTGGTAGGTTTACTCCTAGGTATCTTATTCTTTGTTGCAGTGGTAAATGGGAGTGTTTCCTTAATTTCACTTTCAGATTTTTCATCATCACTGTATAGGAATGCAAGAGATTTCTGTGTATTAATTTTGCATCCTGCTACTTTACCAAATTCACTGATTAGCTCTAGTAGTTTTCTGGTAGCATCTTTAGGATTCTCTATGTGTAATATGTCATCTGCAAACAGTGACAGTTTTACTTCTCTTTGCGAATTTGGATTCCTTTTATTTCTTTTTATTCTCTGATTGCTGTGATTAAAACTTCCAAAACTATGTTGAATAAGAGTGGTGAGAGTGGGCCTCCTTGTCTTCTTCCTGATCACAGAGGACATGCTTTCAGTTTTTCACCACTGAGAACGATGTTGGCTGTGGTTCTGTCATATATGGCTTTTATTACGTTGAGGTAGGTTCCCTCTATGACTACTTTCTGGAGAGTTTTTATCATAAATGGGTGTTGAATTTTGTCAGTTTTTCTGCAACTATTGAGATTAACATATGGTTTTTCTCCTTCAATTTGTTAATATGGTGTATCACATTGATTGATTTGCGTATATTGAAGAATCCTTGCATTCCTGGGATCAACCCCACTTGATCATGGTGTATGATCCTTTCCATGTGCTGTTGGATTCTGTTTGCTAGTATTTTGTTCAGCATTTTTGTATCTATGTTCATCAGTGATATTAGCCTGTAGTTTTCTTTTTTTGTGACATCTGTATCTGGTTTTGGTATCAGGGTGTTGGTGGCCTCGTAGAATGAGTTTGGGAGCATTCCTCCCTCTGCTATATTTTGGAAGAGTTTGAGAAGGATTGGTGTTAGCTCTTCTCTAAATGTTTGATATAATTCGCCTGTGAAGCCATCTGGTCCTGGGCTTTTGCTTGTTGGAAGATTTTTAACCACAGTTTCAATTTCAGTGCTTGTGATTGATCTGTTTATATTTTCTATTTCTTCCTGGTTCAGCCTCGGAAGGTTGTGCTTTTCTAAGGATATGTCCATTTCTTCCAGGTTGTCCATTTTATTGGCATATAGTTGCTTGTAGTAATCTCTCATGATCCTATGTATTTCTGTAGTGCCAGTTGTTACTTCTTTTTCATTTCTAATTCTCTTGATTTTTCTCCTTTTTTTTCTTGATGAGGTTGGCTAATGGTTTATCAGTTTTATTTATCTTCTCAAAGAACCAGGTTTTAGTTTTATTGATCTTTGCTACTGTCTCCTTCATGTCTTTTTCATTTATTTCTAATCTGATCTTCATGATTTCTTTCCTTCTGCTAACTTTGGGTGTTTTTTTTTTTGTTGCTGTCCTTCTCTGATTGCTTTAGGTGTAATATTAGGTTGTTTATTTGAGATTTTTTTCTTGTTTCTTGAGGTAGGATTCTATTGCTATATACTTCCCTCATAGAACTGTTTTTGCTGCATCCCATAGGTTTTCGGTCGTCGTGTTTTCATTGTCACTTGTTTCTAGGTATTTTTTTGTTTTCCTCTTTGATTTCTTCAGTGATCTCTTGGTTATTTAGTAGTGTATTGTTTAGCCTCCATGTGTTAGTATTTTTTACAGTTTTTTCCCTGTAACTGATATCTAGTCTCATAGTGTTGTGGTCAGAAAACACACGTTATGATTTCAATTTTCTTAAATTTACCAAGGCTTGATTTGTGACCCAAGATATGATCTATCCTGGAGAATGTTCCATGAGCACTTGAGAAGAAAGTGTATTCTGTTGTTTTTGTATGGAATGTCCTATAAATATCAATTAAGTCCATCTTGTTTAATGTATCATTTAAAGCTTGTGTTTCCTTATATATTTTCATTTTGGATGATATGTCCATCCAAGGTTGGTTCAGTGGGTTGTGTAGGTTTCCTGGTGGAGGGCACTGGTGCCTGTGTTCTGGTGGGTGGGGCTGGATCTTATCTTTCTGGTGGGCAGGGCCAGGTCTGGTGGTGTGTTTTGGGGTGTCTGTGAACTTAGTATGATTTTAGGCAGCCTCTCTGCTAATGGGTGGGCTGTGTTCCTGTCTTGCTAGTTGTTTGGCATAAGGCATCCAGCACTGGAGCTTGCTGGCCATTGGGTGGAGCTGGGTCTTAGCACTGAGACGGAGGTCTCTGGATAGCTCTCACCAATTGATATTACGTGGGGCCGGGAGCATTCTGGTGGTCCAATGTCCTGAACTTGGCTCTCCCACCTCAGAGGCTCAGGCCTGACACCAGGCCAGAGCACCAAGACCCTGTCAGCCACACGGCTCAGAAGAGAAGCGAGAAAAAAGGAACAAAAAAAATAATAAAATTTTTTTAATTTAATTGTTTAAAAAAATTTTAATTATTAAAATAAAAAAGTAATAATAACTTTAAAAAAAGAAAGCAAGCAAACCAATAAACAAATCCACCAATATAACAAGTGCTAAAAACTATACTAAGATAAACATAAAAATCAGAAACAAGTCAGTTGCAGACAGCAAACCCCAAGTCTACAGTTGCTCCCAAAGTCCACTGCCTCAATTTGGGATGATTCGTTGTCTATTCAGATATTCCACAGATGCAGCGTACATCAACTTGATTATGGGGACTTAATCCGCTGCTCCTGAGGCTGCTGGGAGAGATTTCCCTTTCTCTTCTTTGTTCGCACAGCTCCTGGGGTTCAGCTTTGGTTTTGGCCCAGCCTCTGCGTGTAGGTCGCCCTCAGGGTTCTGTTTCTGCCCAGACAGGATGGGGTTAAAGGAGCAGCTGATTCGGGGGCTCTGGCTCACTCAGGCCAGGGGGGAGGGAGGGATACGGATGCGGGGCGAGCCTGCGGTGGCAGAGGCCAGTGTGATGTTGCACCAGCCTGAGGTGCGCTGTGCATTCTCCCGGGGAAGTTTTCCCTGGATCATAGGACCAGGGCAGTGGCGGGCTGCACAGGCTCCCGGGGGTGTGTGGATAGTGATCTGCGCTTGCACACAGGATTCTTGGTGGCAGAGGCAGCAGCGTTAGAGTTTCATGCCCGTCTCTGGTGTCTGAGCTGTGAGCTGTGGCTCGCGCCCGTCTCTGGAGCTCGTTTAGGCGGTTATCTGGCTTCTTTGGGCAGACGGGGAAGGAATCCTCTCTCCTCTCACACCCCGAAATAATGGTCTCTTGCCTCTTAGGCAAGTCCAGACTTTTTCCTGGACTCCCTCCCAGCTAGCCATGGTGCACTAGCCCCCTTCAGGCTGTGTTCACGCCGCCAGTCCTCTCCTTGGGATCCGACCTCCAAAGCCCGAGCCTCAGCTCCCAGCCCTGCCCGCCCCGGCGGGTGAGCAGACAAGCCTCTCGGGCTGGTGAGTGCTGGTTGGCACTGATCCTCTGTGCGGGAATCTCCCCGCTTTGCCCTCCGCACCGCAGTTGCTGCGCTCTCCTCCATGGCTCCGAAGCTTACCCCGCTCCACGGCTCCGAAGCTTCCCCCCTCCACCACCCGCAGTCTCTGCCCACGAAGGGGCTTCTAGTGTGTGGAAACCTTTCCTCCTTCACAGCTCCCTCCCATTGGTGCAGGTCCCATCCCTATTCTTTTGTCTCTGTTTTTTCTTTTTTCTTCTGCCCTACCCAGGTGTGTGGGGAGTTTCTTGTCTTTTGGGAGGTCTGAGATCTTCTGCCAGCATTCAGGTGTTCTGTAGGGGTTGTTCCACGTGTAGATGTATTTCTGATGTATCTGTGGGGCGGAAGATGATCTCCGCGTCTTACTCCTCCTCCATCTTGTACGTTCCAGCAAGTTATTTTATGAATATGAACAAACTGATTCTAATGTTTATATGGTAACACCAAAGACCCAGAATAGTCAACACAATATTGAAGGAGAGCAAAGCTAGAGGACTGATACTACCCAACTTCAAGACTAACTATAAACCTACAGTAATCAAGACAGTTCACTATTGGTCAAACCATGAAAAGACATGCAAGAAACTTAAATGCATATTACTAAGTGAAAGAAGCCAACCTGAGAATGTGCCATATTGTATGATTTTTACCTATAATGACATTCTGGAGAAGACGAAACTATGGGGACAATAAAAAGGATCAGTGGTTGCCTGGGGACAAGGAATAGATAAATAGGCAAAGCACAGAGAATTTTTAGGGCAGTAAAAATACTCTGCATTATATTATAATGATGGATATATGTCATTATATATTTGTCCAAAACCGTAGAATGCATAACATCAAGAGTGAACCCTAAGGTAAAACTATGGATTTTGAGTGATTATGATGTGCTGATGTAGGTTTATCTTTGGTAACACAATGTACCATTCTGGTGAGTGATGTTGATAAAGGTGGAGACTATATAGTGTGGCAACAGAGGGTACGTGGGAAATCTCTATACCTTCCTTCAATTTTATTAGAAATCTAAAACTGCTATAAGAAATAAAGTCTTCTTTTAAAAAAATAAGAAACAGCCATAGCCCGGGCTGCCTAGAGTAAAGGTATACCCCTGGAAGAAGTAACCAATATTCTCTGCAGGGTAACCCTAATTATTACACTGAAGAGTTTGTAATTTATTTGAAGAGTAAATAGGGAGTCACTGACGATTTTTGAACTGGCAATGATGTGACCAGAATGTCTTCAGAGAAGATGATTCTGGAAATACAAAGCCTAAACATTATGTTGGAGGAAGGAGAAAGCCCACAGGAATCTAGAGCAACTGAGTGAAGAAAAGGTTGAGTTAGAGGAGTGAAAAGGAGGAACTGTAGTGGAAGAAGTTTCCAGAAACATGCACAAGTGGAAGTGAAAGAGCCTAGCAGCTGCTCAGCATGAAAGAGCAGAGTTGACTCGAAGGTTTCAAACCTAAGCTTCTTAGGTAAAAAAAGATCCATGAATGGTGACAGGAAAGGAAGGCAGAGGAGCTATTAAACTACATGATGGCACTGCTGCCAGGCATTTTTATCAATGTGCCTTGATGAAAGAGTCTCATCCAAACGTCCAAGTACCTCACCGAAAATGTCTCACAACAAAGCAAAATAGTTCTAGGAGGCACTTCTGGAAATAAGAGTGAATCAAATACTGTTATCAGCTACGTCCACACCATGTCCCGTAATATTTAATATGCATGACTTTGGATAAAATATGAGTTGGAGTTAATAATTTTGTTATCATTATACTACATTTCTCTAATGTATATGCAATGTGAATTTTAAAAAATATAATGAGTAGGGCTTCCCTGGTGGCGCAGTGGTTAAGAATCCACCTGCCAGTGCAGGGGACACGGGTTGGAGCCCTGGTCTGGAAAGATCCTACATGCCGTGGAGCAACTAAGCCCGTGTGCCACAACTATTGAGCCTGCGCTCTAGAGCCCGGGAACCACAACTACTGAGCCCGCATGCTGCAACTACTGAAGCCCACGTGCCTAGAGCCTGTGCTCCACAAGAGAAGCCACCACGATGAGAAGCCTGCGTACCACAGTGAAGAGTAGCCCCCGCTCGCCGCAGCTAGAGAAAGCCCATGCGCAGCAACAAAGACCCAACACAGCCAAAATAAATAAATTTAAAAATTAAAAAAAAAAAAAAATATATATATATATATATATATATATATATAAAATGGGCTACCAGACACCTATCTTCAATGATGGGTGAAAAAAATTGAGTTTCCAATTTTCAGCAAGCTAATTATAGGTCACCAGATTACAGGTAATTCAGAAAAGCTACAAAATCCAACATCTCTATTTCCTCCATCACAGACATTGAAACCACTGTGACAATGCTGTCATTCTCCTTTTTGAGACCAAGGCAGAATGGCAGGCTCTAAATAATGCATAAGCTACTAACATTCCTGCTCATATCCCTTTCAAAAAATGGTGAAGTGTCTCTTTTATAGTCCACAAAGAATTGAAATCATATGGTGAATCCTGATAATTGCTTTCAGGAGGAGCGCTTGGCAGGAGCTGCAGGTTCTTCAGTTCGCCCATGGTGGGAACCCAGACTGCCACTGCATACAGATGAGGACAGCAGACAGTGCCCAGAGAACCTCCTGGCTGCAGAATTTTCCCAGGGCTGGACGAATCCACACCAGGTTAAAATCCTGCCTCTACTTCTTCCTCACCAATTGGCATTTCCCTCACCCACTTCATTCCTGTCCTGTGAAGTCAGGTTAGTAGTTTACACAAGTCAGCAGTGCTCTTGGAGAAACGGACAACTCTTTCCTTTACCTCTGAATACAGATCCCAGGCTAAGTAGATGGAAAACAGGAAAAAAAGTAGAATCAATGTATCAATTAGCACTAGCTCTCAACTACTGGCTGCACAGACACACAATGACATTTCAATGTTTCCCTGAGAGTCGGACCAGAGAAGATCTACGGACAGAGATGAAGCCCTGGGGGGAAACAGCCACTGCCCAAGTGTAATGTGTCCCGCCCCTTTGCTCTCTTCTGTCTCTGGATCCTCCCTAGGCTTTCAACTTTCAGGACAATTTTTTCCAGATCACACTAACCAAAATATCTCACTGTGGTCCCTGAATTCATAGTAACTCTGAGAGCAAGATCCTCCACTATGAGATTTCTTATAGTGTTGCTTTGTTTTTCCATTTATTGGGTGTATATGACTTACTTTCTCTACCAGGTAAAGGCCATAAGATAGAGAATGTATTATCTCCTGGTTACCACCTAGATTCCTTCCTGGTCACAGTACTAGGAACATAAGAGATTTTCAATAAATATTAGTGAAACAAATAAAAATTAATTTTAGAAAAACCACTCTCCTTGGAGGAAGAGATTAGTAAGATGTACAGGGTTTCCCAGAGAGTAACCATGCTATTGTACTCTTACATCAAGAGAGGTCGATGTAATTCCTATTAGGGGAAGAGGAGTAAGCTGGGAATTAGGGGCTGAAAACTTCACGCTGCCCATGGTGCATTCACTGCTAGGGCCAAATGTTTCAATTTAGCCTAAGACCATAGAAAGTTTACTATTCAATAGAGATTTACATGTTAAAGATTATAAAGGCAAATCAATTTATCAAGGCATATTATTTTATTATTTGCATGACGTTCTTTTGGAAATGTATTTTCTAGTCATTTCTCTTCCTAGTCACCTAGCACAGCTTAGTCTCTTGTCTCATAGCCCTGGGTGCTAACATATTGGTTGGCTGATATCACACATGCAGCAGTAAATGATCCTGAAGTCTACTTTGTGTGTGAAGAAACAGGCACAAAAGGGCCAAATATTTTGCCCGTGGCCTCATAACAGCAGACGTCACAAACTGAGTCTTGTTCTTCTGTGACATACGTATATTTAGTCTTCAGTCAACATGTACTACAGAGGTGTGAAGTATGTTACAGACCTGCTTTTGAGATCCTACACCTACCTGATTTGGGGCAACTCACTTTATCTCTCTACCATCCAGTTTTGACATTAAAAAAGAGGACAATTCCTAATAGGCAGACATATTATAATTGGAGATACGTCTAAAACAGTGGTTCTCAAACTTCAGAGTCCATTAGCGTCACCTGCAGGCTTGTTAAAAGACAGGTTTCTGGGTTCCACCCCTCAATATTCTGATTTTGTAGCTCAGGAGTGGAGGCCAAGAATCTGAATTTCTAATAAGTTGATGAGGTGACGCTGATGCCGAGGGTCTAGGGACCACTCTTCGAAAAGCTTTGGTCTAAAGCAACTAACATAGATACTCAATTATCAGTTGCTATTATTATTTCTGAAGCATAGAAAGCAGTTTAATGAAATACTTGATGATGGAGAAGACATTGAATATCCACAGATGATATAACCAAGAGCACAAGTCCTGCCAACTCAGAGCACAGATGGAAGGTCTTCTCAGCCACAGCAACTCTGAGAGCTTTAAGAAGGAAGTACTGCTCTTTAGTTTTTATGCTAGAAGAAAAAAATCCCTTCATTTTACAAATATCTTTTAGACATTTTTTAACAGCTCATACAATACACTGCATGGAAATGATTTACTTGCCTCTCTTCTTCCCCTTCATGTGTGACCTCTTCCTCTGAATGTGGTGAAACATTAATGGCCAAGGAGTTGAATGATTAACATTAATGGGAGTTGCCTGTGTTAATCCCTTGTGCATAACTGGAACAATGAATTTTATCTGTTAAACCTTTCCAGATTTAGCCCTTACATATGTGATATAATGTAATGTCAGAAAAATTCTGTAAATGTGTTTTATGTAAAAGTGAACACATGGAAGTTGGGCTCTTGGCTCGTAAATACTACTGAATATCTAATAGGTATAATTTTAAACAATGTATGCACACATGTAGGCGCAATTCAAGAAAAAGAACTGCCTAGTGACACAAAAATGTCTTCTGAAATTGCATAGTAAAGAAAAGCAATGATTGAACCAGATGTAAGTTTGAAATTTGGGGTCATACCTGCGTTGCCTACTTCTATTAATTCTCCCAGTCAAAACTCAGAAGAAGCAAAGATAGTACAAATATTCGTATTTTTCCACCCTTCATATCTGAGACTCATTGATTCTGTCCCTCAACTTCTCTCTCTCAATTGTCCCCTCTTTTCCATTTCCACTTCTCCAGTTCAGAGTCTCATTATTTCTCACCTAGATTATTTCAATAACCACTTAATTCTTCATTGTTCTATTCAAGGACATCTTATACCTAATGCCATATAATTTTTTTCTTATCATGTCAACCCTCTATCCATAAGGCAATCACTTGCATTGCCTAATGAATAAAAGTCTAAACTCAGCCTGGCAATCAAACTTCCATGATTTGGCCCCAGCCCCATTTTCCAGTGTTTCACTGATCTTTTTACATTCATCTGACTCTAGCCATATTGAACAACCAATGACTTCCGGCAAATCTTGGGCTTTCATTTTCTATGTTGTTCACCGCATTATCCCTGTGTCTTTAAATAATAAAAAAAATTAGTGTTTCATTATTTATGAAACAATATCATAAGGATGGTCTCAATTCATCCTCAAAGAATTAAATAGAGCTGAAAACTAGGCATTTTCCTTTCCATTTAACAGAAGAGTAAATAGAGACTTAAAGAGATTATATACTGATAGAAATAGCCCAGCAGAACTATAGCAGCAATAATTCTAAAATAAAATCAAACCAAACACACACACACACACACACACTTGGGTATTATTCCAGCCTTGGACAAGCTCATCTTGTAGATCATAATAAGGAAAGAAGTAGCAAGATCTATACATCAAAAGTGTTCCTCTGGGAATGTGTCTTGATAGAACATGAATCAATTCAATGATAATTACATTTAAGGCAGAGTGATGTAGAATGAATCCCAATAGCCTGAATATGGATCGTCTATGGAGCTACCAAGTAGTCCTAATGAAAAGTTCATGACTAATGGGTTATTTATTCATTTCAAACTTAGGGAGTCTTTCACTCTCAGCAAATAGAATCTCCCCTCCTTTTCCTTTCCTAAGCTTCTTTTCTTTGGCTTTTATATCCTCTTACTCCTCAAAAAGGAATTGAAAAGTTTGTGATAATGCTAGCTGTCTTCTCACTGTTTAATGTTGTCAATAAAGGGTAAATTTATTTAATCACAAAGGAATAGGTATACGTGAGGTTTTAACCTATCGAATCTAAAAAAATAGAGTTTGACTGCAGGACCAACTATGTCAAAATTATCTGGAACTTTGCTGAAAATGCATATATAAATCAGAATCTTGAAATGTGGGTCCCAGAACTACACTTTTCAGGCACTTTGAATGGTTCTATGCCCTCTAATCTTTAAGAAATAATAGAGATCTTCTACTTATATCAACAATGTAATAGTTCATATGAAATTAAACCTTCTGCCATGGACAACCATAAAAGATGTATAAAATGTAAAAGACTAAACATCTGTATAAAGGCACATGAGAGTGACCAAAGAAGGTTGGCTTGAATAATATCTAGGAGAGAAGAGATGGGCATTGAGGTAAACCCCACACTCACTATTATTTTTCCTTTGATAAATTTGTTAATTCCTAGCATGGTACATAGAAACCAAACAAAAAGCTACAGCCTCGAGCTTATGGCAGTCACGCTGGGCTTGGAGGCAAACATTTGAATTCAAAATTCTCAAGGCAGTCTGGAGTTGGGAAGCCAAAATCCAACAGAAAGGAGAACCATAGAGAAGGAGCCAATGTTCAGCTTGATTTTTGGCCTTCTAGATATTGGCAGAACGAAGTAAGAGGTAGAAAAAGCTAGCATAAAGCTGCTAAGATCTTTAAAAGCTAGGCAGAATTTCACATCTTCACAGAGCTTGGAAGTCAAAATATGAGTTTCAGGGGCTTTGAAAGTAGGGGGTTATGGTAAACTTCCCAGGGTTTCAGATAAGACCATAGAAAGACAACAGACGAGTAGTGGGAGAAAATCAAAAAGAGATCTGCCTGAAATTCAGTCCCAGTTCATCTCATTATAGATTGGATGATTGGTCTCTACCCTTACTGCCTTCTGGAAAAAAAATTAATTCTCTCAGAAGGAAGATGATATTATTAAGAGACTTCAACTTTTATGCATAATGTCAAGCATGCAATCCAAAATTTCCAAATACGACGGGAATTAGGGTCAAATGACACACACACACACACACACACACACACACACACACAACCATAATGGGTAACAGACCTACAGTGATGCAGGTATTGGAGTGATCATAAGAGGACATTAGAATAACTGATTTGTATGCTCAAAAATATAGTTTATGTTATAGAAAACTTCAAAAAGAACTGAATCTACAAAAATAATAAATTAATTATCAAGAACTGAAATTAAGAAATTAATAGAAGAGTTTAATACCTAATTAGACACAGCAGAAAGGAATGTTAGTGAACTGGAAGAAAGATCATAATAAAATATCCAGACTAAAGCACAGATGGATCCTAAATAGAAAAAAAAATAGTATGTAAGGAACATACAGGACTAGGTAAAGATATCTAACATAAGAAGATAAGAGGAGAAGAGAAAAAATGTGACATAAGCAGTCTTCAAAGAGATAATGACCTGAAAAAAAAAAAGATCCAGCAGAGGGGAAAAAAAAAAGACACATTCCCTTCAAAGGAGCAGCAACAAGGTCTGAAGCTAACCTAACAGAAATGATGGAAGCCAGGAAACAATGCATATAAATATTTAAAGTGCTGAAAGAAGATAACCACCAACCTAGAATTCTATGTTCAGTGAAAATATCCTTAAACAGTGAAGACTAAGTTGGGATATTTTTAGACAAAAACAGAAAAGTCATTGCCAGCAGGTGTGCCCTAAAACAAATAAATCTTCAGGCAAAAGGACAGCAATTATAAATATGGTAATTAAAAAAATGAAAATCTTTGGGAAAAGTTAAAATGTTGGTAAATCTAAATGAATATTCACTGTTTAAAACAGCAATGATAATTTTTCTGGGGTTTAAAATACATGTACGTTAAAATAAATGAAAACAATTGCACAAAATTTGTCAGGAACGAAAGTGCTAACTTATTGCATACATACTTAGTCAAGTATACAAGTTTCAGTCTCTAGGGTAACAACTAATTGAATATACACTTAACAGGCTAACATAGTGAGGGAAATGGAATAAAAGAAGACAGGAAGAGAGAGAGAAAAAAAAAGAATATATTGGTCAAATAGGAAAGACAAATAATAAACATGTGGGTTTAAACTCAGTAATTAGATTAATTATAAATGAACTAAATGCCACAAATAAAAGACAAAGATTATTAGACTGGATAAAATAACAAAATGTATGCTGCTTACTGGAGACACTTTAAATATAAAGATACATAAAAGTTGAAAATAAAATGATGGCAAAACATATACCATACAAACACAAACCAAGATAAAGCTGGTACTGTTATATTAATATTAGAAAAAACAGTCTTTAAGACAATAGAAGAACTAGTGGTACATTTCATACCAATAAAAAGTATTAATTCTATAGGAAAAAAGAACAATTTTCAGTGTGTGTCTAGCAGCACATTCTCAAAATATATACAGCAAAAACTGATGGATTTAAAGGAGAAATAGACAAATCTACAATCATAGTTGAAGAATTTCAACAATATCTCTCAGTAACTGAAATATAAGCAGACAAAAATTGGTAGCAATAAATATGAACATGATTAACAAATCTGACTTAATTGGTATATATAGAACCCAACACCTGAGGAATACGCATTCTTTTCAAACACAGTCAGAACATTTACCTAAACTGACCATGTACTGAGCCATAAACCAATTCTAAAAAAAATATTTAAAGGCTTGAATTCACACAGAGCATGTTTTCTAAACACAGTGGAATTAAGCTAGAAATCAATATTTTAAAAAAGATAATTAGAAGGTCCAGAGACAGTTAGAAAATAAGCAAAAGACTTCTAATTAGCCAATGGATAAAAGAAGAAATCATGATGAAAATTATTAAATGCTCTGTATTAAATGAAATTAAAGCTATGATATAGCAAATTATAGGATACAGCTAAACTCATAGTTAGAGGGAAATGTATAGCCTTAAATGAGCATATTAAAAAAGAAAAAAAAAGGCTTAAAATTAATGATCTAAGTTTCCATCACTAGATGCTAAAAAATAACAGTATATTAAATCTGAAGAAAGTAGGGAGAATAATAAAGAGCAGAATTTAATAAAATAAAATGTACAATGGGGAGAATTTTTAAAATTCCTTCTTTAAAAAGATTAATAAAATTAATAAAAGACTAATAAACCTTACCAAGCCTGATAGAGAAACAGGGAGAGAGGAAAGAAGGAAGGAAGGAAGGGAGGGAGGGAAGAAGGAAGAGAAGAAAGGAGGAATGAAGAAGAAAAAGAAAACACAAATTACACTATCAAGTATTTTAAAAATGGACTCTTATCCTAAAGATATTAGAAAGATACAGAGGATGAACAACTTTAAGACAATAAATTTGAAAATTTAGTTGATATGATCAAATTCTTTAGAAAATACAACTTAAACTGAAAGAGGAAAAATAGAAAATCTGAATAATTTTCTATTAAAGAAATTAAATCTGTAATTAATTTTTTTCCACAGTAAAATATCAGGATGGCAGATGGCTTTACCACTAACTTCATTTAAACATTTAAAAAAAGAAATAACACCAATCTTACCAAATTCAATCACTGAAATTCACTACGTTAACAGAATAAAGAAAAAAATGTTATATGGTCATCTTCACAGTTGAAAAAAAAGGGGGGGCATTTAATTAAAATCCACTCCACTTCATGATAAAAATCCTTCAAAAACTAGGCATAGAAATGATTTTTCTCAATATATAAAAAGTATCTACAAAAAACCCAGAGAAAACATATTTAATTGTAAAATATTAGAAGATTCCCCCCTGCAATCAGGAATGAAACAAAGGTGTTCCTCAGTATCATTTCTTCTTTCATTATATAGGAGTCCTTGCCAATGAAATAAAGCAAGAAAAAGATAAAATTATAAGCACTGGAAAGCAAGAAATAAACGTATCATTATTCACAGACAAGACTGTGATGAAGAAAATCCAAAACAATCTATAGAAAAATTACTAGAATTAGGCAGTGAATTTAATAATGTGAGATGCACAATCAATATATAGCAAAACAGCTGTATTTCTATATAACAATTTACAATATCAAAAACATAAAATACTTGAGAATAAATGGAACTACATTTCTTAAGTTCTCTCTACACACACAAACACACACACATACCCCTTTGTTGAGAGAAATTAAAGATGAAGTAATAGAACTGGTATATATCACACTTATGAATTGGAAAGCTCAATATATAAACATAACAACTCTCCTCCAAATTGACTGATTGATTCAAAGCAATCCCAATCAAAATCTTAGCAGCATTAAAGCATCTGCTTTATAGAACAACTGCTGGTACCAATGGCTGTAGGTAAGGATTCCTGAAAAATAGAGCTTTAAACTCTGGGGATTTGCATGCCGGAAACTATTGGGCAGTGCTCTCAGGAAAGACTCTCAGGAGTAAATGCCACAATATGGGGCAGAGGAAGAGGTTCAATTGCAATGCAGTTGCACCAGACCCTCAGTCAATCCTAAAGGGAGCTCTGGAGCCAGCATGCCCATTCATAATCCTCCTAATTGTGGCAAGATGGCTACGCCTTTCACCCCTGCAAAGACCAGTCATTGGATACAGGCTGCCCCTACGGAAGGGGGTGTATCCTTGGGTTGGACAGCTTCCTTTGTTCCAGAACAATTCTTGAGGAGAGCCTTAGATATAAGCCCTCAGCAGCCAACATTCCAGGCATTTGGGGTAATAAGTGCCTCAGTCCTAAAGGGGGATCATCTGGGGGCACACTACAGCATCCACTACTGTACTTTACATGCACCATTTCATTTGTTTCTTACAACAACTCTGGAAGGAAGGTGCTGTTATTATCAAGTGGCAGATGCGGAAAATAAGGATAACAGTTAAAACAACTTATTCAGCATTGTCATATTTTGCTATCAATAAAACCTGTACTATTTACCACTCATTATGCTAAGGTTAAATTGATGAATGCATACATCCTTTTAATCAAATTTACTAAAGAAAAAAAATTTTGTCCTCAATCTGGAGAGTTAAATTTCTGTAGAAGAAACTGTTATTTATCTGAAAAGTACTTAGATATTCTACTACTTTGAATGTCTTCTACCTAATGCTTTTAAATTATTCTACACCCATGGAAGGGTTTTCTCCATCAGCAGATGTTTTAATAAGCAATTGAGATTACATTGTTCAGGCCCTTTAATTATACATTAAGACAAGGCATTTATTAAACATCCACTATGATCATCGCCTTACTGTTCTAAGCACTGAGGGGACAGGGGCTGAGCATGGGAATTAAAAGATAAACCCATACCAAACCAAGAAAAAAAAAATCTTGCCTCTTAGATCTGTTTATCCTTCTCAGCCAAGTAAGCAATAAAACTAAAATTGCAGTAGTTCTCATAGCATGAGGCCGCCTGAAAGATGAGGTTATTTGTGAAAAACAGCATTTAAATTTGATTTAAACTTCATTATTACAGGGATTCTAATGAATGCTAGTTATCCTAAGACAATGCAGGAAATTAGATTACTTGCTCTTCTTTGAATTATAACCAGTCACCACATTTTACAGTTTTCAGGCATCAATAGCCTTTTTTGTATATTATTTTATTCATGCGATTGAGATATAATTTACATTCAGTAAACTCTACATATTTGAAGTGTACAATCTGATAAGTTTTCACACACGTATACACCTGTGAAACCATCCTAAAATCAAGACAATGAACATAATAACCATCCATAAGATTTTCCTCTTGTTGCTTGTAGTCCGTCTTCCCACCCCTCATACACGCACCCCAAGCCAACATGAGACTTCCCCATTTTGGTGGGGGTATCAGTCCTTCTGTTGCTGAGTAGTATTCTATTTTAAGAATATACCACTATTTGTTAATCCATTCACCTGCTGATAGACATTTGGGTTGTTTCCTGTTTGGGATGGATACAAATCAAGCTGTCCAAGTCTTTATTTGGACATGGACTTTTAGTAGTTTGGGGTAAATATTAGGAGTGGAAGGACAGGATCATATGGTAGGTGTATGTTTAACTACTAAAGAAATTGACAAACTTTTCTCAAAGTGGTTGTGCCCTTTTATATTCTCTCTAGCAGGAAGGATATATTCTTTAGCACTTACTCCTCTCATCCTATTGAGATAGGAAGGCAGCACCAGAGATATTCACCCTAGAAAGATTCTTCTTCCTCCACCAGGACTTCTGCCCCATGGCCAGACCACCACAAGCCAATATGGCTTGTCTGTGTAACTCCCCACTCAGCCTTGCCTCCTCCACAATGGAACACTTCATGCCCCAAGTCTCACACCCTCAGGTTCTGTACTTACTACTCACTCCTGCTAACAAGGAAAATGCCCCTCCTCTTGAAAAAGTGTACTTTACTGGCTCTTTTAGAACTGAATACATGTTTATAAAATATTTACAATAGTTCTAGGAATATATGCTTTGGATTTTTATATCCTTCTCCAAACCAATGGATATGTAACCTTGTTTATGTGGCAAAATATTTAATAAGGCATGATACCTAAAACTACATATAGCTCCCTAGTAGACTCTGGTCCATAGCCAACCCAGTGGGATCACAACCTCCCTTGCCTTAGACACTTCATTTTGTTAATGTAGCCTAAGATACCCCTAGCGTTCTTGGTAACCAACTCATATCATTACTGACTAGCTGTAAACACTTTGGGCAGTTGCATAGAGATTTTTTTCACATGAATTACTGCCAGGCAAATTCTCCCCTTGTACTTCCACAGTTCTTTTTTAACTTCAGTGCGCAACTTGATATTTAGTTCTACTAAATTTCCTCTTTCTCATTTTTGCTCATCACTCATCCATCAAAAAACCATTTGAATCCTGATTGTCTTCCAAAATGTTAGCTATTTCTCATCAGTTCTTATTGCTCATGAATATGATCAACTTGCCTTCTATCTCATCAACACTGCCGATAACATTTTTGAACAAAGCATAGTCACAGATGGGACCCTACAGCCTGCCGCTAGAGACCTTAGTCCAGGTTGATCTCAACCAGTTTTTTAACACCATAATCCAGGGATCAGCAAACAAGAGCCTATGGACCAAACTGGACCTGCCATCTGTTTCTGTAAAGAAAGTTTTATTGGAACCTCTGCCACTCATTCATGTATGTCCACCTATGGCTGATTTCATGCTACAACGGCAGAGTTGAGTAGTTGCAACAGTGACCATGGGCCACGAAGCCTAAAATACTTACTCTCTGGCTCTTTCTAGCAAAAGTTTGCTGACCATGGCTCTAAGTGAAAACCAGGTATAAATACAGCTTAATGGTGCAATCATCCTCTGTTTAGTCATATGAACATTGTGCAAATGTCATCTTGCTAAAATAAAAATAACTTTTATTGAAAGCATTCTCTTGGTCCACAGAATCTCATAGCACCATCCAGAAAGGAAATGCAATTATTTCTGTTTGGATCTTCCCAGGTCACTCCCCAGGCTTCTAGTGATTATCGCTCCCTCTCCTCAGCTGACAGTTTTCCTGCTTAAGATCTCATTCTAGAACATGGCTAGGAATCCTCAAGATATAGTTTTTAAATTTCTTTTGGCCAATTTTTTTGGAAGTTGAGCCTACCCTACTTTTCTGCAATATCTACCATTCTCCATGATAATATACAGGGGTTCCACACTTAAATAGGGAAGCCAATGCATTTAGCTATTGTAATACCAGAGCAAAATAACTACTGTGTTACTTCTGTATTTAATACCAAAGTATTTGTAGAAAAATCAACGTTTTATCTTTCATAATGATTTCTTTAACATTATGAAATTTAAGCAATCAACTAAATAGTGCATTTATTGCAGATATAAAATTTTCTAAATGTTATGAAACAAGAAGACAAAAAGATAAATTTATAAATGTGTAAACATACGTTATCATTTTTACATAAATTATTAGCTTCCCCTGGCTCTGATGCCTCTCTCTCTCTCATTACCCCCTCTAACCCAGGAGGCTCTCAGAGTTGTCATCTCTAACGTAGGTCTGAATGGGTATCAGAAGCTTTGAGCTGAGCTGACTCCCTACAGAGAGGTTTCAGAACTGCTACCTCCCAACAGGACCTCTGCTCTGCAAAGTGGGGTCATGTTGCCCTAATCACTATCCATCTTCCCACCAGCCCATGGGGCCTGGCCTTGGTTTAGTCTACATTTTCCCCAAAAGAAATATCTACCCGTTTCAGAGAATTTCTCCTACCAGCTCTGTGCTTACCGTTTCCCATATTTTTGGAGTCAGGGACTGGGCTGGGGAGAGCTGAGGGCCTGGGGTTGTGGCCAGAGCTCAGAGGAGGAAGAGTATGAGAGTGTGACAAGGAGGCGACATGAGAGGAAGGTCGGAGAAAGCAGTCAAAGGGTGAAGGAAGCTGCTGACCAATGACTGGAAAAATGGTATTACACCAAGCGAAGTTCTTCTACTGGGGCACTTAAAAACAGTAAGGTACAGTATATGGAGACTTTTATTAGGTACTTTAAAATAGCGAGCTATATGGGAACTTTAAGAAACAATCATGAAATAGCTAAAGACAGTATCATTCTGGGCCTCTTTCTCCATTCTGCTACCTCATTTCAGGCCTTCGTCTCTCACCTGGACGAACGCAGTGACCTCTGAAGCCACCTGCTTCTGCTACCCTGCCCCACGAAGCTCTTTCTCAATGCTCTGAATCCTCTCCAGGCTCCTCAACACCCACAATTGTCTAATCCCAGGCTTCCTAATGCGTCGCCCTCAGTGTTACCTTCTACAACTTCTCCCCATGGATCCAATTACTCCACGCATAACACACTGCATATCCTTGAGCAAAGGATGTCCCTGTGTCTTCGTACTTCTTCTTTCTGGAATGACCCTCACCCACTTTTCCATCAGAATCACTGCTGTTGACCCTCCAAGTAAATCATCATTTAATTTGTTAAGTAGTTCCTAACTACTACTCAATATAGCTCTTCAAGGCTACATTGGAATATTATTGTATTCCAATAATATTCCACACAAGGGTTTTAATGGGACTTTTAACGCCATATTATAGTTACTCATTTGTGTATGTTTCCCCAAACTCCTTGAGGTAAGGGCCATTCTTTCTTCAGCTTTGTGTCTCTAACTGCTATCACAGTGCCTTTCACATGGCCAGAGCTGAGTAGTACTTAATGACTGAGGAAATGCATGGGTGAACTCATTCAAAACAGCCTGGTCCATTCCCATAAACTCTCTATCCATGTTAAACTCCAATTATGTTTTAATCATATTTATTTGATCCTTTCTGTAGTTGAATGTGGTCAGATCATCTGCAATTTCTATACTTGCAATTTGCAACCTCTTTAATTTCATAATTCTAAATCCATTTTAAATGGATCTTTTCTCCTTGTTTACCTCAAGTCAAACAAATTAAAGTCAAAAGATGGCTCTGCTTGCTTTCACATCCATCAATGCCTCCCTTCCCACTGGGGCTAGTTCTGCTTCACAGCCATTCCCCTGCACACATGACTGCATCCTCCCCAAGGGTCCCTTCTTGATTAGTCACGTGCCCATCATTACATGTGTGCCTGTCACTGCTGACTGCCCCCACTCTCTGTTCCATTTCGTCTTCCTCCTTCTCGTGTTTCTTTGTCTGCCCCACAAGACCCTTCTCTCTGCATCACATGGCAACATGAGAAGGAGCTGGGAATCAGAAAACCTAGAGCACAGACCCAGCTCCCACAGTAACCAACAGAGTAACTTACAGTTACAAGAGCACCCATCACTGCTGTTGAAGCAGCTGAAGTTTATTGTATTAGACGTTTCCCTTGTGTTCTGACTGAATTGTCAAACCACCCTGCAAGGTATGTACAAATATATCCATTTTAAAGATAAGGAAACTGAAACTTAATTTCCCATGGTCACATGTCATGTAAGCTGTGAATTCCAGTGAGGTAGTTTGGAGGAAGCCAGGCAGATGTGTTCAACTCCTGACTCTGCCATCTATTAGCTGGCCCATTGCCAGCCAATGCATCATTTTAAGTAGTAATTTTGTATTTATTAAAATGTGGATAATACTACCAACCTTGTAGCACTGTGTGGTTTTTTAAAATAGATGTTGAATTCCTTTCTTTAATTAATTATTTATTTGGCTGCGTTGGGTCTTAGTTTTGGCATGCGGGATCTTTCATTACAGCGCACAGTCTCAGCAGTTGCGACGGGTGGGCTTAGTTGCCCCATGGCATGTGAGATCTTAGTTCCCCAACCAGGGATCAAACCCACATCTCCTGCATTGGAAGGCAGATTCTTAAGCCCTGGACCACCAGGGAAGTCCCATGTGTGTGACTGATAAGTGAGAATTTTGTAGTGTAAACAGCATGGCAACTGGCACACAGTACATGCTCAATAGATGGTAACTCAATGTGACACAATGATGCCAGGCTTCAAGCCTGGTTATGAAGTCTTTGTCCCTAGGACCATGATGTCCTGCCTCTTAGGCAATTAATTTCTCCATTAAGTAGGGATTAAATAAGATGGCTCTAAGAATTGCAAAGACCTGGCTTTTTCTACCTTAGACACTTGCTAAGATAGACTTGTTATTTAACCTCTGAACTTAAGTTTCTTCATCTATGAAACTGGGGGAGGGTGAATTTTCCTTGGAATTTTTGAGGGTCTGATTATATAAAGCAGAATATTTTGAAAAGTGCCATAGGGAAAGGAATCTCTCCATAGGCATTAACTGATTAGGACTCCCTCAACACCACCACTTCAGAAATGTTTAAAGTTTAATAGGGTAAGTAAGAAAAATAAAAGCTATAAAGAAAAAAAGTATAAATTTCTGATGTTTGAGACCCTAGACATCAACAGGTAGTGTGAGAAGACAGCCAAGCACCTGGTGAGGCCCTCAGATAACACTGTGTGATTATACTTGGTTTCCAACTCATGGAGCCAGACCTAAGAGAGCATCTGTTCCTATGTTCTGAAAACTAGTGGGTTCCCTTTCTTACCTAGAGAGTAGATCTCTATTAAGTGGGGAAAAAATGTTCCCTATCAAAAAATAAAATAAATCAACTGCAGCGTGCTGGAAATAGGGTCCAACATAAGCTGTGTGCAGTTAACACTGACTGCATTGTGACTGTGCCTGGACAGAATTCTATGCTCCTGGGCAATCTCACACCACAGAAATATCATAGGATTGTTGAATGGTTAAATATCTTGTTGAATGTGATTGGTGTTATAATGATGAGATCCACTGAAGATTTGCTCTGAGAATGGGTGAGAAGTTGGGGCTAAGGCATACATAAAGACCTACATAGCCTGTATTTCATTTTATGCCCTGTCTTGTTCATGCTGGACCCAGATATAAATAAAGCTGACCTGATACTGGTCACATTTCTTCATTATTCTGGAAATTTCCTATATTCAGAAAAACTGTAGTTACTTATGAAAAAGTCCTGGAACTACTGATTCTGGCCAAACACTGGGAACAAACCCAGGGTCCTACAGGTGCCTGGCTGCAGGGGCATTATTCCAATGATCCAGTTATGAGGTTTGATTTATTTACCCCTAAAGAAATAGGGAGATGTGTGTGGTACCGAACAGTAGATAAAAATTCAGTGCAGAGTCAGATCAACATTGAAGCCCTCCCTCCAGTTCTGCCTGGCAGTGGACTCCCTCTCTTCCAAGCCCAACTCTTCCATCTGGCTTTTGGAGCCCATCCCCTCCCATCAGCTTTCCTGCATCAGTGATGTTTTATCTCACGTAGATCAATCCTGCAGTCTTTATTGTTCCTCTCTCTTTGTCTGTAAGAAGATTCTCAGGTCCTGCTGACATCTTGAGTTTGTCTCCCATTTCCTTTCTTTGAGGGCCATTAATCTCAAGAGCAGCTGGTTCTCTACTGCTTCTACCTCCTCATCATACATTCACTGAAGCCTCTTCTAATATCATTTCTATTTCCAGTATTCTATGGAAAATGCTCTCCCCAAATGCAAACAATGATCTCCTAAATGTTATCTCCTGCTCTGTCTTCTCAGCCATCAAACTATTGAAATTTGGCCCCTTGCCACACCCACCTTCTTGGACCATTTATCCTCTGCTTTGGGACACTGATTTCTGTTGATTCTCTACTACTCGTAACCATTCATATTTTACTCTTCTGTTTCTCTGCCTAGCCTTTAGTGCCAGTATTACCAGCATTCTATCCTCAGCCTTCTTCTAATTATTTTCCTTGACTATGATGATGAATATAGTCCCAACTTGGTTGCAACAATCAAGACAGTTGCACAATACCTGACACTAAGCATTCAATAAGTAACAGCAGTTTTAACAAATCTTTTCCACTTAGGTTCCTGCCATATTTGGTCATAAAATCTATGCTCCAATACACAGATTTTATGCTTCCCAACAACAACCTGGTATCTCCTGAGACATTATTTTCCTCATGGAATGTCTTGCCTCCTCCCGCAAGGACTCCTTACAGCCTTCAAAAACCTGTTTAAATATTATCTTCTCCTTTCTCAATATCCCATCAAAATTTTACTCTGGGCCCACAGAGCACAGAGTTACCTCCATTCACTAATTACTTTATGTCTTCAATAACAACATAGTCTGTCAAAAAGCCAGGGTTCCATGTGATTCAGTCTCCACATGAAGTACATTCAAAGGGCAGTCCAGCAATCAAACTATTTAAAATATAATTCCAATTTGTATTTACATTTCTCTATTTGTACTCACTATCCAATTTATAACCCAAAATAAAATTTCTCAAGTTATTTTGCCATTTCTTAGTTCTTTCTCATTATCTCCAACTTCTCTAGAACAATTCAAATGCTAAACCTTCCAAAATTCTCCCATTCACCCAGTACCCATGGAGTTTCTTGCTTTACCTTCTAGACTGAATTAGCCTCTTATTTTTTTGTGGGTTTTTTAATGCCAGTCTTCAGATACTCCTGATTCTGCATCTCCCAAAACTTGTAATTTCCCTGGAAAAGGTACCAGTGGATGATACAAATGTAGGGCAAAGAGAAAACAAACACTGACATATGAAGAAATCACATCCGAATTTTAATTGTATGGTTTTCTCTCCTTAGTTTAAAATGGTGCTTAGAGGGAGATTATACATCATTTGCATCCTTGTAGCACCAAAGTGCCCATAATTTATGCATTTATTTATAGAACACGTAGTATACATCATACAGTGATAGAAACTGAGATACTAGAAGGAGAAAAAGAAGGAGGAGCAGAAACAGAAGGAACAGGATCAAGAAGGATGCTGTTCTTGAAGAGCTTATGGTAAGTGACCAAGAGAAATATACCTAGCACATTAGAGATGCTCAAAAGTTATTGGCTGAACTGACTGCACTCCCCCAGCTACTCTTTACATATAGAAACTATTCTCTATCGTGCAGCAAACTGGCATGTAAAATTTCATAAGTAACTTATTGAAGTTGTCCTCAACCTAAGTAACATAATTGGCTGTGAGAGTCCTGAAAAGTAATTTACAATAATAACAGTTATATGTTCAAGGATTTTTTAAATTTTTAAGATAAATTAAATGGTTATTTCTGTAACATGATCACTTCTACCCATTTGCTTATAATATACATTCTTAGCTGAAACAGAATAACAGAATTAAAATCAGTGTTGGAAACTGCTCATAAACCTGGGTACATCCATGTGAGTGTATCTTACATGTGACCACCATTCCCACATGTGTTCACAGTGAAAAAAAAATGATAATAAGAACTGATGGTCTAATAAAGTCCCCATATTTACTACTCATCCTAACAGACCAGCAAAAAAAGAGCAATCTCAAAATGACTGAGAGACTCTGGCATTCTCGTCCTTTCTATTCATGTTTTCCCTCATCCTTTCCTCTCCCTCTAATATCCTTTTAATCCTTTCACGAACTCCAGTTCTTTCCAAATTCTTCATTCCCATTTGAACTCTTTTTTCTTTTAATGTTCCTCTTGCATCCTTTTATACTTTCCTCTTCTTTGCCATGTTTTTCTCTGCTTCCTGCTCTCCCCTCCCGCCCCCACATCCCTGCTTGGTGAATGGAGGAGCTGTGGCTGAGAAGGCTGGGCAGGAAGGGGCAGAGTGGAACGAAGCTGATGAGCTGTATGAATGTCATTCACAAGAGCTTGTTAGCTTTATCTTACAACCACACAGCCACTTTTGGGAGAGGTGACACGGAAGAGATTTAATCCAAGGGGAGATTAAGCACACACTGACTAACTGGTCAAGGCTCATCTGGATCTCATTTTTCTTGGAAAGACACTTTGGATGTCACAAATTAAAGCCCATGTTCTCTTCATCCAATCTCAATCAGTTTCTCCTGTATAATGATTGGAATGCCCTCTTCACTCTACCTTTTCAAAAGTTCTTCCTTTACCATCTTTCAAAATTTCCTGAAATCTCCGCATTATCTTAAGAAATTCTCCCTCAACTTTGAAGGAGTGGAGGCCATTTGTCCTAATATTCAACTTTCAATCCATTATTCCCCATTCTAAATGTGCTTATACCTTGTCCTTATAGGTAATATAAATACTTAAATAAAAACTCAATATGCTTACAACAAATCTCGAGGTCCTGGGGAAGGCAAGTTATTTCATTGACTAAAAATTTACATCTCAACTTTTTTCATTAGTAAGCTTTTAAAATCCCTTTCACCTAAAATTTTTCTTCAACCTCATGGATACTATGAGTCTCTTGAACACTCCATTTTCCTGACCTCATCTTCTTCCCTCTCCAAGCATAGCCACTTGGGCTAATCTTTTTCTAACACCTTCAATGGGGTCCTTTCATCCAAATCAACTCTAAACTCCTCAACCCTCATCTTAACTAATCATCCCTCTTCTCCACTCTCCTACCCAGGCTACTAAGTGTACCTGTTCTGTTCAGAAAGGGAGGTCACCTGACAGTAATTTCAGGGATGGGCGGCATAACCATAATCCATAGTGGCTTAAATATTATGTGGTTCTTCAGCACCACTTGCTAAACTTGTATCTGTCAATACTAATTTCTAATCCCTCAAGCAGCTATTTCAAACCTTCATCATTCTTCTCAAGAACCAGTCAACTCATTTCATAGTAGACGCCCCTGTCTCATTATTAGCTTAGAGGTTCACTAGAAAAAAGAAGAATCCTCAGATCTATTTACATTCATTCCCGTTCTTACAGCCCTCCCTCCAGGCTCAGAGAAAGAAGCATCTTTTCAGAGCACTCAAGCTTTATTCCCTCAAATTTACTTATCATCCATTTTTCTCTCAGCCTATGTACATTCTAAAAAATTTTTTAAATATATATTGGGTAACTGAATTGGTCTGATCACTAATCCAAAATTCCCCCTACCCTTTCTTTATTTTTCCCTTCCATTCCCAGTCAACTTTCTTTAAAATTTCCTAGAAAAATGGGCCATACTAACTTACTCTTCAATTTCCAGCCTCCTATTTAAAACACTTCACTAAAACTAGGCTGAAAGTGGTCAATGTTTACCTTTGTCTAGTAATATACAGAGATACTTGAAAACTCAAATAGCATTATAAGACTTTTAACTAACACACACACACACACACACACACACACACACACACACACACGTCTTCTGTCTTCTTCATCTTCCACGGGGCAACCATCTTCCAATTTTACTTTTGGAATTTAGTTCAAAACTTCTAAATAATATACATATGGTGTCGTCTCTTTATTACTTTCAGACAGTATTTGTTAAATTGCTATTATGAGAGTTTACATTCTCCTCTTCACCCTATCTTTTTACACAGTTATATCACAAATTCTGGTTATTTTCATTTCAGTGTTTATAATTCTATGGTTATGCAAGTTGTTATTTCATATTGAGCCAAGTAACAAACTAAACTAGATCTCCTTTCTTGAACAATTTTTTTCTTTTTTCTTCAATTTAAAAAATGTCTAATGTTTTCATTTGCTCAGTTTCTCTGTATCTTGGGCTACATCTCACAATCTTACCGTCTCTGTAAGAAGGCTCCTCAGACTTTCTCATCATAAAACTTGACATATTTTCATAAGTTCTTGTTTCTTCTGAGAATTCCTCTGAGAGCTCTCAGTCTTCTTCCTCCAATCTGGACTACGTTCCACAATGGACTAGTTCACTATATAGCAGTTGATCTGCAGCTTCTCATCTTCTTTGTACTAAATAGAATTGTCTCTTTCCAGCATCCCATGTCATTCTTTTTCTTGACTTACTCTCTCATTTTCACAAAAGATATATTTCAATATATGAGAACAGACTTGAGAAAGGGTACTTGGGAGATAAATTTTAAGATTATCTGAAAATGTCTTTATAAGTTGGCTTTGTGCAAAATTTTAGGTGCTCAGTATACTGAAGACATTGCATTTTTTAATCAAATGGTATGTTGAAAGGACCAATGACATTTTAAGACCTCACCCAATACAAAGGAAATTTTTTTCCTATGGAAACTAAAACTCTTTCCTTATGGAACTGTAAATGGGAATGAAGGATTAAGGACTCCTGAAAAGACATTCCTCCATAATAGCAATGAAAACACTGGCAAAAGTTGTCAAAATCAACTTTTCCAGAAGTCTGAAAAACTAACCAAAGGCTTGTAACAATCCAATGAGAGTCTGTTCAAGAAAAATGATTGAATCTCAGTAATAACAATGACCTTTATGGCATTTTAATGTGTTCTAATCCTATCCCCCTCTTCGCAGCTCTGTGATATGCTTCAAAACCAACCACTCCACGATCATGGTAAAGCAAGCAGCCTAGCAGTCACTAGTGGGTAGAATAGGTTTAGAGATCCCTCCAAATACCATATTCAGAGAACTGTCATTATTTGACATGTCTGTCAATTACCTGAAAAATTCATTCTCAGAGTTTGTTCTTATTTGACCTGACTCAGACCTCATTCAGTGCCTACAGCCTTTTCTATGGAGCATTTGTCAAAAACAATCAACAGCAATTGCTTAACCTCACAGCTGCCTGAGGGAACATTACCAGTTGGGGTAAATAAGAGCTTGGCAAAGAAACATGAAGGAAAAATCTGGGGAATGAGATGTTCAAGCTTTGAACATCACATCTCCATTTTATTACTGGAAACCTAGAAGGCCATGGATATGTGTAGTGCTGTACACAGGCACAGCGTTGTACATATATCCAGGAAAGACCTGAGAAGGTCCTAAATTGATCTTGAAGCACTGCAAAAGCAACAAAAGTGGAAGAAAGCAAATGCAGAGGTGTAAACTGCCTGACTGAGCATTGACGGAATGTCCCAAAACACATCCAGAGCCCTTTGTAAAGGTTGGGTGCCTATTGATCCAAGGCATTTAAGAAAATCTCTGTTCAATCATTAGTTGACTACAGAATTAGCTCAGGAAATTTACTAAATAAAGAAACAGCAACAAAAACAAACCTTAGGAGAGAGGAAGAATTTGATCTCCCAAGTTCTCAAATTATATTACTTTAAAAGTCTAGTTTTCAACAGAAAATGATGAGACATGCAAAATACAACAAAGTTTGGCCCACACAGAAAAGAGACATCAATATAAACTACCTTAAGGATTTTCAGATGACTGACTCAGTAGACAAAGACATTAAATCAACAATTTAAAACATATTCGAAGAACTAAAGGAAACCTTACCTTAAAAAAAACACCTAAAGGAACAATAAATTAAATAAATTAAGTATGAGAACAATGTCTCAGCAAGTACAGAATACCAATAAATAGACTGAAATTATAAAGAAGAGCCAAATAGAAATTCTGGAATACAAAGTAAAATAAATTTACTAGAGGGGCCCAACATCAGATTTGAGCCAGCAGAAGGAAGAATTAGCAAACTTGAAATGATATTATCTAGTCTAAGGAACAGAAAAAAATAAGAGTGAAAAAATTAACAGATCTTCAGAGACCTGTGGAATACCATTCAAGCATACCAACATATGCATAATGTGAGCCCCAGAGGGCAGGTGAGAAAAGGCAGAGAGAATATTTGAGGAAAAAATGGTCAAAATCTTCCCAAATTTGATGAAAGGCATTAACCTACACATCCTAGAAGCTCAACAAACTTCAAATTGGATAAATTCCAAGAGATTCACACCTTAAATCATAATCATAATAACATGAGGACTGGGGAAGGAAACCAAGATAAACAGACAATAAAATTATGTACTATTGAAATTAAGTTGAGAATAATCAACTCCATTTAAATGGAAGTCTCCTAATACCTGTTTAATGGACCTTCCTGATTTACCTCAAGTCCTACAGTGCATCCACCTTATTGTTGCTGGTGTGAACTAACAACATAATTAATCATCTCCCTCTCCTGCTCAAAATTCCTTATGAGGCTACAAGGTATGTTGTAAGTCACTTTGTGTGGTATATGAAGTTCATCAAGATGTGGTGTCTATCTACCTAATTCCTCTTCTTTTAGCTCAAATCCCCTCTTGTTTATAATCCAGCCAGATTAATATACACGAAGTCAGAGAACTGCAAATATCTGCACACCTTTCACACCTTTGAACGTGGTTTTCTCTGTAAAATATCCTTCCCCCTTTTCCCCTCCTGGAAAACAACCATTCTACCTCCAAAATCCATTTCAGATCAGATGTCCTGTCTGATGTGAAGGGAGTTAATCACTCCTTCTTCTCTGCTCTCTGTACCTGGTGCATGAAGTCATCACACTCTACAGTAATTATTTCCTTATGTGAAATTCTCACTCCTTTAAAATTATATATCATGTGTTCAATAGACAGTCTTTCAAATAATTTATTCTTTCAAACATTTACTGAGCAACATCTCTGTTCTAAGTATGAAATGCTAAAAAAACAAAATGCCTCATGCCTCTAAGGAAAACAAGGCCACATCATTATTTAATTTTAGATGATTTTATGTCATGTATCTCTAAGTATACTCTAAGCACCTTGGGGGTAAGAACCATGTCATATACATTACTCTAGAATTGTCAGCACTTAACAGAGTCTTGCATATTGTGGGCATTTGATTTTGCCATAGTCTATGAACTGGTCTTCTATCTTCAGTTTTGCTCTGATCCCCACCCCCAAACTATTCTTCATAAGAAACTAAAATAATATTTCTAAAATATAAGGCTAGGGAATTCCCTGGTGGTCCGGTGGTTAAGACTCAGCGCTTTCACTGCTGTGGGCCTGGGTTCAATCCCTGGTCAGGGAACTAAGATCCCACAAGATGCACATCCAAAAATAATAATAATAATAAAAATAAAATACAAGGCTATATAAGTCATACCCTGGCTTAAAATATTTAATTACTCCCCTTTACCTTTAGGACAAAATTTGTCTTCCCCATTACACTATAAGCTCATTAACAAAACTTTCATCTTCCTCTTGTAACCCCAGTAAACAGCCTGGGACCCCAATATTTGATAATAAATGTACTGGTTGGATTTGTTTAAATACTGGTTGAAATTAATGGATGAAACTTAGGATTGACTATGTTTTATTCAAAGACATTTTAGTTTCCCTGTTTTTGGAGTAATTAGGACATGACTTGTATTCTATCTAGCTTCTTCATATTTATGTTACCAATATCCTGGACACATCGTTCTCACTTGACAGGAACCATGACTTATTTACAGTGTGTTAGATTGAGCACACTAACATGCTCAAATACACAGCAACTGTTCATAATTTTGTTACACTTAGGTCAATTGCCTAGTTTCTGAAAAGCAGACAATAACAAAAAATAGATTTTCTAATGTCATATTTTTTGTTTAAGAACATTTGCAGTTTTACAGTTCTCTGGAATCTGATTAATATTTCACAAATAACTAAAGACATACAACTTTCTCTAAAGAGCTTAAAAGTAACTGTCATTCTTCTTTATCAAAGGAGGGTACTGAGACAGAGAGGGTGAGTTATATAACCAACGTCACAAATATAATCATGAGGTGCAGTTGGTAGTGACATAAACATAGTCAGATAACAGTTCACAGAACACACGAGGAAGGCCAGGAATACTAAACAGGGAATAATGATGGGGATATTAGACAGATAATTCTACAGACCAACATGCCTCATCCTAAACAACAAAATCCCTGACCACACAAGGCAGAGACCAAATCAGGAATAAGAGAAGCAAAATCTGAAACCACACGTAAAATAACTGTCTTCTCACTGAGGTTTTAAAATCAGAAGAATCCTATGAACAAAACCCAAAGATCAGGAACTTCCCTGGCAGTCTAGTGGTTAGGATTTTGCCTTCCAATGCAGAGGGTATGGGTTCAATCCCTGGTTGGGGGGCTAAAATCCCACATGCCTCGCAGCCAAAAAACCAAAACATGAAACAGAAGCAGTATTGTAATAAATTCAATAAAGACTTTAAAAATGGTCCACATAAAAACAAAAACAAAGATCATGCTCCTAACAGAGTCCTTCCCAATAGACCATGTTCATCAGGAACTGACATCTCTATTTTCTCAAGATAACCAATATTACATAGGTCTAACCTAGTCCATTTAGTCCTATATAATATCCAGACTCTTCCATTTTTGATTCTGAAGAGATGGCCTGGTAGTCAATCTCACAGTCCATCAATAAAGTTCTAGATTTAAAATTCTTTTTAAAAGTGCATGGTCTTACACTACAATAAAAGAATCTGTATTCCTTTATTTCCCTACATGGATTTAGGTTTCCGAAGTCTCTTTATCCTCTGCTCTTCAAGGACCTAATCAGCTCTATTGCCCTGGTGGTTGGTCACAGCCTTGATAGCCCTGACCTGGGGAGGAGCTGGTCCTTCTCAGTTAACTCTAAAACTTCAGGAAATCTACATTGTTGTGCAGGGGCTTATGTTGAATTTACGAGAAAGACCAAATAGTGCTAAAGATCACTGAGCTTTTAAAGGTATTTCTCTCTGGCCTGGCAACTAAGAAAATCATCCTTTAAACCATGTCTTATAGAACCACAGAGAACAAATATAAAGAAGCAAGCCCTACAGATAGAGTCCAAGGTGGAAAAAAGGAGCGGGGAGGGTGAATTCTGTTCAGCTATACTAATTCTTCTTTCTAAAAAAATGATTAGTGGGAAGAAGCTGATAGAGTCTCTCTTTCCCACTAACCTGCCCTACTGGCTATGTCAGTGGTCAATATGGAAGCCACTGGAAATATGTGGATCTGTCAGTGCTACTTGAGAGTTGAATGTGCAGCAAGGGAGAATATCATATATTTCATATTGTGACTAACAGTGATTCTAGCAACAACATTCACACTACTGTAAGCAACCCCATCATGTGTGCATTCCATAACCTGAGCTAAGTGAATCCTACTCTTAAGGACTCTTACTTTTAGCACCTCTTATCTTCAGAATGCAATCCCTACCAAGGTGTGTGTGTGTATATATATATATATATATATATATATGTGTGTGTGTATATATATACACACAATGGAATATTACTCAGCCATAAAAAAGAACGATAATGCCATTTGTAGTAACGTGGATGGACCTAGAAATTATCATACTAAAGCAGAGTAAGTCAGAAAGAGAAAGACAAATACCATATGATATCACTTATATGTGGAATCTAAAATACAACACAAATGAACATATCTATGAAACAGAAACAGATTCACAGATATGGAGAACAGATATATGGTTGCCATGGAGAAGCAGGGGTAGGGAGAGGAAGGATTGGGAGTTTGGGATTAGCAGATGCAAACTATTATATAGAGGATGGATAAACAGCAAGGTCCTACTATATAGCCCTGGGAACTATATTCAATATCCTGTGATAAACCATAAAGGAAAAGAATGTGAAAAAGAATATATATATGTATAACTGGATCACTTTGCTGTACAGGAGAAACTGACACAACATTTTAAATCAACTACACTTCAATAAAATTAACAACAACAAAAAAAAGTAAGTAATCCCTGCCCTGCCTATCTTCTTCTGAAATTCTCTATTAGTTAACCATTTGACTGTTTCTCTTTCATTACATCTACACATCTCAATCAAGAGAACATTTGATTATAATTGTTGAATCACCTTTGCACTCTTAACAAACTATAAAGCCTTCCAGGTGTGTCTCTAACGTGGGGCCAGTAACTCTTCAACACTGCCAAGGCAGCAAATCTTCACACCCTCTTGTTCCCACTTTGGAGCAGGAAGTATTCCAGCTTTCAAGAGGGCCCATGGATGGCAGGGGGCGGGGGCAGATATGGAGGAGGCCAGCCCTCTTTAACAGAATAGAACATGGTTAATAAATACACTTTGGTTTGAAAAGGCTTACCAGAAATGTCTCTCCTACCCTGCTTAACATCCCTTTCATATCGTCACACAGCTTGAGAGCCTGCAAACTAGATTTGTTTGGGTTAGTAGCATTTGCTTTCAAGATACCAACACTCCCAGGAGGCTCATTCAATTGTTTTATTCCTAAACTCAAGCTGAGATCAACCCTTACACATAAAACATGAACATGGATGTGGGAAGAAGAGAACGGATTTTGTAGCAAACAAGACCTCATCGTAGAGTGTTTAAAAAATAAGGACTTTAGACAGCCAGTGGTCAGCAACATGGCAATGGGAACAAGAGTTGGAGGGGGCAAGAAAGACTGACCACATTATGTGCCAGTATTAGCTCATTTTGTCCCAAAACAACAATATAAGGTGTTATTTTATTATGTATCTTTTTTTTACAAATGGAAAAATGGAGCTCAGAAAGGCTGTCACTTTTCCAAAATCTCCTAGTGACAGATTTCCATCTAGGACTAGGATTCAGGTGTGTCTGGCTCCAGAATCTGTGCCCTTGAGTGCGCGTCACCTGGAACTGGCCAGTGGGAAGGGCCGACAGGGCTCTGGAGTCAGGGTAGGAGCAAGGACCACCAAGTCTGTGCTCTCTCTCACGTTTTCCCCTATTTCCCTGGAGAGCTAAAGTCTAATCTCAGCTATATTGTATTTAATTGCTTCCTAGGACCAACAGGTCAGTGTACTTGGGGAAATGACACTTTTTATGATCTTACTCTGATAGAGTATAATCAATTTGGCATAAGCAAAGTAACAAAATTTTTGAAGATTCTGGGTTCTAGTTTTTTTTTTTTTCCAGTCCCTCACCCATCTGCTACCCAATGGACCACAGAATCAGAAGAGTTCAAATCCCTGCTTCATCATTTACCAGCTCCTCGGCCTCTCTAGGCCTTAGCATCCTCATCTTAAAACGGGGTCAATGAAAATTTCTGTTTCTTAGGATGGAGGTAATGATTCAATGAGTTGGTATATGTAAGACACATCTGACAGAGAGCACTTGGTAAAGGTCAGCTATAGATTACCTTACTTGAAAACCATTTTTAGTTCTTCCATTTTTAGGCTCTAAAAATTTAGAATTTTTCATCTCCGTATATGTATAAAGAACATATTTTTTTACAAAACTATTTTAACAGCTCATTTAACATATTTTTTTACAAAACTATTTTAACAACTCATTTAACATAATAATAAATAAGCCAGAATTCTAGAGACAAAAGGAAATTAAGTCTTTTATCAAAGATTTTTTTACCCTCAATGGACTGAAAATAAAGCAGTGAAAGCTGTATTATTTTTTGTAGTTACTTTCTCAAATTTAGATGTATTCTTAGGATTATAGCGACCTGTCATCTAAATACTGCAGTTTGGCTTAGACTGTCCAAGTTCAGTAAATCTAGACATTAAAGAGTGCTATATAAATTACTCTTGATTGATCCACAAAGGTATTTCTGCAACTTACGTCTTCTTAAAATCAGTTCCATTCTTTAGCACCATTCCATTAAACTTTAGTATGTAGTTAATGCTTTTTTCTTCCAAATATAAGCTAAGAAATAACATGATTAAAGCAGCATTTTTGATCTGGCAATCTTCAATTTTGCAGTTAAGAATGTGTTCAACAAGCCAGAGATGTACAATTCCCTAAGCAGGTGAAAAAATGTGATTGTGAGGGCTGAGATGACAGTTTTCATACCATTTTCAATGCATGTCCTGTGAATCTCTTTTATACTTGGTAATATGTTTTTATATATTTATTTCTAGAGAAAATTAAATAAGCAGTTCTATGTTTAGTTTTCCAGTTATCATAAGATACATAGAAGAAAATATGGAAACTAAAGGCCAAGGAGATACCTATCTAAGTGAAAAGCACTAAGATTTCAAGGATGATTATGATCCTTAACAACTTTTGTCATCATTATGAGTATCTGTCCAAACAGTGATGAACTCACTCTCCACTATGGGCATTGAGTAGGACCTTGTGTTCATGTTTAAAGTGAATAAGTTCATTCATGTAAAGCTTGTCGGTCACATCGTTTGCAAATATTTTCTCCCATTCCATAAGTTGATTTTTGTTGATGGAGAGAATATAAATACCTCATGAGGTTGATATGTGGGTTAAATGACACAACACATTACTAATGTACTTCACACAATGTTAGACACAGAGCCATCACTAAAAACATGCTAGTAGTTGTTCCAGTTCTTGTAATTGTTTACAGAGGACAACGTCATGAGTAGAGAATCAGTCATCTAGCCAAATTTGAAACCCAGAATCCCATTTCACAGTAATTTTCAATCACAAGAAACTGAGATATCAGGTAGACCCTAAAAGTGTAATACAATTTAATTCGTGTGGTATCAACACATCCATAGAGCATAGACTAGTACCTAAGTCTCTAGATTACATTTAGCTGTGGTTCTAAGCATTCAGTAACACAAAGTAAAGAGCAACTATTGCATTTGCTCCTAAGATGATGGTCTAAAGAATGCAAATGGACATAGCTATATTTTAGATAGACTAGACATACTCTCGGTATTTTGAAAGCACAGATCTGGTACAGTTTCCTCTGTATTAAGACCTTAATCGAGTTTGCAGACATCTGTCTGTAAACTTTAAAAATCGGTAACCCGGAAACTGCAATTATTTTACAAACCCTAAGTCAGGCTTTCAGCCAATGTCCTTCTACAACTGTGGATGGTTAGCACGCCAATCCCCAAACCCTGAATACAAGCCATAAACTGAAATGCCAGGCACTAACCTGGGACTAGCAGTGATGTGATCAACAGCCCTGGCCCTGGGTAGATTTCTAGCCTTAATATTCTGAGCTTGTTGTAAAAGCAGCAGCAAGAAATCTGTCACTGGGGTGTTCTAGGTCAAGTTCTCTGAAAGGGTGATGATTAATGTAAATGTATTGGTCAGAAGAGGCAATTGCTTTCTTCTGGCATTGCTTCTGAAATACACGGTAAGACACTCAACAGAAATATGGAGAGAAAACATGGAAACTAAAACGACCCTGAATTTCTTCCTGGAAGAGGGGCTAAATAATGTTGCTCAACAGATTTCAAACCAGAGAAATTTTTAACTGGATAAAGTCAGTCACCATCTGGCTACCTTGGGCCAGAGCTCAGCCAAACCACAAGACAATGCAATAATCTTCCTGCCAAGACCTAAGTAACTGAGGACAAGTGTTCTCCTTAACACCATAGAAGTCAAAAGCCTAGGCCTTGGAAATAATTAAAACAGTGCTTTCTGTGCTATCTATAAGAGGTGGTGCCAAGATGGACCTTCATCTAATTATGGCAAGAGGGGGAAAAAACAACTCTGACTTCTCTAGAGTAATCAACCGAGTTTTGGAAATAATTCACTATAGATCAAGATTAAATGATGATGGATGATTTACCTTACTAAGGTATATTTTATTCAATATTTTATTATTCCCTTTTATATTTTTATTATACTATTTAATAAACACTTATGTAGCATTTACTTTGCCAAGCATACTTCTGAGCATGTTACAAATATTAGCTCATTTCCTCCTCGTAATAACCTTATGAAATAGATACAATTATCAACCTCATTTTGCAGCTTGAGGATATTGGCAGTTATGTGCCTTGAGTTTCTAAAAGAGTTCCTAAAACTGGTGAAATAAAGATAATCAAGAAGACTCTAGAGTTCTCTAAAAATGACATTTTAAAACACCAATAAGTAAACAGTAGTCTTATCAGCATGAAACAAGCCCAAGAATCTGAAGATAAAAGTATAAAATATTCCTCCAAAAAAGCCCTTATAAAGCCAAGCCCTGGTTATTTTAATGGTACATATTGCAACTAAAATATAGTTGAGCTAGACTGAAATGCCAGTGGCTTTCAGGCTCACTCTCCACTTCTCACCACCTTCTGCAGTTCTTGCTCTCTCACTCTCTCCTTGTCTTTGTTATCTCCTTCTCTGCCTCACTTCTCTTTGACTCCCTCAAAGAAAGCCCCCTCCCTCTGATAAACTGCAGGGGCTAATGAAGAGATTGGTGAAGAGGGGCGCCCAATAGGAAAAGATTTACTTCAAAGGCACAGCACATCAAAGTGACTTGCCAGGAAGCCATGGATCTTGCTGAGTTTGGCTGGCCCCCTTCTCCCCTCACCTCCTTGCTCAAACTTCCACTTTGGGACTATGATGGAAGGGATTTCATAGCTCCAGCTGCCTCCTTCAGCACCATCTGGGGAGAGCGAGGGGTTCATACCAGGTGTCACGTCTTTTGATTAAGTAAGTGCTCTCAATAGATATCACTGAATAATATGATCACCTAATTCTCCTGGGGTTTCTTTCTCCTTCTTGAAGTATTTGACAGTAGTTTTCAAATTAGGTAGCATAAATGCAACGAGGATCAGTGTCAGTGTGCCCTGGTGCATTGAGTGACAGAAGTCATAAGGATGCAGCCTCTGTGACGTCACCAAAAGTATATCATTGGAGCTGCTACAACACGTGTTACAGGAAAGGAAACAAATGAACTTGATAGCACCTATCACACTACAAAACCAAATGAAGACTTGATCTTCAGAACTGGGCCATGTTAACAATACAACAAATATCCAGATGGGAACGGAAACATTCTGATTGTCACACAGATTATTTCAAACATATTGGTTGATGTTGTCACATCAGTGAAGCATTTGGATGTTTTTGTCACTTTTCATCCATGTCTTAGCTGTGCTTTAGCTACAACCTCAGAGTTGCTTATGAGTCTCTCTTCCTCCTTAATATCAAGGCCCACTGCACACTTCCCTCTGCATTCTTTCTACTTCCCAGCCCAAGCCCTGCCCAGAAGAAGGACGAGTGAATATTGCCTGACTGAATGATGATGAATAACATAGAATGTAAATGAAGTCTTTTCTGTGTAAATTTTTCAAGGCCTCAGGTTGATCTGGAAGATTTGGCTTTAGCATGCATTGCCTAATTTCAGCAAAATATGGACCCCAAAAGCCCATTTTATTTCAGGCTTTGGAGAATTTTTGCTAACTATTTGTTTTGCGTCTTATCTTTCTATGAACGTGAACTTGAATTATAAACGGTTGATGACAATAAAAATCTATATTACCTTCTACACAGTCTACCAACTATGTAATTCTACAGTACAAACAGGGTGATAGAAAAGAACTTGGAGACAAAATATCTTTTTCATCTCTTTAAAGATTGAAAAATACGATTGACTCATGCCCAATGTCAGGTTTAAGAAACTTAGAAAAATTCAACATTAGACTTATAGTGCTGTCATCAGTGTTACACCTGCTGCCAAAACCCGTATTTTTCTAAACCTCCTACAGCTTTTGATTTGCTGGGCTATCTGCAAGAGAGATTTAGTTTCCAACGTGTTCAGAAACTGTAATAAACCACTGTTATTTTCAGCTGAAAAGCCCAGAAGCCAGTGCAGGCTGTTTCTTTTCCTTTGCCTCTGAAGACAAAAAAAAAAAATGCTAATCAAATTATATGGTTATATTATTTGATGTAGAAAAAGCATTTGATAAAATCTAACACCATTCATGATAGAAACTCTCAACAAGTTGGGAACAGAGAGGTATTAGCCTCCACTTGATAAACAACATCAACAAAAACCTATAGCTAATGTCATACTTCACGGTGAAAGGCTGAATGCTTGCCTTATAACATCAACAACAAGGCAAGGATGTCTGACGTCTACTTTCACCACTCTTACTCAGTATACTACTGGAAATTCTGGACACTGCAATAAGGCCAAAAAATAAATACTTAAATAAGAGGCATACAAATTGGAAAGGAAGAAATAAAACTGTCTCCATCTGCATATGGCATGGTTATCTACATAGAGTGTCCCAAGTAGTCTACGGAAACCATCCTAGAACAAATGAGTTCACCAGATTAAAGGATACCAAATCAACACAAAATCAATCATATTTCCAAGTACTAACAATAGACATGCAGAACCAAAATTAAAATCACAAATGCCATTTACAATTTCCACATAAAGGAAATAAAATACTTAGGTATACTCAAAGCACAGCAGGTACAGAAACAATATGCTGAAAATCACAAAATACTGATGAAATAAATCAATGCCATAAAGAAATACAAATCAAATACTACAAAATCAAAGTTTAAAAAAGTTAAAAGCTAAGAGGTAAAAGAGATAAAGAGCAAAGTGTGGACTTACAATCTAAATTTCCCAGTAATCATCTCAGTAAAATGACCTTTAACGCAAGCAAATATTTGAGCAAAAAGAACACTAGTGTCAGAGTTTAATAATATTTGGATATTAATCTTGGCCTTGGGAATCCCAGTTATGTGCTCAGTGATTCACAGCAAGAGTTATACACATTCAGCTTCCCCCTCTGTAACTAGGAAATAATTGCACCTACCTCACAAATATATCGGAAGATTGAATTACGAAGTAAACATAAGAACAGCTGGCACAGGGCCACTCAGGAAGTCTGCAATATGTTCAGTCCATGGTAGCTGTAATTTTATTGATGATACTTTGAGGCACCAAACAGTTATCAGTCTCCAAGTGGGGAGAACATCTTATTTTCACCACCAGGAAGGTATGAGGAGTGAAGAAAGGTGGAAATTGCCATTTACTGAACATTTACTATTTGCTAGGCATTGTCCAGTACCAAGAGTTTTACAGGTGTTCAAACATTCCATCCTCAGGCAATACAGTGAGGAAGGTACTGTTAACTGCATTTTAGTGACAGGAAAACTGAGTTTAAGTACCTTGCTGCAGATCATTTCGCTGACCACTAATAGAACCAGGATGGGAACCTATCTCAGTGGGCTCCCTTATCCACATCCCTTTACTCCACTTCCCCCATGACAAGAACGAACTGCCAGCACCCCTGCTCCCCGTTTAATCAAAAAGATCCCCTGCAATCTCCCCCTCCAGCTCCTTTTTTAGTTACAGAGGCCTGTGTAGTTCACAGCCTATTTTCAGAGAACTGAAAGTTGGTGCCTTCGAGCTCTAATGAATTCTTTTTTTAATATTTATTTATTTTATTTATTTATTTGGCTGCACCGGGTCTTAGCTGTAGCACGCGGGATCTTTGTTGCTGCATGCAGGATCTTTAGTTGCAGCATGTGAACGCTTAGTTGTGGCATGTGGGATCCAGTTCCCTGACCAGGGATTGAACCCAGGCTCCCTGCATTGGGAACATGGAGTCTTAGCCCCTAGACCACCAGGGAAGTCCCCTGAGGTCTAATGAATTCTTAATGCTTCCTTGAGCAAATTCCTTCTTTCCTTTTGTAAAATTTGAATTAGCTTCTGTGAGTGTTAGTGGGAGTGACTGAAAAATTCTAGCTAAGTTTTACAATGTGCAAACTTTATGGCTTGTGTATATACTGTAAGAATAATATTCAATACATAAATAAGGTCATTACCAGGGGATTAACCTTAAATCTTATCATTAAAACTCAGCAAAGGCGCTTGAACTCTAGTGGGCATCTCACAGATGAACGGAATAGAGAAAGAGAGAAAAGCAAAGTAACAGGTCGGAAAAGATGGAAAGGAAAACTTTGGAGGATTCCAAATTGAAACGGGGCCTGCCGAGCAAGACTGTCAATGGTGACTTTTACTCCACGTGACATGTCATCATCATCGCACTACTCAGATCTCCCCTCTATGTTCTCATCTGCTGTATACTTTGGCTTTATCAATGCATACATGGTTTAAGTTATCCACATTTCCTTCACGTCTGTCAATTTTGAAATTTTTCTCTCTAAGATGGTTGGAGAGGAGACCATACTGACGAAGAGTGTGGGCTCTGGAGTCCCTATCCCAGTTCTGTTTCTTATTAAATAGATAACCTTGGTGGAGTTATTTAACTTCTCTGTGCTTTAGTTTCCTTAACTATAAAAATAGATTCTAATAATAACATCTACCTCATTAGATTATTACGAGAATTAAATGAGATAAGGAAACACCTCCAAAGACATGGCCCAGGACCCTGGGATACTCCAAATGCCTAATATATGTCACCAGCATTGGCATCCGTATCAATTTGTGAGCTCAAAATTGCACTGACACAAGTAATATTTTATACAGAATAGGATCTTATGTGATGTTTGATGGTATTAATGATACAAGATGATGACGCTACAAGAACCAACCAAATGGAGAAAATGTTTCAAGAGAAATTGTTTAAAGTATAATTGGAAGACAGTTCACAATAGTCCTCTGTACATAATAAGAGCTACAGGCAAAGCCTGTCCCTTACGTTTTCAGTTTTTGTATACTGTATCCCTTTCCTTTTTCCTTTTTTTGTCTCAATTTATAAAATAATTCATCTTATTTTAGCAAGTATTCCAAATTACCCCACAGGAAATAAAATAGAGGAAAAAATAAGAAAAAGCGACGCAACACATTCTTTAATATTTTTACTTTGTTTGGTATCTTATTTTCCCCCCAAATGTGATATAATTGTATGTGTGAAAACACGTATTCTTGGTGATTTCAGGCTCTGCAAAAGCATGAAAAGAACTCTCCCGTTAATTCATGGCAGTTTATTTTACATACATATGGGAAAGTTCATTTGGCTTGAACTTTTTTTCAGACCCTGATGAGGCTGCTATTGATTTAGTACTCTACTAGAATACAAACCTGCAAAACACATAACATGGGAAAAGCTAATTATGGTAATAAGAATCAAGCATGCATAATTCCATTAAAAAGTCACTGCTCTTCGTAAATCATGACACTTTTCTTTTTTTTTAACAACTCCTCTGCTCATTAAGAGAAAATAACCTGTTAGTGTTAAGTGGACTATAAATGCACTGTTTACACTGAAAGTGGAAAAAAGCTAATGTAACGTTTCATGTCAAAACGATTATTGCTATTGCTGTTGCCTTTCTGTATTACTTCAGAAGAGCGTGTAATAAAATCCAAACTTTGCACGAGCTGAGTCATTATCTGAGCCTCCATTACAGAAGAACATCCCCCTCACTGTTCTTTGTGGGTAGACATTTGAGTCCAGGCTCACATAAGTTATCAAAAGTTACCTTACCGGCCCTTACCACCAATAAAGGGCACGTGTCTTCCAATGATATTCAACTCAAGACAAAGTTAATTTTTTTTTTTATTTCTCCAGAGAACAAACAAGGAACGATAATGCAAAATGTCTTCTACGGAAGTTCAAACGGATTCCAGGCTTTCAGAGGTAGAATAGATAAATGAATTCTTTCTTTTTTTTTTTAACATTGCTATTTGAGTATAATTGCTTTACAACAGTGTGTTAGTTTCTACTTTATAACAAAGTGAATCAGTTATACATATACATATGTCCCCATATCTCTTCCCTCTTGCATCTCCCTCCCTCCCACCCTCCCTATCCCACCCCTCTAGGTGGTCACAAAGCACCAAGATGATCTCCCTGTGTTATGCGGCTGCTTCCCACTAGCTATTTTACATTTGGTAGTATATATATGTCCTTGCCACTCTCTCACTTTGTCCCAGCTTACCCTTCCCCCTCCCTGTATCCTCAAGTCCATTTTCTAGTAGGTCTGCATCTTTATTCCCATCCTGCCCCTAGGTACTTCTGACCACTTTTTTGTTGTTGTTTTTGTTTTAAGATTCCATATATGTGTTAGCATACGGTATTTCTTTTTCTCTTTCTGACTTACTTCACTCTGTATGACAGTCTCTATGTCCATCCACCTCACTACAAATAACTCACTTTCGTTCCTTTTTATGGCTGAGTAATATTCCACTGTATATATGTGCCACATCTTCTTTACCCATTCATCTGTCGATGGACACTTACGTTGCTTCCATGTCCTGGCTATTGTAAATAGAGCTGCAATGAACATTTTGGTACCTGACTCTTTCTGAATTATGGTTTTCCCAGTGTATATAACCAGTAGGGGGATTGCTGGGTTGTATGGTAGTAATATTTTCACTTTTTTAATGAATCTCCACACTGTTCCCCATAGTGACTGTATCAATTTACATTCCCACCAGCAGTGCAAGAGGGTTCCCTTTTCTCCACACCCTCTCCAGCATTTATTGTTTGTAGATTTTTTGATGATGGCCATTCTGACCAGTGTGAGATGATATCGCATTGTAGTTTTGATTTGCATTTCTCTAATGATTAATGATGTTGAGCATTCTTTCATGCGTTTGTTGCCAATCTGTATATCTTCTCTGGAGAAATGTCTATTGAAGTCTTCTGCCCATTTCTGGATTGGGTTGTTTGTTTTTGTGATATTGAGCTGCAAGAGTTGCTAGTATGTTTTGGAGATTAATCCTTTGTCAGTTGCTTCATTTGCAAATATTTACTACCATTCTGATGGTTGTCTTTTCACCTTATTTATGATTTCCTTTGCTGTGCAGAAGCTATTAAGTTTCATTAGGTCCCATTTGTTTATTTTTGATTTTATTTCCTTTTCTCTAGGAGGTGGGCCAAAAAGGATCTTGCTGTGATTTATGTCATAGAGTGTACTGCCTATGTTTTCATCAAAGAGTTTGATGGTGTCTGGCCTTACATTTACGTCTTTAATCCATTTTGAGTTTATTTTTGTGTATGGTGTTAAGGAGTGTTCTAATTTCATTCTTTTACATGTAGCTGTCCAGTTTTCCCAGCACCACTTATTGAAGAGGCTGTCTTTTCTCCACTGTATATTCTTGCCTCCTTTATCAAAGATAAGGTGGCCATATATGCATGGGTTGATCTCTGGGCTTTCCAGCCTGTTCCACTGATCTATATTTCTGTTTTTGTGCCAGTACCATACTAACTTGATAACTTTAGCTTTGTAGTATAGTCTGAAGTCAGGGATCCTGATTCATCCAGCTCCGTTTTTCTTTCCCAAGATTGCTTTGGCTACTCAGGGTCTTTTGTGTTTCCATACAAACTGTGAAATCTTTTGTTCTAGTTCTGTGAAAACTGCCAGTGTTAGTTTGATACTGATTGCATTGAATCTGTGGATTGCTTTAGGTATTAGAGTCATTTTCACAAGGTTGATCCCTCCAATCCAAGAACATGGTATATCTCTCCATCTATTTGTATCATCTTTAATTTCTTTCATCAGTGTCTTATAATTTTCTGTATAGAGGTCTTTTGTCTCCTTAGGTAGGTTTATTCCTAGATATTGGATTCTTTTTGTTGCAATGGTAAATGGGAGTGCTTTCTTAATTTCACTTTCAGATTTTTCATCATTAGTGTATAGGAATGCAAGAGACTTCTGTGCATTAATTTTGTATCCTGCTACTTTACCAACTTCATTGATTAGCTCTAGTAGTGTTCTGGTAGCATCTTTAGGATTTTCTATGTATGGTATCATGTCATCTGCAAACAGCAGCTTTACTTCTTCTTTTCCGATTTGGATTCCTTTTATTTTTCTTCTCTGATTGCTGTGGCTAAAACTTCCAAAACTATGTTGAATAAGAGTGCTGAGAGTGGGCAACCTTGTCTTTTTCCTGATCTTAGTAGAAATGGTTTCAGTTTTTCACCACTGAGGACAATGTTGGCTGTGGGCTTGTCATATATGGCCTTTATTATGTTGAGGTAAGTTCCTCAATGCCTACTTTCTGGAGAATTTTTATCATGAACGGGTACTGAATTTTGTCGAAACCTGTCTCTGCATCTATTGAGATGATCATATGGTTTTTATCCTTCAATTTGTTAATATGAGGTATCACACTGATTGATTTGCGTATATTGAAGTATCCTTGCATCCCTGGAATAAATTCCACTTGATCAGAGTGTATGATCCTTTTAATGTGCTGTTGGATTCTGTTTGCTAGTATTTTGTTGAGGATTTTTGCATCTATGTTCTTCAGTGATATTAGCCTGTAGTATTCTTTCTTTGTGACATCTTTGTCTGGTTTTGGTATCAGAGTGGTGGTGGCCTCATAGAATGAGTTTCGGCGTGTTCTCCCTCTGCTATATTTTGGAAGAGTTTGAGAAGGATAGGTGTTAGCTCTTCTCTAAATGTGTGATAGAATTCGCCTGTGAAGCCATCTGGCCCTGGGCTTTTGTTTGTTGGAAGATTTTTAATTAGAGTTTCAATTTCAGTGCTTGTAATTGGTCTGTTCATATTTTCTATTTCTTCCTGGTTCAGTCTTGGAAGGTTGTGATTTCTAAGAATTTGTCCATTTCTTCCAGGTTGTTCATATTATTGGCATATAGTTGCTTGTAGTAATCTCTCATGATCTTTTGTATTTCTGCAGTGTCAGTTGCTACTCTCTCTTTTCATTTCTAATTCTATTGAGTTGAGTCTTCCCCCTTTTTTTCTTGATATGTCTGACTAATGGTTTATCAATTTTGTTTATCTTCTCAAAGAACCAGCTTTTAGTTTTATTCATCTTTGCTATCATTTCCTTCATTTCTTTTTCATTTATATCTGATCTGATCTTTATGATTTCTTTCTTTCTGCTAAGTTTCGGGTTTCTTGGGTCTTCTCTAATTGCTTTAGGTGTAAGGTTAGGTTGTTTGAGATGTTTCTTGTTTCTTAAGGTAGGACTGTATTGCTATAAACTTCCCTCTTAGAACTGATCTTGCTGCATCCCATAGGTGTGAGGTTGCTGTGTTTTCATTGTCATTTGTTTCCAGGTATTTTTCGATTTCCTCTTTGATTTCTTCACTGATCTCTGGGTTATTAAGTAGTGTATTGTTTAGCTTCCATGTGTTTGTATTTTTGACAGAATTCTTTCCTGTAATTGATATCTAGTCTCAGCATTGTGGTCGGAAAAGATACCCTTACGATTTCAATTTTCTTAAATATACCAAGGTTTGATTTGTGACCCAAGATATGATCTATCCTGGAGAATGTTCCATGAGCACTTGAGAAGAATGTGCATTCTTTTGTTTTTGCATGGAATGTCCTATAAATATCAATTAAGTCGATATTTTTAATGTCTCATTTAAAGTTTGTGTTTCTTTATTTTCATTTTGGATGATCTGTCCATTGGTGAAAGTGGGGTCTTAAAATCCCCTACTATGACTGTGTTACTGTTGATTTCCCCTTTTATGGCTGTTACTATTTGCCTTATATACTGAGGTGCTCCTATGTTGGGTGCATAAATATTTACAGTTGTTACGTCTTCTTCTTGGATTGATCCCTTGATTGTTATGTGGGGTCCTTCTCTGTCTCTTGTAATAGGCTTTGTTTTAAAGTCTATTTTGTCTGATATGAGAATTGCTACTCCGGCGTTCTTTTGTTTTCCATTTGCATGGAATATCTTTTTCCATCCCCTCACTTTCAGTCCGTATGTGTCCCTAAGTCTGAAGTGGGTCTCTTGTAGACAGCATATATATGGGTCTTCTTGTTGTACCCATTCAGCCAGTGTGTGTTTTTGGTTGAAGCATTTAATCCATTTACATTTAAGGTAATTATTGATATGTATGCTCCTATTACCATTTTCTTAATTGTTTTCGGTTTATTATTGTAAGTGTTTCCCTTCTCTTGTGTTTCCTGCCTAGAAAAGTTCCTTTAGCATTTGTTGTAAAGCTGGTTTGGTGGTGCTGAATTCCCTTAGCTTTTGCTTGTCTGTAAAGCTTTTAATTTCTCCATCAAATCTGAATGAGATCCTTGCTGGGTAGAGTAATCTTGGTTGTAGGTTTTTCTCCTTCATCACTTTAAATATGTCCTGCCACTCCCTTCTGGCTTGCAGACTTTCTGCTGAAAGGTCACCCATTAACCTTATGGAGATTCCCTTATGTGTTATTTGTTTTTTTTTTTTTTCTTGCTGCTTTTATTATTTGTTCTTTGTATTTAATTTTTTATAGTTTCATTCGTATGTATCTTGGCATGTTTCTCCATGGATTTATCCTGTATGGGACTCTCTGTGCTTCCTGGACTTGAATAACTATTTCCTTTCCCAAAGTAGGGAAGTTTTCAAGTATAATCTCTTCAAATATTTTCTCAGTGCCTTTATTTTTCTCTTCTTCTTCTGGGACCCCGATCATTCGAATGTTGGTGCTTTTAATGTTGTCCCAGAGGTCTCTGAGACTGTCCTCAATTCTTTTCATTCTTTTTTCTTTATTCTGCTCTGCGGTAGTTATTTCCACTATTTTATCTTCCAGGTCACTTATCCGTTCTTTTGCCTCAGTTATTCTACTATTGGTCCCTTCTAGAGAATTTTTAATTTCATTTATTTTGTTGTTCATCATTGTTTGTTTGCTCTTTAGTTGTTGTAGGTCCTTGTTAAATGTTCCTTGTATTTTCTCCATTCTATTTCCGAGATTTTGGAACATCTTTACTATTATTATTCTGAATTCTTTTTCAGGTAGACTGCCTATTTCCTCTTCATTTGTCAGGTCTGGTGTGTTTTCGCCTACCTCCTTCAACTGCTGTGTGTTTCTCTGTCTCATTTTGCTTAACTTACTGCGTTTGGGGTCTTCTTTTCACAGGCTGCAGGTTCATAGTTCCTGTTGTTTTTGGTGTCTGTCCCCAGTGGCTAAGGTTGCTTCAGTGGGTTGTGTAGGCTTCCTGGTGGAGGGGATTAGTGCCTGTGTTATGGTGGATGAGGCTGGATCTTGTCTTTCTGGTGGGTAGGTCCATGACTGGTGGCGTGTTTTAGGGTGTCTGTGGCCTTATTATTTTACGCAGCCTCTATTCTCATGGATGGGGTTGTGTTCCTGTCTTGCTAGTTGTTTGACATAGGGGTCCTGCACTGTAGCTTGTTGGTCGTTGAGTGGAGCTGGGTCTTTGCGTTGAGATGGAGATCTCTGGGAGATTTTCACCGTTTGATATCACGTGGAGCTGGGAGGTCTCTTGTGGACCAGTGTCCTGAACTTGGCTCTCCCACCTCAGAGGCACAGCCCTGACACCTGACTGGAGCACCAAGAGCCTGTCCTCCACATGGCTCAGAATAAAACAGAGAAAGAAAGAAAGAAAGAAGATAAAGTAAAATAAAATAAAATAAAGTTATTAAAATTAAAAAAATAAGAAAAAAACATTTTTTAAGTAATAAAAAATAATAATAATAAATGGACAGACAGAACCCTAGGACAAATGGTAAAAGCAAAGCTATACAGACAAAAATCACAAACTGAAGCATACACATACACACTTAAAAAAAGAGAAAAAGGGAAAAATATATATATATCGTTGCTCCCAAAGTCCACCTCCTCAGTTTGGGATGATTCGTTGTCTATTCATGTATTCCACAGATTTGGGTACATCAAGTTGATTGTGGAGCTTTAATCTTCTGCTTCTGAGGCTGCTGGGAGAGATTTCCCTTTCTCTTCTTTGTTTACACAGCTCCCCGGGGTTCAGCTTTGGATTGGGACCCGCCTCTACGTGTAGGTCGCCTGAGGGCAACTGTTCTTCGCTCAGAGAGGACAGGGTTAAAGGAGCAGCTGATTCAGGGGCTCTGGCTCACTCAGGCCAGGGGGAGGGATGGGTGTGGAATGCAGGGCGAGCCTGTGGTGACAGAGGCCGGCGGGACGTTGCACCAGCCTGAGGCGCCCGACGTGCGTTCTCCCAGCGAAGTTGTCCCTGGATCACGGGACCCTGGCAGTTGTGGGCTGCACAGGCTCCCAGGAGGGGAGGTGTGGAGAGTGACCTGTGCTCGCACATAGGCTTCTTGGTGGCGGCAGCAGCAGCCTTAGCGTCTCATGCCCGTCTCTGGGGTCCACGCTGATAGCCATGGCTCGCGCCCGTCTCTGGAGCTCCTTTACGCAGCGCTCTTAATCCCCTCTCCTTGCACACCAGGAAACAAAGAGGCAAGAAAAAGTCTCTTGTCTCTTCGGCAGGTCAGGACTTTTCCCTGGACTCCCTCCCGGCTAGCCGTGGCGCACTAGCCCCCTGCAGGCTATGTTCACACCGCCAACCCCAGTCCTCTCCCTGTGCTCCGACCAAAGCCCGAGCCTCAGCTCCCAGCCCCCGCCCGCTCTGGCGGGTGAGCAGACAAGCCTCTTGGGCTGGTGAGTGCCGGTCGGCACCGATCCTCCGTGCGGGAATCTCTCTGCTTTGCCCTCTGCACCGCTGTTGTTGCGCTCTCCTCCGCGGCTCCGAAGCTTCCCCCCCTCCGCCACCCGTAGTCTCCTCCCGTGAAGGGGCTTCCTAGTATGTGGAAACCTTTCCTCCTTCACAGCTCCCTCCCACTGGTGCAGGTCCCGTTCCTGTTCTTTTGTCTCTGTTTTTTCTTTTTTTCTTTTGCCCTACCCAGGTACGTGGGGAGTTTCTTGCCTTTTGCGAAGTCTGAGGTCTTCTGCCAGCATTCAGTAGATGTTCTGTAGGAGTTGTTCCACGTGTAGATGTATTTCTGATGTATTTATGAGGCGGAAGGTGATCTCCGTGTCTTACTCTTCCGCCATCTTGAAGCTCCTCTGAATTCTTCCATTTTAAACTTTCTAACAAAAGAATCTCCAAAAAGAGATGTTTCCAGTAAGAAGTCTACTGGCTCAAAAGGTAACCTATTCTACTTACGAATAATCCTAACTGTTAGAAAGTTCTTTGCTTGTCTGATCAGCTCTGTTGCTCTTATCTGTTGGAACAAGTTCTTCTATATAAACATAGATTAGGACCAGGTAGACACAGACTAACGATATGAAATAAATGGAAAAGTTAAACAAATTGAACGAATACCACAAGAGAGGTAGGACATATTTATGTGCCATAAAAATATGAAAAAATTGTCTACCTTTCTATTATCGAAGAGACACAAATTAATACAATAAATTCCTATTTTTATCTATCAAGTGGACAGATATTCCAGAAAAGTAATAAATGTTGGACAGTTGGATGAAGAATAAGGAGTGGGGAATACAATGACAATGGAGTATAAATTGTTATGTTTTCAGATGCCCATTTCTGCAATAAGTGTCAGGAGCTTCAAACGTATGTTAACCTTTGACCTCAAAGTTCCACTTCTATTAATGAACTCAGAAAAAAAGTATACAATACTGTTCATTAAAGCATTATTTCAATATAAAATGAGAAATTATATAAATATTAATAATATTTTTGTGACCTTGTTTATTAATTCAAGAGAATTCAAGGGATTCTCAGGATCAACGTTGGTTTACACTAGATGCCTGAAGCTCTCCTGTCAGCTTGTTTAAAAGTCACTTTTGTGGAATTAGTCAAAGCAGGTCCAGAAACTCACAGAAGAAGGAAGTAAGAAGTCTTGAACTGTCATTCTGTATTATCATCCTTCAAACTGGAATCTTTATGAAATTCTGAGTCTTCATAAGAGCAGTAACCCTAACCTGTTGCCTCCTTACTCACAAGAACCACTATCATTCAAGTCTCTTTATGAAGATCTTCAAAATTAGTTTCCAATAAAGTAAACAATTAAGAAATCTTACATATTATTGTTACCTAAGTAGCTGAAATTCCCCTTTAACATTTTAATGTGGCCTGCTCTGCAATTTTAATAGGACCAGTCTACTAAAGGTAGTTATGTTGCCATTACTTTAAATTACATTAACATTCTTAAATACTATATACCTTGCTTTTTCTTTATTCATAACTTAAGCTTTCCAAAAATGATTTAAGGAAAAAGTGTGGTGTTAACTGCAATTTTTTTCAAATCCATTAAGCAGGAAATAGATGTCCATTGAATAGAATATAGGTCCTAAATGTGTGGGAATATAGAGTTTATATGACTGAATGTAGGTTACCTTAATTGTAAAGGTCCATAAATCTTCTTTATTTTGGTTTGTTCATGGTAAATAACACAATCATGGTAGAAGTCACGCAATCATAAAATTTCTTACAGGAAGCACCTACTACTGAAATCACTGTACTACTTAATTAAAACTAGGGATCTCAAATGAGAAAAATTGCTTGCTGAGTACAAAGTGCACACTGTTCCTTCACTGAGTCACCTGTATGAATGAAAATACCCACATATTACATTAAAAGCAATGTAAATAAAATAGAGCTAAAAATCAATACAAGCAAAACTGAAGGGACTAGAAAAACTGTGCTTCTGTAATAGTGACTAGATTTTTAATAACCTGGGGTAGGAAAAAAATAGTTTTTTTTTTACAGGAGGCGGGGAAGAAATAAGACAGGAAAGCCAGAGGCTATGCTGAGCCAGTGAAATTGTCCATTATTTAAACTATAGGTGGTGACACTCACATAAACTGGTGTAACAAGATGCATCTAAAAGCAAGTGATGTGAGGGATTTAGTGTGAAATACACTGTGGAATTCTGTAGTTGAAGGGAGGGTACAGGTGTGCTATAACTTAGGAGAATGTGGTACTGGAAATGCTAACCTTGAAAGAAGGCAAATTAAAGGCTAAGTGCATTGGATCTATCATTTCAGCCCTGTTTACAGATTATTAACAACTAGGCAGGAAATGTGGGGAATTAAGATTCTTAAAGTAGAAAGAGAAGGAAATGATGGCAGGGGAAAGGAAAAGAAAAAGGAGACGAAATAGAAGAGGAAAGTAGATGCAGGGTAAGGGGAAGACAAAAAAGGAAAAAGCAGGGGAGAAATGAAGACTATGTTGAGGTGACATATCTAGGAAAGAGGTAAAAGAAGTAAGATCCAGTGTTGCCAAAATGCTGAAACTATATTAAACAAAATCTCCAAAAGTCTTCATGCTTCCAGACAAAACTATAAAATCACTGATGATGGTCTTGATCATGCCCACTCTAAGCCTGTATTTTAGGGATCACAAGTATTTTCTTAAAGGGCCTGATAATAAATGTTCTTGGCTTAGAAACTACTCAACTCTGCCGTTCTGACATAAAAGCAGCCATAGACACTGTGTAAACAAATAGGTGTGGCTGTGTTCCAATAAAATTTTATTTACAAAAGCAGGCAGGAGGACATATTTGTCCAACCAGCCCATAGTGTTCCAATCTTACTATATTGTATTGCTCCCTTTAACACTTCCTGCTAAGCTTTGCCCCATCATCCAATGCCTCACTGACTCAACATAAGTTTTACAATTATGCTCCCTGTCTTCAAAACTTACCTTCCAATCTCTTCTCGCATTATAGTAAGTCTTTCCGTATCTTTCAGGTAGCAACCAACCACCATAATAAAATTTCCCTGCTTAAAATCTCAGGAGAGGAAGAGTACTACAGTCTAGAGGGCACCACAAGATCCTTCTATCACTAGATACATGCATCCCAAGTAAACTGTGCTTGGCTCCTATCCAACATCTACATTGTTCTTTATTCAATCTTCCAAGAATTGAGTACCTGTTATGCACTTTAACCTATAAACAAAGATAATTTTAAAAAATAATTCTTGACTTTAGGTTACTTTACATAGGATAGAGATTACTATCATACCCACTACCTTCTTATCTTCACCCACCCATCAAGTCATTAGAAAGCCATTAGTAACCTCAATAGTGGGAAAATCAACCTGAAATGGGGAGGCAAAAACTAGGAAAGACTAACAGAGAAGTTACTTTAGGACCAAAGACTTGATAATTTAGCAATTACTTCTCCCCATAGGGGTTTCATTTCTGGTGGCCCTTCACTTCTAGGCCATGTTGGGTAGTAGGCATCAAAGAAGCTCTGGCCCAATAAGGCAGAAGAGAAAAAAACCAATTTATCAGACAAAAGACTGTCTTTACTCTTTCTTCTTTATGTCATTTTGCAAAGAACTTCCAAACAGAAATGGTTCATTACTGCCAATACTTGCTACCAAACTATAGTAAAAATTTTGTTAAAACAAATAAGATTCAAGAGTCTGCTTATGGCTATGGAACATTATAGTGCATCGATTAACCTTCCCACCAGAAGTTATGTAAGGATAAAATGTAAGAACATCAGCTTGAAGGCAACAAATGGCTACCATGGCAGCAAGGACAGCCATGGTGGTAGATGCTCCAACCTGCCTTCAAGAGAGAACAGGATAGGGAGGGTGGGAGGGAGGGAGACGCAAGAGGGAAGACATATGGGAACATATGTTTATGTATGACTGATTCACTTTGTTATAAAGCAGAAACTGGCACACCATTGTAAAGCAATTATGCCCCAATAAAGATGTTAAAAAAAAAAAAAAAAGAGAGAGAGAACAGGAAACAACTTAAATGTCCATTGACAGATGAATGGTAAAGAAGATATGGTGTGTATATATATATATATATATATATATATACACACACACACACACACACACATACACACACACACACACACACATATACACACAATGGAATATTACTCAGCCATAAAAAACGAATGAAATAATGCCATTTGCAGCAACATGGATGGACCTAGAGATTATCATACTAAGTGAAATAAGTCAGAAAGAGAAAGACAATTATCATATGATATCACTGATATGCAGAATCTAAAATATGACACAAATGAACATATCTACTAAACGAAAGCAGACTCACAGATATATAGGACAGACTGTTGATTACCAAGGGGGAGGAGGTTGGGGGAGAGAAGGATTGGGAGCTTGGGATCAGCAGATACAAACTATTACATACATAATGGATAAACAACAAGGTCCTACTGTAGAGCACAGAGAACTATATTCAATATCCTGTGATAAACCATAATGGAAAAGTATATGAAAAAGGATATATATGTGTGTGTGTGTGTGTGTGTTTGTATAACTGAGTCACTTTATTGTACAGCAGAAATTAAACACAACATTGTAAATCAACTATACTTCAAAAAAAATTTTTTTTAATGAAAAACATCCATTTAAAAAAAAGAGAGAACACAGAGCAAAGATTGCAGTCAGCTAACAGCATCCACATGCCGCAATTTGGAATCTAGTGAAGCACTCGTGCTGAGGCCACATCCTCTACAGGCTACTCCTGCCCAACATGGAACTCTCCTAATGAGCCCTCCTTACCCTGCAGCTCCTTAGCAGTCTAGCTGAGCCCACCTGAGAGATGTACTGGTCTGAGACTCTTCCTACCCAATCCTGCTCTTTCCTTCCTCTGCTCTCAGAGGCATCAGATCTGCATCGCGGTCTCTCTGCCCATTCCTGCTCTCTCTACCCTATGATTCACATTTACCAACCTCAGAAACGATGACACTTCCTCAGTAGCGCAGCCACATTCCACAGGAGCCTAAGAAATGGTATTTTAATCAAATACTTTGCTTTGCACATAACCAACAGCTTGTATAAAATAGGGAACTGCTTCTTACCACGTGAACCTTTGGAGTGTCTCGCCAGCAAAATGGCTGCAGTTTTCTATTAGTGAGCATGTTTTTCCTGAATGGAAATGCATAATTTAGGTTTAATAAGACTTTTCAACATAGGCTACACATACGAATGTGTATTTTCTCCTTTCCTTGTGTTTACAGCATGAGATAAGCTGTAGACCAATTTTATGTTGCTATTTTATATGCAAATAGAGGTTATTTTTGCATGTTTTCAGTTTTACAGGAGACAGGCAAGAGAATTTCAAGTAATGCAGTTTTCCACTCTAGTCAGAGAATTGACTTTTCTATCTTCTGCTTTCTGCAGGCATCTTTATCTCTTGACAGCTGATGAAAAAATATTTAAACATTAAAGCCTTGAGAAATCAATACAATTTTGTAAACAATTTCATTATTTTAAAGTGCAATGAGCTCATTTTGGCTTTTTCAGCATGAGTCTAGATGATCAGTTGACCTCTTCCTCCATTCAAAAGCAAGACGCATCTTCCACATGGATAATTCCCAGGCTCCCCACATGGATAGATGGGAAAATGCTCCTATGGTAATGGTAACTCAGGTCAATTATGGCACCTGCCTCTGTCCTCACAGAATGGAGCTGAGGAGTTCATTTACTGGCTGGCGTTAATGACCATGAGAAGAGTTGAGAAGAGGATTCTGACATGAACAGACTAGAGTTCCCAGAGCTGGGGATTTGTTTTTGGCAAGATGAACAGATTTGGAGGGACCCATAGACCCAGAGAGCATGCTGTTGATCCAACGATTCTCATATGATAGGAGGGACCAAATCTGCCTTGGCCAGTGGCATACTGAAGGAGCCAACAGCCATTAGGCTGAGGCTCAAGTAACCAGGTGGTTTCTGTCAATGGCTGGCCTACAAGTGGACAAAACAGAGCATGAAGGAGGGAAAAAAGGCAATAGGTAGAGGTTTGAGGCAGTCTATATGGATGTGGTGTGGCAACAGGAAGCAGAAATTGGAGTTCAGCAAGACTCCTGTCCTGAGATGACTGAACAGAGGCAGTACCCCAATCAAGAGGAAAAGAATTTCTAAGATCAGTCACCAAGACTGAGCAAACTCTACTCACAGAACTGTGATAAAGGGCCATAGGAGAATCACCAGCAATTATTATGGGCTACTTACTCAGGACTCTTCAAATCCCCCCTGAAGAGTACCTGGTCTGACGGGGGCAGGGTGGTCAAGAGAGTTGCTGGAATTCCGACCTGTGAATTCTAGGGGATTCTGTAACAGGAAGCCAGACAGAAGGTGTAGTTGGAGGGACTATGGGGCATTGGAAAAGAATGTTTCCTGATCTACCTCACTCATCATCTGGAACATAATATCAACTCCTAGAGTTGTTAAAATGACTGAATGCAAAATGCTTAGCTCAGAGTTAGAACTCCAACTCTAAGGAAACAGCCCTTTCAGCTACTCGTGGAATTGTACGATGACCAAGGACATTCTCTAAACTTGGGAGCCTTCAACAGGTTGTAAACATTGTGGCAATAACAACAGCTGACAGTCACTGAGTACTTATTATGGACCAGTCACTGTCTTGGTTCTTTACATTTATTATCCCATTTAATACTCTCAACCCTATGAGATGGGTAGTAGTATTAACTCCACTTTACAGATACAGAGAGCAAAAAACAGAGAAGTTAAGTGACTTGTCCAAGGTTACACATTAGCAAGTAGCATAGCAGGATATTAACATAGGTTCAGGAGCCCCGCTAATAGTTTAGTTACACATAACACCATACTTCCACCATGGGGGGAAAAACAGAGGAAACTATGTAAGAGCAAAACTGGTCCATTCAATCTCTATTTGGAATACCAGTGGTAAACCACAATGAGACACTAGTGAAAGTAGTCAAGCCATGGCAGCACATTTTAATATAAGTTTTTCCAGTAATCATTTCCCTGGCTTTGCTCCTGGCATGGAGCTCTGTCAGCACAGCCGTGGCAGGAGCAGGGAGTTTATGGCCAGGGACTTTTTATTACCCAGCATGAGCAATGGTGGTATTTGGCCAGCATCATTTCTGGCTTGTGGTCCTCTGTGGTGCACAGACACAAGCAGCAGCTGGATCATTTTTCCCCTGATCTCTAAATTCCAGGATGGCAGAATTCCACATATTAGATCATTTTACAACTTACTGACAGAAACTTTAAATATCAGCCTATGCCCCCCCAAGGATCTGGAAGATTTAATATGATTTCCAAAGGCATCCACTTAAAAGGACTTTTGATGGTAATTCACTAAAATAAAATAAAAATGAAAGAATATTTTAAGCAGCCTGACACTCATGATATATCCATGGTGTATTTAATACACTTTGATGTAATTCTTTTTACTTCTGCATAAGCAATTCATGCTCGTTTTAGACAAATTAGATCATCTAAAAAATCACCTAAAATATTACCAACCAGAGATGATCATTATACTTTATTGTTTAGCCTTCCAAAATTCTGTCCTAGTCATTTAACATTCAGTAAAAATAGAAATATACTTATTATATTTCTACTGTGTAACTGCCTCTCTCATTTAGCTATATTCTGAATATCTTCCCATGTCCTATATAAAATTATACTTTTAGGACTAAAATATTTTTATTTTGTTTTATGGATGCCCATAATTTATCAGTCCTCCATTGTTGAGTATTTGGGTTGTTTCCAATTTCCTTTATTTATTTTTAAAAGCACATCTTACATTTAGGAAATTAACATTTAACCTGTTATGCAGAAATGTCACTATTCAGTTTCTAGTTTGCCTTTTAACTTTATCATGGGTTTGCATTCAGAAGTTTGTTTTTAATTTTTGTTTAGTAGAAATGCACGAGCATTTCAGTTGTGAATTCTGCCTTTTTGTGCCACGCTGAGAAAGCCTTTCGAAAACAAAGAACATTCCTCCTTCCCCTCGATATGTTTCTGAAGGAGTGGATACTAATATAATCTTGGAAAATCACATATCAAAAACCGCCAGATAGCTTGCTTTCTAAAAGCATACTAAGATGAATCTTCTTTGTGGGAGAAAAGGGCCCTTGTACGTTACAAAAACTCAAAGCGGAAGACACTGGAGTTCCTTCTGTGAAGAAAGGGGTTTAGATTACATTTCTATAAAAGTTAATAAAACTACGGGAATCTTTTATCATGTTATCCTAAAGACATGGAAATATTATCTCCAGTATAGGTGTCCAGGCTGGACCACCTGAGACTAACAAGCATATCCATTCCCTACACCAGCTGTGAGAACTGGCTTCAAGTCTTCCATTCTCTTCTCCACATCTAAGGTATCCCTGAAGGCGCTGCACCTTCCCACCAGCTTATTATAATTCTTAATTGACTACCTCATCTATTTCTTCAGAGGATGTGAGGGGTATTTTTACATCATGGAGTACACTGGTCAAAAAAGAGAAAATAAGTCCCATGGCACTACTCCTAATAATAGTACTACATTTCCAAACCATGTAATTTGACTACAGAGATTTTTTAAGTAGCAGCTAAGAAATCTGACATGTCATGTGCAAACTTCAAAGGCTTGACAAGACTCTTTCATGCTTTTTCTTTCACTTATTTCATTTCTGAAGCAATTTTTTGAGGTCCTACAATGCTTCCACGGTTAAACTTTAATAACTTTAAAATCTATTCATTATTCCATGGCCACCTTTAAGACAACAGTCAGTGATATCACTAACCTCCCACTGTAAGAGGTTTTTCCCCTGGGAAGAATCTGTTCATTACAGTAGTTAACAACTACTCAGTTATCAAGGAACCCTAACACAAAGCATGGGACAAGTTAACGGTGTAACAAATCAGTCATTAAGCTAAATGGTCAGTTTGTATAGTACAGTATTATCGCTTTACTGAATCCAACTTAAAGATTTACAGCAGTTACATTTTATTCCAGGTACAAGATATACAAATGAAATACAGAGGGGTACAGTTTTGTTTTATGCTGCTTTCATTAAGAACCCAATTGCATGGCAAAATCAGTTAGTATATATCTCGTTCTATGTGACAGCCAATTTTCCTCTGAGATTGGAAACTCTTAGAGCTTTTTAATCCTTGATCTTACTCTCGGAGTACAAGGGGTGGGAGTTACAGCATGTTTTTAAATTGTTTAAAGCTTCGGTGGTAACAAGCTCTTATCCCTGACTCCTGAGCAGTGGACCATCTCTGGATGGACGGTCCATAGCCTTGAATCTAGGTCTACTTTGATGATGAAATCTGTCTGGGACATACTTATTGGCCCAAAATGCTAAGGTATTTTTTTTCCTAGTGAATATCTTTTCAGAAAAAATATGTAGCATTATAAACACAGCTATCACCAAATAACCTGTGACACAATCAACCTGACCATGTAAAGGCCCAAAGCTAATGACATCATGATTTATTTCACAAATATTTCTTCCCATCCGTATTATAAGTCAAATACTTTCAAAGATCTAGGCATAGAGCAGGTATCAGTCCTCATGAAGTTTATATTCTTATGGAGAAGGCAGATTTCAAAAGCAAATAAATACATTAAGATAATTTTGCAAGTAATATGTGCTATAAAGAAAATAAAATGTTCTCAGGAAGAGTGTTCGGTGAAAGGCAATTGTTAATGTAAAAAGTGCAAACTCTGTTATTTGGAGAACTGTAGCAAATCAATCAATCAAGGGTCCCATAGGTAAAAAGAAAGATAAATCAGTATTTAACTGAACACTTAGATAACATCCTTTTACATACTTTCAAAGTCCTGTCTGCTGCTTTTAGTTTCTCTTAGCAAACATTCTTTCTCTTCAGAAGAGCTACAGCAGAAGTTTAAAGCTTAGAGTTTAGGGATAGTATGTGCTTAGGATTCCTGCTCAGTACCCCGTACTATGTACAAAATGCTTTTTATAGCAGTAAAGACAATGATGAGAAAGGTCAGAATAGCTGGGGTTTTGGAAAAATTGCTTGGTTCAGATCTATAAAAAGCTTTTAAATCAATCCGCTAGAGGATAACGCATTTTGTTATTCTATAAGGGTGTAAGTGTAAAAGTTCTCCAGTGTACAGACTAATTCTGGACTTCAGCATAATATCATTTAATATATTTATGTTCTACAGTTGCTTGCAAAACCGCAAACTAACTTCGAATGTGTTTAGTAGGACTGAAATACCACAAAATAAACTATTAGACTTTGTTTGTGTGTGAAATAACATCTGACAATCCTCACTTTCCAGGCTGGGTACTTACAAACCAGCAACGAAACATAAAAGACTTTCAGAAAGCCTGTGTTCAGAAAGTACACATACTATTTGAAATATTTTAAGCATGAATTCTTCCAGTATGAATTATTTCATTTTCATACTGTGATTAGCAAGGTAAAACTTTGCCTTGACAATATAAAGACTATTTACGTAAGACATGTATAGCTCAGATCATATGGTGTATTTACATAAATGTAAATAACATCATTTTAAGTTCCTTTGTTTCTTGCTCCACTGGTACTTTTCCCAAATACAGACTGACAGTGTTCCGACACTAATTAATCCATTTGTAAAAACAGGCAGAGCAAAACAAAGCCCATTGTCCTTGCCCTCTTGGAACTCATTGAAAATTAAATGAGAATTTCCTATCATAGTTCTCCTGCCCTTGGCAGAGGAAGGGAGATGTATCAATCAGAGACCCAGCAGGAAACAAGTGGCAAGCTCTAAAAGGTGGTTCAACAGAGCGTAATGAAGGGGGACATCTTACACAGACGAAGGCAGTTAAAGGAGACCACCAACGGGTGGTGAAGTAACCTGAAGCCTGCAAAAGCAGGAACAATTTCCACTAGGTTTGAAAAGGCAAAGGGAGTGTATTAGTCTCCTACTGCTACCAAAAACAAAACAAAACAAAACAAATAAGTGAAAGTCAGAACAAACTTAGTGGCTTAAAACAACAGAAATATTTTCTCTTCTAGTTTTGGAGTTCGGATGTCAAAAACAAGTCTTACTGGGCTAAAACCAAGGTGTTAAGTGGGTCCCTCCTCCTCTGCAAGCACTTGGAGAGAATCTATTTCCTCGCCCTGTCCAGCATCTAGAGCTGAATTCCTTGCATTACTAGGCTCGTGGTTCCTACCTTCACTTCAAAGCCAGCAGTGTAACACCTACTCTGACTTTGCTTCCACCTGGCTTTTTTCTCATCTGTGTGTAGTCAAATCTCCCTTTATCTTCCTCTTCTAAAGATACTTGCCATCACTTTTAGGACCCACCTAGAGAATCCAGGATAATCTTTCCAAATGAAGATCTTCAACTTAATCACAACTGCAAAGACCGTTTTTTCATACAAGGTAATATTCATGAGTTCTAGGGATTAGGATGTGGATATCATTGGGGGCCATTATTCAGCCAATCACAGGGAAGGGTCTGGAGCTGTTGCTGGAATCCAGGGCAAACTGTAGCAGTAGGAAAAGGCTGTCTGACAGGAGATGTGGCTTAGAACCACTCTCACATGTGGTAGTAGAATGCAACCACTACCAAGAGATGGCCAAACACAAGAAGTCCAGGAAACAAGTACCCCAACCTCTCTCTTGTCCCACCCTCCAACTTCTGCCAGTGCCTCTCAACTGGAAACCCAACTGGAAACTAGAGGGCAAGGAAAGCCAGACAATGTGGTCCATAAAGTTCAGCCTGCTAGAGTTCAGAGGAGGGTAGAGAAGGCTAAAGAGTGGATCTCAAGAATTAAATGGAGAATATCCAGCAAAGATAAGGGCCAGGAAGAAGGTGACAACAGTTCTGAGGCCATGTGTAAAGAATGAGAACTCCTGCAAGAGACACAGGAGGTATGGGCCAGATTACCATGGCTAAAAATGCCCCAACCAAGCAGCCTGAATTCAGAGAAGTTAAGGTTCAATTCAGGACCCACCATAAAGGCTCACCTGGAAACTGGGAAATCATTCTAGACTTAAAATAATTCAAGTACCTCTGCAAGACTCATTCCAAGGTTTTGCAACCTTAGCCAGGTTTTTCAATGAGAGGTTTGCAGTTTACAAAAGGAAGAAAAGAATGTGTTTGTTTTAATTTGGTGGGAAGAATCCAATAACTCTCACCTTGGTTTAGATTAATGATGACATAAAAGTCAACCTTGTCTTTAGAGTCTCCTCTTTTTCTCTAGAAGACACTTAATGCTGAAATTGAGGCAGATGCACTTAGAGAAAAGCAAAAGTTGGTTCCGTTTGACATCTCACTGACTTTAAGGCCAGTAATCAACTTGCCTGCGTCAGGGACTGATTTAGTGTTATTTCTAGGCTAAAATCTCCACAGAGAATTTAATCTATGCTCCCCAAAGTTTTGAATCTCATGAGGACTGAACGTGGTGCTTTGTATTTCACTGACCAAAATATTAAGACCCAAAATAAGAGTGCTAACCCTTTGAGCAAAGCCCAAGAAACAAAAATATTATGATAAAAATGTATATCATAGGGCTTCCCTGGTGGTGCAGTGGTTGAGAGTCCGCCTGCCGATGCAGGCGACACGGGTTCGTGCCCCGGTCCGGGAAGATCCCACATGCCGCGGAGCAGCTGGGCCCATGAGCCATGGCCGCTGAGCCTGCGCGTCCGGAGCCTGTGCTCCGCAACGGGAGAGGCCACAACAGTGAGAGGCCCGCGTACCACAAAAAAAAGGAAAGGAGGGCTTACCTGGTGGTGCAGTGGTTGAGAGTCTGCCTGCCGATGCAGGGGACACGGGTTCGTGCCCCGGTCCAGGAAGATCCCACATGCCGCAGAGCGGCTAGGTCCGTGAGCCATGGCCACTAAGCCTGCGCGTCTGGAGCCTGTGCTCTGCAAAGGGAGAGGCCACAACAGTGAGAGGCCTGCGTACCACACACACAAAAAAATGTATATCATAAACAAATTAAATATTTACATTTTGAAGAATAATAATCATTGCAATTTCTTGTAGGTAGTAGAAATTCTAAAGACTACCTTACTTTATTCCCACTTTAGAAGTTAATAAAAAATATCCTTTAATAAAAGAGTGGAGAAATGTAACGTAAAACTCCCCCAAAACAAAATGGCTGCAATATAAGACTTGGTCTATAGGCTAAAAATACAGGCTATTTAATCAGAATAGTTCCAAAAGACCTTGATTTTTATTCTTTCCAAGTTGAACATAGTGTAACTCTTACATAGAGAATCATAACCACAGTGGGGTCCTCCTAACCCAAAGCCTACATGAAGAATAATGCTGCTATTATGCCTGCCAGAGGCCTGAGAACCACAGACACGATGGGATGCTCAGCTGGCAACACAGTAAGACTCTTCTCTCACCTTCTTCTGCCACACTTGATTGTCTTGTCTGATTCCCTCTTACACGGAGAGGGGCCTGGAAACTAATTACCAGTGGCTCAAGATTTGAGAGTAGATAAAGAACAAGAGAAAGATTCAATAATGAACATGAAGAAACTGAGGTGTGGGGAGGGAGCTGTGAAGGAGGAAAAGTTTCCACACACTAGGAAGCCCCTTCACTGGCGGAGACAAGGCGCGGGGGCGGGGGGGAGCTTCGGAGCCACGGAGGAGAGCACAGCAACAGGGGTGCAGAGGGCAAAGTGGAGAGATTCCCGCACAGAGGATCAGGGCCAACCAGCACTCACCAGCCCAAGAGGCTTGTCTGCTCACCCGCCAGAGCGGGCGGGGGCTGGGAGCTGAGGCTCGGGCTTTGGTCGGAGCGCAGGAAGAGGACTTGGGTTGGCTGCGTGAACACAGCCTGAAGGGGGCTAGTGCGCCACAGCTAGCCTGGAGGGAGTCCGGGGAAAAGTCTGGACCTGCCGAAGAGGCAAGAGACCATTGTTTCAGGGTGCGCGAGGAGAGGGGATTCAGAGCGCCACCTAAATAAGCTCCAGGGATGGGCGAGAGCTGCGGCTATCAGCACACACCCCAGAGACGGGCATGAGACGCTAAGGCTGCTGCTGCCACCACCAAGAAGCCTGTGTGCGAGCACAGGTCACTCTCCACACCTCCCCTGCCGGGAGCCTGTGCAACCCACCATTGCCAGTGTCCTGTAATCCAGGGACAACTTCCCCAGGAGAACACACAGTGCACTTCAGGCTGGTGCAACTTCACGCCGGCCTCTGCCGCCGCAGGCTCGCCCCACATCTGTACCCCTCCCTCCCCCCGGCCTGAGTGAGCCAGAGTGCCAGAAATAGCTGCTCCTTTAACCCCGTCGTGTCTGAGTGAACAACAGATGCCCTCAGATGACCTACACAGAGGCAGAGTCAAATCCAAAGCTGAACCCCAGGAGCTGTGTGAACAAACAAGAGAAAGGCAAATCTCTCCCAACAGCCTCAGGAGCAGCGGATCAAATCGCCACAATCAACTAGATGCACCCTGCATCTGTGGAATACCTGAAGAGACAACGTATCATCCCAAAATTGAGGAGGGGGACTTTGGGAACAACTGTAGACTTGGGGTTTGCTTTCTGCATCTGATTTGTTTCTGGTTTTATGTTAAACTTGAGTTAGTATTTAGACTTCATTATCATTCATAGATTTGTTTACTGATTGGTTGCTCTCTTACTTTTTTTTTTAAATATATATACTTCTTTTCCTTTTTCTCTTTTTGTAAGTGTGTATGTGTATGCTTCTTTGTGTGAGTTTGTCTGTATCGCTTTGCTTTTACCATTTGCCCTAAGGTTCTGTCTCTCCAGTTTTTTTCTGTGTGGTTTTTTTTTTTGCATAGATTTTAGCACCTGTGATCGTTGGCGGATTTCTTTTTTGGTTTGGTTGCTCTCTTCTTTCGTACTTTTTTTTTATTACTTTTTAATTTTTTTATTTTCAAAAATTTTTAATAACTTTATTTTATTTTATATTATTTTTATTTAATATTTTTTTCTTTCTTTCTTTCTTTTTTTCTCTTTTCTTCTGAGCCGTGTGGCTGACAGGGTCTTCGTGCACCAACCGGGTGTCAGGCCTGTGCCTCTGAAGTGGGAGAGTCAAGCTCAGGACCACCAGAGACCTCCCAGCTCCATGTAATATCAAACAGCGAAAGCTCTCCAAGAGATCTCCATCTCAATGCTAAAACCAAGTTCAACTCAACGACCAGAAAACTACAGCGCTGGACACCCTATGACAGACAACTAGCAAGACAGGAGCACAAACCCACCCATTAGCAAAAGGCTGCCAAAAATCATAATAAGATCATAGACACCCCAAAACACACCACTGGACACAGTCCTGCCAACCAGGAAGACAAGATCCAGCCTCATCCACCAGAAAATAGTCACCATCCCCCTCCACCAGGAAGCCTACACAACCCACTGAAACAATCTTAGCCACTGGGGGCAGACATCAAAAATAATGGGAACTACAAACCTGCAGCCTGCGAAAAGGAGACCCCAAACACAGTAAGTTAAGCAACGTGAGAAAACAGATAAACACACAGCAGAGGAAGGAGCAAGGCAAAAACCCACCAGATCTAACAAATGAAGAGGAAATAGGCAGACTACCTGAAAAAGAATTCAGAATAATGATAGTAAAGATGATCCAAAATCTTGGAAACAGAATGGAAAAATACAAGAAACGTTTAACAAGAACCTAGAAGAACTAAAGAGCAAACAAACAATGATGAACAACAAAATAAATGAAATTAAAAATTCTCTAGAAAGAATCAATAGCAGAATAACTGAGGGAGAAGAACGGATAAGTGAACTGGAAGATAAAATAGTGGAAATAACTACAGCAGAGCAGAATAAAGAAAAAGAATAGAAAGAACTGAGGACAGTCTCAGGGACCTCTGGGACAACATTCAATGCACTAACACTCAAATTATAAGGGACCCAGAAGAAGAAGAGAAAAAGAAAGGGACTGAGAAAATACTTGAATAGATTATAGTTGAAAATTTCCCCAACATGGGAAAGGAAATAGTTAATCAAGTCCAGGAAGCACACAGAGTCCCATACAGGATAAATCCAAGGAGAAACATGCCAAGACACATACTATACAAACTATCAAAAATTAAATACAAAGAAAAAAGTTTTAAAGCAGCAAGAGAAAAACAACAAATAACATACAAGGGAATCCCACTAAGATTAACACCTGATCTTTCAGCAGAAACTCAGCAAGTCAGAAGGGAGTGGCAGGACATATTAAAAGTGATGAAGGGGAAAAAACTACAACCAAGATTACTCTACCCAGCAAGGATCTCATTCAGATTCGATAGAGAAATTAAAACCTTTACAGATAAACAAAATCTAAGAGAATTCAGCACCACCAAACCAGGTTTACAACAAAGGAACCTCTCTAGGCAGGAAAAACAAGAGAAGGAAAACACCTACAATAATAAACCCAGAACAATTAAGAAAATGGTAATAGAAACATACATATCAATAACTACCTTAAATGTAAATGGATTAAATGCTCCAATCAAAATACACAGACTGGCTGAATGGATACAGAAACAAGACCCATATATATGCTGTCTGCAAGAGACCTACTTCAGACCTAGGGACACATACAGACTGAAAGTGAGGGGCTGGAAAAAGATATTCCATGCAAATGGAAACCAAAATAAAGTTGGAGTAGCAATTCTCATATCAGACAAAACAGACTTTAAAACAAAGACTATTACAAGAGACAAAGAAGGACACTACATAATGATCAATGGGTCAATCCAAAAAGATATAACAATTGTAAATATTTATGCACCCAACATAGGAGCACCTCAATACATGAGACAAATGCTAACAGCCATAAAAGGGGAAATGGACAGTAACACAACCATAGTAGGGGACTTTACCCCACTTTCACCAATGGACAGATTATCCAAAATGAAAATAAATAAGGAAACACAAGCTTTAAATGATACATTACACAAGATGGATTTAATTGATATTTATAGGACATTCCATCCAAAAACAACAGAATACGGGCTTCCCTGGTGACACAGTGGTTGAGAGTCCACCTGCCGATGCAGGGGACACGGGATCGTGCCCCAGTCAGGGAGGATCCCACGTGCCATGGAGCGGCTGGACCCATGAGCCATGGCCACTGAGCCTGCGTGTCCGGAGCCTGTGATCCGCAATGGGAGAGGCCACAGCGGTGAGAGGCCTGCGTACCGCAAAAAACCACCACCACCAACAACAAAAACAAACAGAATACACGTTTTTCTCAATTGCTTATGGAACATTCTCCAGGATACATCATATCTTGGGTCACAAATCAAGCCTTGGTAAATATAAGAGAACTGAAATCGTATCAACTATCTTTCCCGACCACAATGCTATGAGACCAGATATCAATTACAGGAAAAAAATCTGTAAAAAATACAAACACATGGAGGCGAAAAAATACACCACTAAATGAGCAAGAGATCACTGAAGAAATCAAAGAGGAAATCAAAAAATACCTAGAAGCAAATGACAATGAAAACACGACAACCCAAAACCTATGGGATGCAGCAAGATAAGTTCTAAGAGGGAAGTTTATAGTAATACAATCCTACCTCAAGAAACAAGAAACATCTCAAATAAAAAACCTAAATTTACACCTAAAGCAATTAGAGAAAGAAGACCCAAAAAACCCCAAAGTTAGCAGAAGGAAAGAAATCATAAAGATCAGATCAGAAATAAATGAAAAAGAAATGAAGGAAACAATAGCAAAGATGAATAAAACTAAAAGCTGGTTCTTTGAGAAGATAAACAACATTGATAAACCATTAGCCAGACTCATCAAGAAAAGAAGGGAGAACATTCAAATCAACAGATTAGAAATGAAAAAGGAGAAGTAACAACTGACACTGCAGAAATACAAAGGATCATGAGAGATTACTACAAGCAACTCTATGCCAATAAAATGGACAACCTGGAAGAAATGGACACATTCTTAGAAAACCTACCAAGACTGAACCAGGAAGAAATAGAAAATACGAACAAACCAATCTCAAGCACTGAAATTGAGACTGTGATTAAAAATCTTCCAACAAACAAAAGCCCAGGACCAGATGGCTTCAAGGGGAATTCTATCAAACTCTTAGAGAAGAGCTCACACCTATCCTTCTCAAACTCTTCCAAAATATAGCAGAGGGAGGAACACTCCCAAACTCATTCTATGAGGCCACCATAACCCTGATACCAAAACCAGACAAAGATGTCACAACGAAAGAAAACTACAGGCCAATATCACTGATGAACACAGATGCAAAAATACTCACAAACAGAATCCAACAGCACATTAAAAGGATCATACACCTTGATCAAGTGGCGTTTACCCCAGGAACGCAAGGATTCTTCAATATATGCAAATTAATCAATGTGATACACCATATTAACAAATCCACGAGAAAAAGCAAATGATCATCTCAATAGATGCAGAAAAATCTTTTGACAAAATTGAACACTGATTTATCATAAAAACCCTCCAGAAAGCAGGCAGAGAGGTAACTTACCTCAACATAATAAAGGCCATATATGACAAACCCACAGCCAGCATCGTTCTCAATGGTGAAAAACTGAAAACTACTAGAGCTAATCAATGAATTTGGTAAAGTAGCAGGATACAAAATTAATGCACAGAAATCTCTTGCATTCCTGTACATTAATGATGAAAAATCTGAAAGAGAAATTAAGGAAACACTCCCATTTACTATCGCAACAAAAAGAATAAAATACCTAGGAATAAACCTACCTAAGGAGACAAAAGACCTGCATGCAGAAAACTATAAGACACTGATGAAAGAAATTAAAGATGCTACAAACAGATGGAGAGATATACCATGTTCTTGGATTGGAAGAATCAACACTGTGAAAATGACTATACTACCAAAAGCAATCTACAGATTCAATGCAATCCCTATCAAACTACCAATGGCAGTTTTCACAGAACTACAACAAAAAAATTTCACAATTTGTATGGAAACACAAAAGATCCTGTATAGCCAAAGCAATCTTGAGAAAGAGAAACAGAGGTGGAAGAATCAGGCTCCTAACATCAGACTACACCACAAAGCTACAGTAATCAAGACAGTATGGTATTGGCACAAAAACAGAAATACAGATCAAGGGAACAGGATAGAAAGCCCAGAGATAAACCCATGCACATATGTCACCTTGTCTTTGATAAAGGAGGCAAGAATATACAATGGAGAAAAGACAGCCTCTTCAATAAGTGGTGCTGGGAAAACTGGACAGCTACGTGTAAAAGAATGAAAGCAGAACACTCCCTAACACCATACACAAGAGTAAACTCAAAATGGATTAAAGAGCTAAATGTAAGGCCAGACACTATAAAACTCTTAGAGGAAAACATAGACAGAACACTCTATGACATAAATCACAGCAAGATCCTTTTTGGACCACCTCCTAGAGAAATTGAAATAAAAACAAAAATAAACAAATGGGACCTAATGAAACTTAAAAGCTTTTGCACAGCAAAGGAAACCATCAACAAGATGAAAAGACAGCCCTCAGAATGGGAGAAAATACCTGCAAACGAAGGGACTGACAAAGGATTAATCTCCAAAATTTACAAGCAGCTCATGCAGCTCAATATAAAAAAAACAAACAACCCAATCCAAAAATGGGCAGAAGACCTAATTAGATATTTCTCCAAAGAAGATATACAGATTGCCAACAAACACATGAAAGGATGCTCAACATCACTAATCATTAGATAAATGCAAATCCAAACTACAATGAGGTATCACCTCACACCAGTCAGAATGGCCATCATCAAAAAATCTACAAACAATGAATGCTGGAGAAGGTGTGGAGAAAAGAGAGCCCTCTTGCACTGTTGGTGGGAATTTAAATTGATAGAGCCACTATGGAGAACCGTATGGAGGTTTCTTAAAAAACTAAAAATAGAACTACCATATGACCCAGCAATCCCACTACTGGGCATATACCCTGAGAAAACCATAATTCAACAAGAGTCATGTACCACAATGTTCATTGCAGCTCTATTTACAATAGCCAGGACATGGAAGCAATCTAAGCGTCCATCGACATATGAATGGATAAAGAAGATGTGGCACATATATACAATGGAATATTATTCAGCCATAAAAAGAAATGAAATTTGAGTTACTTGTAGTGAGGTGGATGGACCTAGAGTCTGTCATACAGAGTGAAATAAGTCAAAAAGAGAAAAACAAATACCGTATGCTAATACATACATATGGGATCTAAAAAGAAAAAAAAAAGGTTCTGAAGAACCTAGGGGCAGGACAGGAATAAAGACGCAGATGTAGAGAATGGACTTGAGGACACGGGGAGGAAGAAGGGTAAGCTGGGACGAAGTGAGAGAGTGGCTTGGACATATATACACTACTAAATGTAAAACAGCTAGTGGGAAGCAGCCGCATAGCACAGGGAGATCAGCTGGGTGCTCTGTGACCACCTAGAGGGGTGGGATAGGGAGGGTGGGAGGGAGACGCAAGAGGGAGGAGATATGGGGATATATGGATATGTATGGCTGATTCACTTTGTTATAAAGCAGAAACTAACACACCACTGTAGAGCAATTATACTCCAATAAAGATGTTAAAAAATAATAATAAATAATTTTTTTAAATGGAAGAATCTGTGAATTCATAGTAGTGTGAATAAAGAGCTTCTTTTCTCTCACTCAAAAAAACGAGAAAAAAAAGAAAGAAACTGAGGTGGAAAAAGCCAGATTCTTCCGAAGAAGGAAGATGTATTGGGGGAAACTGAAGCCTCACCAAGAGCAGAGACATCCATCCTATTTATAAAGAAGAGACTAAAATGGCATCATGAAGTTCCTTATAGACTTGACACACAAGGGTACAGAAATTTTTCTGTTAATGAGATGCCTCATCTCATTCTCCTCAGCAGTACCAGTTTTACAACCAGAATATCACTACTCTTCATGTAAACACTGTAGGGCCATTCCAGAGACAGGCAACTGTGATTCCTCTTTCATTCCTTTTTGAGAGCTCATGGAAGGGTGGCCCTGTGATCAAGTCATGAATCTAACAGGAACGGCAATGTATTGTATTCCAAGATACTATCTTCAATCAAACAGTTACAATGAATTAAAGAAAAGGATGGGTTAGATGAAGAAATGATCTTTACATATGTTTCTTGCTGGTTTTGAGCTACTACTTGTTGTTTGACTTTATCAACTCGTAAAACCTAGAAATGAAAAGAGATCCATAAAGAAAATAGAAATAGATGCCTCAAGCCAGAGGGATGCTAATGGGGATTCATTCACCACAAAATTTTCAATCAGACTGATAAAGATTCAAGCAGAACTTTTCCCAAAACACAAACACAGAAGAGATCAAGGGGATCTGATGCAAATTCTACTATGGGCAACAATTCAGTCTTTACTTACCTGCCCCAGTATTTTTCATTTTGAAGGGAATTAATGTAGAGAAGCAACATCGCCATAGAAGGGAGCTGCAGTAGATGTGTGGACTGAGCAATCAGAGTCAGTGGCCCAAAATGTATCACATTCACTTCTGTAAAGCCACAAATTTGCTTTTCTAAAACCACTAGAATCACTATGTGCGCATGAGATGTGTGTCAACAACTGGTTTCATTAGAATTGTTGTACTACTTGAAGTATGCCTTTAGGATACTAAATATAGTGCCTGTGTCTCTTCTGATGGACAGTTTCTGATAGTTCTCTCACAAAACACAATATGTATTTGCCCAACATGATGGCAGATTTCATGCCTAGAACTGCGTGAAGGAACACTATTTGTGTCTTCCTCCAAACAGTTCCAAGTCCATATTGAGGACACAGATTAACCTGTTGTTGTTTTCTTTTATAAACAGTATTCTAAAGACACAAGGTAGAGTAGCTACTTTTTAGCAGTAAGAACTGCTTTTGTCTCTTCTAGCTCCTTAATATGCATGTTGAGAAATCTTCCCAAGAGTTCAAAAAATTGGGGGGCCCTTCCCACGGCAAAATTGTGAACCATGAAAATTTCTGCTGACTTTGCCATATAAGCCTCATCTTTATTTTTTAACAAAAAGAAAATATCAACACACACACACACACACACACACACACACAACAAACTTTGGGTTAAGTGGAAAACACTGACTTAGGTGAGAATAATTTCTAAAAGGTTCATGATTAAATAAACATTGATTAATAAACTTTAAGTTCCAAAAAGTACTCACTAGTTTTCATAAATTCTCAAATATATAAATGATACGTTATAGCACTTATTGTAGAAACTAAACAGATCACTAGGTAATTTCACTGAAAAAAAGTCTCAGGGACATCCAAATCAAAATCTACTCTTTCTCTCTTCAAATGTCTCCCAAGTACAGTTATATGCATCTAACTGGATGGATGGACAGACCAAGTGTCTTCGCAAGAAGTCACCTTAAAGACTTTTGATTCGAGATGACCATCTGAATCCACCTCTTTAATTCTACTTCCTCTACAGGTTCCCATTCAAGCATCCAAAGAAATATAATCAGCAATCATTGCTGGAAATTAGGTAGGAGTGCCACCCACATACTAGAAAGTTTTAAGGACTTCACTAAGAACAAGATTGAGGCATAAACCTACCAAACTACGGCCACTAGAAGGGATGAAAAACCTGTGCGGGGAGTAATTGAAAGAATCTTCCATCATAACTTAATTAACCCCTTCTTCATCCCCCAACTCAAAACAGAAGAGGAAGAGAGTTATCAGCTTTTAGAAGGCAGAGATAATCTATTCAGTCACAGTAAATCTCAGGAAGTGGCCAGATTCCAGAATCTGAAGCATCTGAAGCATCTCTGGCTCCCACCCAGCATGAGCAAAATGGTAAGTTGAGCAACTGGGGACACTACTGTTCCTAATACGGGTCCATTCCCCTGTTGGAGAAGGCAATTACCTTCAAGAGAGTGAGAAAGCACCCTCAGACAATGAGAGAAACAAGGGAGAATTTTGCCTTTGTGATTCTACCTTCATAGGTGATATAACTGTTCTGCTTAAATACCAGTGGATTTCATATTTATCTTTAAAACCCCAAAATGTCAACAGGCTTTATCTAAATGTAAGTTAGGTTTTATCATTCTGCTTGATACTTGAATCTTCAACGTAGTAATTGCTTTTACATTTTTGTGACAATTTCTATTTCATTTTCTTTCATACAAGTTTTATTATACACATATTAGATATATATCCTTCATGTCTCTTTTCCTGAATATCCATTTTTGAGTTTATCTTCTAATAAAGCAATTTGGTTTTCATAAAAGGTAATCTACAATTCATTGTTGCACTTTTAAGTAGACAAACACACAGAGAAATCTTTCCTGGTCTTACACAGCTCCCTTTTTGTGTTGTCAGCTATTTTAGGAGAGCAATGTCCTCTTAAATCTCACTGAGAAAATAAAGTACTGTAAATGTTTGTCCTTATTTATTTATAAATGATTATTTACCCAAATTTTATCAGAGAGACCCCATGTTTTAAATGATAAAATCTGTATTTTGCCTGTTGGTTTTCCTCTGTTTGACCATCCTTACCAGAGGAAGCCTATGTAGATGAAAAGAGAAAATGAGATGTACTGATTTTTACCCTCCATAATATAGATTCATTAGTATGCTCCTTTGTTATTAAATAAAAATAAAGATAAGTGAACTAAATATTTACCTCAAAATCATAGAAAAGGAACTCTAGAAAACTAGAATGATGTTATTAATAAAGATTAAAAGCGGAACTAAATTAATTAGACAATCAATAAACCCAATTAATCAAAGAACTGTTACTTTTTTTTTTTTTTTTTTTTGGTGGTACGCAGGCCTCCCACTGTTGTGGCCTCTCCCGTTGTGGAGCACAGGCTCCGGATGCGCAGGCTCAGTGGCCATGGCTCACAGGCGCAGCCACTCCGCGTCATGTGGGATCTTCCCGGACCGGGGCACGAACCCATGTCCCCTGCATCGGCAGGCGGACTCTCAACCACTGCGCCACCAGGGAAGCCCAAAGAGCTGTTACTTTGAAGCAAACAAACAATACAGTAGATAAAGCCTTGGTAAGGCTAACTGAGCAAAAGTGAGAAAACAGAAGTATAACCAAATTATTTTATTTTTGAAATACATTTAAATTTTCTCTCAATATATTTGAAAATAAAGAGTCTTCTAGGAAAATATGATAGTATTTTGATATGATATGATATGATAGTATCAAACAGATAGTATTTCAGAATAGTCCAATAATCACAGAAGATATTTTTTAAGTTGCCAAAGAAATATCACCTCCCCTACCTTTGTGCATCTAACTTAGATATTTTAATGGTTTAAAAATCTGACCCTTCCTGCAGTACTACTGTTCTGAAGCATAGAAAAACAAAAGAAAACAAAGATAATTACAATTGTTTTCATATATTTGACTAGCTAAGCCTGCTACCAAAACCCAGCAAAACAACCAGAACACTACAGAGCAACCTCCTTTGCGAATACATAGTAAATATTTCCAAAATACTGTCAATTGAGTCTAGCAGCAAGGTAGGTGTATTGACTGATAAATGAACAGTTTCACTGATAGTATAAAAGATATACATTCTCCTTGTAAAAACCATACCATTCAAGAAAAGCAAAAATCACTTGAATTTCCGTTATCAAGATATAACCACTACTAACATTTGGATAAACATTCCTCTATTTTCTCTCTCTCTCTCTCTCTCTATGTACCCATAGGTCAGTGTAAACAACTTTGTGTGAAGGGAATCATTATGTATATACATAATATATGTAACCTGGAATTTTACTCAACAGTATGTCATGGACATTCATCCATGTCAATAAATATAGATCTACACCACCTGTACTAGTCACCTACTATTCGACTGTATTTATGTACCATAATTTATTTAACCAGTTTAATGGATGTTTGGGTTGTTTCCAATTTGGTGCTATTATGAGTAACTCTATGATATATTCCTTGGGCATAAATCTCTCCCCATTTTGTGATCACTCTCTAAAAGTAAGGTTGCTGGATCATATAGCATACATAGCTAATATTTTTCTACTACCAGACTGCCTTCTAGAAAGCTATACCTATTTATCGTTCTATTAACTATGCTCGAGAGAGCAATTGCCTCACACCCTCACCAGCACAAGGTATTGTCAGTTATTTGGTAACAGACAGTGATTTGAGAAGGTCAGCTGTGTAGTGAATATACCCATCATTTTTATTCAACAAATAATATATTAAATGTCTGTAGGTGCCAGAAGCTGAGCTAGGCCTAGGCACTGGTTATTGTCAATAATCAGCAACAGAGATGCGGTCACTGGCCTTAAAAAACATTTTCTGAGAGGGGTGGGGAAGACACTAAACTAACAAATAAGTAACTAAAGAAAATAATCACACATTGAGATTAGTGGTCTGCAGGAAATTAAGAACTGGAGGAGAACCTACTTTGGTTAGGAGAGTTAGAAATTGCATCTCTGAAAAAGTGATACTTAACCTGAGGTAAGAAATATGGGGCAAAATAGGTTCTAGGCAGAGGGAACTGTAAAGGGCGAAGATTCCAAGGCAGGAAGGAAAGTGTATTCAAGGAAAGCAGGAAGTCAGCAGCAGAATGAAGAGAGACGTCAGGGGTAGCAGGAACCAGCCAGGCACAGCCTTGAAGACCACAGTAAAGATTCTGAGTTATCTTCTAAGTACTGTGGGAAGATGTTGAAGGGCTTTAAATATGCTATCATCAAATTTACCTTGTAAAAAGTCTCACTGTCAACTTTGTGAAGATTAGTTGAGTGATTCCCGGCTTATAGAGTTGAGTCAATAGTGATGCTACTCACGGAAACGGGGACGCCTGGGTGACAAGAAGTGTGAGGGTAGACGAATATCCAGGGTTCCATTTTGCCCACATGAAGGTAGAGATGCCTGTGAAACACCTAAGTGGAGATGCAACATTAGCAGCTGCATGTGTAAGTCTGGAGCTCAGATTTTTGAAAAGCTGATATATATTTGGGAGTTTCCAGCATATGGTTGGTATTTAAATCACACAGTTGGATAGGCCTATCTAGGGAAAGAGTGTACATTGAGAAGAGATTAAGAAAAGTTTTTAAATTAAAAAAAGTTTTTAAAAGGCACACCAGAATGTAAAACTATTGTCAAAGATAAAACACCAGCTAATAAACTGACAATTTTTTTAACTTAAAAAAAATTTTTTTTACGATATGTACACCAGCATTACAAGGAATTAGTACTCATTAGCAAATACCCAGTGCCATGTTTCATACTAAAAAAAAGCACACATCACATGGTTAAGTTTTTCATCTTTTAGATTTTACTACTTCAAACTTTGGATGAATTGGAGCTGCATCCTCCTGAGGTTGCCTGGGACCAAGGAGAGAATGAGAAGGCTGTCCCCGCCTCATGATGTAGGCTGAGTGCTCCTTATAGGGAGGCCAGTGTGGACACAGAAAGGAACTGAGAATGTGCCAGTGATGGTGGACTACCTCCCATTTTCTTCTACCCCAAGAAAAGCATGCAAACATTCTACCTAACCATGACCCCCAGTAGCAGTAGTGTGAGAAGAATTCATACTTCCTGCTGTGGAACTGGGATCATCCTTCCTCAGGAAGAAGATAAAGCACTGAGCATCAGAGCACAGCATCTAGCCCTTTCATTCCTGTAAGTTTCTTACAGAGAGCGCCAGCCACTGGTAAACAATAGTCTTCACTGATGTGGCCCCTTGTAAGTTAGGAAAGTTTCCTTATTGGTATTATTTTTTCCTCACTGGCATATAACTGGGAAAAGAGAGGGATCAGGGGGATTCCTGATAAGCATTAGTCTGTATTATAAAAAGATGTAACTACAGGTGATGTTACCTGTACAAGCGACTCTAGACATTGTAATACAGCAAATTACAACAGTCCAGCCAAAACAACATTTAGCTAATGATCAATTCCTATTACACTGGGTCAAATACAAGCCCCGAAGAATGGAAGATAAATTTATCTTTCAGTGGCCTGTGTAAATCCCTTGATGGAGAGACAGGGAAGGGATGTGAAATATCACTAAAAAAAAAATCAATATCTTTATTGATTAATCAAGCTACTGTGATTTATTGGGCACTCATTCATTTGTTTGTTACAGTCATCTCATCCATTGCCTCTGGCTGTGATAAATGGTCTAGATTCTTCTTTGGGAAAGAGACAAGCATTTTAGCCGTTGTTCTTGCAGTGTGGACCTTCCAGATGCCTGCGTATCTGCTTCCATGGCAAGTTAAAGCCTACAGATTGCTGTGGAGTGCGGTCTTGAAAATATCAGACTCCCACAATATAAGGAGCCCAAAGTGCAGTGCACACAGACATCAACTCTGGATTCTTCCAAAATGGAACCAGGAAGCCAAAGCAGAAGCAAGCTTGATATCCAGGATGTATGAGACTTACTGACCTGGTGAGGAGTTACTGTCTCAGAACCTGCCTGGCGGGGGGGGGGGGGGGGGGGGGGGTGTGTGTGTGTGTGTGTGTGTGTGTGTGTGTGTGTGTGTGTGTGTGTGTGTGTGTGTGTGTGTGTGTGTGTGTGTGTGTGTGTGTGTGTGTGTGTGTGTGTGTGTGTGTGTGTGTGTGTGTGTGTGTGTTATTTACTGTGTGTGTGTGTGTTCTTGTTACGTTATCAGTAGCCTAATTACGTTATCAGTAGCCTACTTTCTATAACTGCTTTGTTTTACAAATATTATATACTTTTGTCTCTCAGGTCCCTTTTAACTGCATTCAGTAAACATAATTCTCCTTTGCCTCTGGATAAAAAAGTCTGCTGTAAGGCATTATTGCTCACTCTTGGGTAATAGGTAAACTCTGATTACTTTAAGCCAATGCAGTGGCAAATGCAGTGATAAGAATGTCCAGTTCAAGATATCAAAATTCCAGACCTGATTTAGTATTATGTCTGCTCTCTTTCATGGTACTTTCTGTAATTTCATCCAACAGACTTCTGCCCCTACTTAACTCCCAGCTGCTGTTTCATGAGCTGAAGCAGGAGGGAGTGAGAATGGTTCAGTTCTTCCCAGCGTAAGAGTCTTTCCACGCTCTGGGCCCGCCAGATGGTGAAAGCTACATCCCCAAGTGGTACTCGGCAGACTGATGAAGGTGACATTTTCCCTCCAGGGGTGCTTCCATTGGCTCTTCAGAAGTTCGCTGCTAGATCCTGCTGGCCTACAGTTACTCTGCCCCTGACCACATAAAGATCTATTCCAAGAGGCCTCTTGGGCTCCTTTCTAAGGCCCTGGCTATGCTTTCTGCTAATGTTCCCTCATTCTTCCTGGTGGCCTACTGGACCCAAGATGCACTTATGCCAGCTCTCTCCCACGGGGCTCACACTTAGACCACAGGAAACACCCAGGCCTCCCTTTCCTTACAAATGCTGCGAGTGCAGGTCAATCTCAATAGAACATCTAAGGTGACCAACAATCCTAGTTTGCCCAAGACTAGTTTGGTTTTACTACTGAAAGTGCCAGGGATCAGGAAACTTCACAGGCCTGAGAAAACTGAGACCTTGGCAGCAGAGCTTTCTTGACTTCACCTCCAATTCTCACCCTCTGATTACCTCTTACAGTCAGACCCACCCAAGGCTGTGACCTACTTGAGCTTTTTTGGTCCTGGGCCTGGCACTAGCCCTTTGTGTCAACCACAGAGCATGGCTTTCAAAGTTCACAGGGGATCCTCCAAGACCCTCTTGTTTTACTGACAACAGAAGGTAGCATCCCCTTCCAGTAAGCCAAGAGGGCACATCTCACACACCCACAAAGAGAGGCCACCAGGGGCCCAGAGAGGCTCTCAATTTATAAGATTACCCTAGCTGGTGAACTGATGGGTTGAAAACATCTTTCTGGGAATTTATTTCCAATTAAGTGGAAAGTTTACATCTTATTTAATTTGTATGACAGAGATTCACTCTTCCAAATTCAGGAAGACATAAGCAACATACACCTCTGGGCCTCACCTGTCATCCCTTCCTGAAAAAAAGTCTCCTGCTCTCCAAAGCTGTACTTTCTCCTTTCCAGCTATCTATCAGTGGAAATGGACACCCCTTGAGGACCGAGTGTGGATCACTAAGTCTTCATCCAAAGTGCCCCCTCACTTGGCACAGAGTGACTCAGCAGACCCCAGGGAGTCATCATGGCACCAGGGTAACTAGAATGACTACAGTGAGAGTGGCTGGACTTGGTGCTTGAGACAAAACAGGCACCAGAACATAACAGGGAGAGACACTGCTTGTATGGATAACAATTTGGTGCCATCTAGAGTTTCATAAATAATTTTTTCTCCACAGACCAAGAACTCCTATCCCTCCCCATCTCACATCATTACTAAGCTCAGTTGAAGTGGAAAAAAAAAATGCTTCGTTCAGCCACTCTTTTTCTCATGCAGCAGGCAAAATAGCTCTACTATAACTGTAGTGATACTTGGGTCTCTGGGACTAACTTGCAAATTCCCTTAAAATTCTACCATTACTCAAAGGCTAAACTATTTCTCACAGCCATTTTGATTCTAGAGACTTGAGGCCTTTTGCTATCCGGACCCAGATTCACACTAGAGATTCAATTTGAAACTTCCCCTGCAGCTACACAAACCCTCAAACTGCAGCATTCTCTGGACACCCCTCATGAAATTCTTCAACCTCTCCTATCCTAGGCTCATAGCCAGATTCCCACATTTCATGACTTTCTCCCTTCAACCTGCACATCTGCTCCTGCTTTAGGATTTTTTTCTAATAGGCTGATTACTCAAATACTGCCAATCAGAAACAACATTTCCTGATTCTTCCCAAGTCCTGTTTGTTTCTGCAGAGAAAAACCTTCAAGTGTTCCAACTACCTACTTCAGCATCATTATCAAGGGCTCCCATTGACCTCTCCAAGATTATCACACCCTCCCTCAGGACACCAATACTCCAGAAATCGTATTTGGGTACATAGGTCTTCCTAGGCGGCACTAACATAAAACCACAAAATATCAGGAATTAAAATACACTCCAGTTCATCGGGTTGCAGCCAGATGAAGATAATCTCAATTTCACACATGACTTTATGAAGGTTGTAATATGCAAAAGAGCTGGTGCCAGAGTTCATATGCATAGCAGGCAGTATAATGATGCATTTTCCTCAACCATCATTAACACAAGCTGATGCCAGAGTGACCCCAGCCTCCTCCTCTACTGGGCGGGACAAAGAACAAGAACGTCAAGGTCATTTCACAATGTATACAAATGTCGAATCACTACATTGTACACATGAAACTAATATAATATGTCGAACATACTTCAATTAAAACATTTTTAAATAAAAATAAATACCAGCAAAATAATATTTAAAAAAAAAGAATGTCAAGGTGTCTGTCTGCTGAATGCCAAACATCTCAATTTGTGCAATAAGAAAGAAAATGAACTCTGACAAAAGGCTCTAAGTTAAAAAACAGGGAGTTACACAAGTTGGCCCTAGGTGCTACTGTTCAATGATGGCTTCTGAGTAGAAATACCTCCACTAAGTAAAAGGGGGGTGGGGGGAGGGCCTAGGGGGCGGGGCTTCAGCCCACTGTGCCTGCTAGTCTATTTAGTCCAGTCTCTTATTTCCCTAGAGAGGGCTTCTTTGACCATCCACCACCCCTGTTCCATTCCATACATGTTCCTCTATGTTTCTTATATGTTCTTATAACAACGCTTCTTGTCACAGGAGCTACTACACTTTGTAATACCTGCTTGTTTAACACTAGTTTACCTGACTCAGGTATGACTGGTGAGCACGCAGACCATGTCTGCCTTAGCTGCTGCCCCATCCCTGGGGCTCTGCACACTTCCTGACAAATGGCACAAGGGCAATACTACTTGATGGATGGATGGATGAAAGGATGAATGAATGAAGGAATGAAACTATGAATGAGCTGATTACCATCACAGATGTTCAGGGTGCTTGAGCTAAATTTTTGCTTCACTATGACCATCTGATTTTGAAGGTATGTAAGTAAATAATATGCCACTGAATTGATATAATTATCCCTCATATGTGGATCATTCAAACTTACGTATCCCATAAGGGAAAATAAATATAAAACACTCATCTAATTATTGTGATGAATAAATCTTAACACCTATGAAGAGTTTACGAATACTCACTTTGCTCCATACCAACTTAGTAATTTGAAGTTAAATTTAGATGGGTATTGTTCTTTTTAACTAAATTTTCCATTTATTTAATTTTAAAAATATACTCCAGGGACATCCCTGGTGGTGCAGTGGTTAAGAATCCACCTGCCAGTGCAGGGGATACAGGTTGGATCCCTGGTCCAGGAAAATCCCACATGCCACAGAACAACTAAGCCTGCGTGACACAACTACTGAAGCCCACATGCCTAGAACCCCTGCTCCACAACTAGAGAAGCCACTGCATTAGAAGCCCGCACACCACAATGAAGAGTAGATCGCCTCGCCGCAACTAGAGAAAGCCCACACGTAGCAACGAAGACCCAACACAGCCAAAAATAAATGCATTAAAAAAAATACAATTGAATCAATATTTTAAAAAATATATATAGATATATACTCCAGTAAGAACCATAAGTGAAGACTAAGTTGCAACTACTCAGTATATATATTTTTTTAACATCTTTATTGGAGTATAACTGCTTTATAATGGTGTGTTAGTTTCTGCTTTATAACAAAGTGAACCAGCGATACATATACATATATCCCCATATCTCCTCCCTCTTGCATCTCCCTCCTACCCTCCCTATCCCACCCCTCTAGGTGGTCACAAAGCACCGAGCTGCTGTCCCTGTGCTATGCGGCTGGTTCCCACTAGCTATTGATTTTACATTTGGTAGTGTATGTATGTCCATGCCACTCTCTCACTTCGTCCCAGCTTACCCTTCCCCCTCCCCATATCCTCAAGCCCATTCTCTACATCTGCACCTTTATTCCTGTCCTGCCCCTAGTTTCTTCAGAACCTTTTTTTTTTTTTAGATTCCATATATATGTCTTAGCATATGGCATTTTTCTCTTTCTGACTTATACTTCACTCTATATGACAGACTCTAGGTCCATCCACCTCACTACAAATAACTCAATTTTGTTTCTTTTTATGGCTGAGTAATATTCCATTGTATATGTGTGCCACATCTTCTTTATCCATTCATCTGTTGATGGACAATTACGTTGCTTCCATGTCCTGGCTACTGTAAATAGAGCTGCAATGAACATTGTGGTAGATGACTCTTTCTGAATTATGGTTTTCTCAGGGTATATGCCCAGTAGTGGGATTGCTGGGTCATATGGTAGTTCTATTTTTAGTTTTTTAAGGAACCTCCATACTGTTCTCCATAGTGGATCTATCAATTTACATTCCCACCAATAGTGAAAGAGGGTTCCCTTTTCTCCACACCCTCTCCAGCATTCATTGTTTGTAGATTTTTTGATGATGGCCGTTCTGACTGGTGTGAGGTGATACCTCATTGTAGTTTGGATTTGCATTTCTCTAATGATTGGTGATGTTGGGCATCCTTTCATGTGCTTGTTGGCAATCTGCATATCTTCTTTGCAGAAATGTCTAATTAGGTCTTCTGCCCATTTTTGGATTGGGTAGTTTGTTTTTTTGATATTGAGCTGCATGAGCTGCTTGTACATTTTGGAGGTTAATTCTTTGTCAGTTGCTTTGTTGGCAAATATCTTCTCCCATTCTGAGGGTTGTCTTTTCGTCTTATGTTTTCCTTTGCTGTGCAAAAGCTTTTAAGTTTCATTAGGTCCAATTTGTTTATTTTTGTTTTTACTTCCATTTCTCTAGGAGGTGGTCCAAAAAGGATCTTGCTGTGATTTATGTCATAGAGTGTTCTGTCTATGCTTTCCTCTATGAGTTTTATAGTGTCTGGTTTTACATTTAGCTCTTTAATCCATTTTGAGTTTATTTTTATGCATGGTGATAGGAAGTGTTCTAATTTCATTCTTTTATACGTAGCTGTCCAGCTTACCCAGCACCACTTACTGAAGAGGCTGTATTTTCTCCATTGTATATTCTTGCCTCCTTTATCAAAGACAAGGTGACCATATGTGCATGGGTTTTTCTCTGGGCTTTCTATCCTGTTCCATTGATCTACATTTCTGCTTTTGTGACAGTGCCATACTGTCTTGATTCCTTTAGCTTTGTGGTATAGTCTCTGAATAAAATCCTTGCTGGATAGAGTAATCTTGGTTGTAAGTTTTTCCCTTTCATCCCTTTAAATATGTCCTGCCACTCCCTTCTGGCTTGCAGAGTTTCTGCTGAAAGATCAGCTGTTAACCTTATGGGGATTCCCTTGTATGTTATTTGTTGTTTTTCCCATGCTGCTTTTAGTATTTTTTCTTTGTATTTAATTTTGATAGTTTGATTAATATGTGTCTTGGTGTGTTTCTCCTTGGATTTATCCTGTATGAGACTCTCCACACTTCCTGAATTTGACTGACTGTTTCCTTACCCTATTATTAGGGAAGTTTTCAACTATGATCTTTTCAAATATTTTCTCAGTCCCTTTCTTTTTCTCTTCTTCTTCTGGGACCCCTATCATTCGAATGTTGGTGCGTTTGATGTTGTCCCAGAGGTCTCTGACACTGTCCTCAATTCTTTTCATTCTTTTCTCTTTATTCTGCTCTGTGGTAGTTATTTCCACTATTTTATCTTCCAGGTCACTTATCCGTTTTTCTGCCTCAGTTATTCTGCTATTAATTCCTTCTAGAGATTTTCTAATTTCATTTATTGTGTTGTTCATCATTGTTTGTTTGCTCTTTAGTTCTTCTATCTAGGTCCTTGTTAAATGTTTCTTGTATTTTCTCCATTTTGTTTCCAAGATTTTGGATCATCTTTACTATCATTACTCTGAATTCTTTTTCAGGTAAACTGCCTATTTCTTCGTCTGGTGGGTTTCTACCTTGCTCCTTAATCTGCTGTGTGTTTCTCTGTCTCATTTTGCTTAACTTACTGTGTTTGGGGTCTCCTTTTCACAGGCTGCAGGTTCATAGTTCCTGTTGTTTTTGGTGTCTGCCCCCAGTGGGTGAGGTTGGTGCAGTGGGTTGTGCAGGCTTCCTGGTGGGGAATAGTGCCTGTGGTCTGGTGAATGAGGCTGGATCTTGTCTTTCTGGTGAGCAGGACTGCGTCCAGTGGTGTGTTTTGGGGTGTCTGTGACCTTGTTATGATTTTAGGCAGCCTCTCTGCTAATGGGTGGGGTTGTGTTCCTGTCTTGCTAGTTGTTTGGCATAGAGCCGGGTAGCTGGAAACACAGCCTACGCTCACTGCCAGAGTAACTCCACCTACTAACAGGACAAAAATGCTCCCAGAGACTGAACGTGTTTCAAAATGGGTAAACATTCTTCAATAGTCGTTTTTAGTGTCTTTTTCTATCTAATCTCTCTCCCCAGTCTTTCAGGAGAGCTGAGGAAAATGTATCTCTGAGGCATTTGCATGTTTGTTCACTCTGGATCCTGTCAAAGTGACAGGAGAAGCCAGTTATTAATTTGAACTGGTCTTATGAAGACATATTTTCTCCCTGCTTTTGGCTTAGAAAAGCACTACTTTCCTTTAGTGGATGCATGATGTGTTAAATAACCTATAGCAGATGGTGTAATAACATCAGCCTCACTTTAAGAATTCTGCACGTGTTAAAAGTCATCATAAAGACATTTGCTCTCATGCTTCCTTCCCATCTACTCTAGCCAATGGCTAACAGAGTATCCTCAGGGTTCTGAAGTCAGTGGCTATTGACATTCCTCAGTCAACCGAAATGTCACCCGTGACTGGAATGAACACTGTTTAAAGACAAGAAACGTGAAGTTCATCTCCCAGGAGAAAGTCATTATTGACATTTCTTTCTGGATTGGCTTCTCCTTGCAGGTCCAAGAATGCTCTCAAAATGTTCTTCCTATGACCCTTCTCAGTACCCAAGTGTATGGCTTAAAGGACCACCCAGCCTCGATCTAAAGGAACTTCCAATATATGGCAGGGAAGTGTTGAAAGATTTTCCTCAGAGACATTGCTTAAGGACATGAATCAGTGAGTGTGTATGACTTGGAGAACTGCACCTAAAATATGCCCCCACTGGGATGGCAGAACTTATTTTTATTATTAACTGTAATAATTATCTGTATTCATAGCTTTGTGAAATTATTAAAAGTTGCATTTAGTGGCTATCTCATGATTTAGTAAGAAAGGTCTTTTATTAACTTAATTTAATTTGCATCATTATTCTAAAAGCCACAGAGCAACCAGCCCAGAATCAGTACATGTCTGACCAAAATCATTAGGTCAGCACAATCAACTTTCATCTGGATCTCAATCTAATGGGAAATGATAACTGGGTGTAACATTCCATCTGATGTTGAGAGGGAGTCTGTGCACTGAACGTAACCCATCTGGCTGAAAGCCTCCAGTCTCCACAGCGAAGATCATGATGGGCGCTCAGAACTCTGGAAAACTCTTATGCCCAACACACAGAGCCTGGCCGAAATTAAGCACCTGGACACCATTAACTGACCATAGGACAGTCACATCATGCCAGTTTCAGGATACCCAGGCCATCTCTCCTTCCCAAGACTCTAATCACCAGATGGCTCTTTCCTTCGTTGTCTTCTCCTCAAACTTCCCAAAGCTTCTCCCCATCCTCATTCTCTGCAATGACCTTGCTTCTGATTTCACTGTTAATTGAAGCAATTTGAAGAAAACGCCACCAAGTCCCATCATCATATCCAATCACCCTCCTGCATTTGGGCCCAGATCCGCTGCTCTTGCTCCTGTTTCTGTGATTTTCCCATACCCCTAAAGTCAGCCAACCAACGTATATGCCGAATCCCATACTCATTTACCCAAGATTATCACTCTAGCATTTCTCCCCTCTTTCTCTTGCATCATCAATTCATCACTCTCACTGATTTTTCCCATTAGCATACAAAATACTATTAATCTTTCACTGTAAAATTAAAAAAAGAACCCTCTTACGATCCCACTTTACCTCCAGGTACTGCCCATTTCTTTCCTCCCCTTTATACCACATTCCTTCAACTGGTTGTCAAACTTGTTGCCTCTAATTCTCCTGTTTGCTCTTAAGCCTACTGTAATCAGGCTTTTGCTCCAAAAACTTCACAAAAACAAATGTACTTATTACTGTCACATGTGTTCTATTCTATTGCCGAGATCTTTGGGGATCATCCTTACCAATAAATGAGCCATTTCTGTGACTTGAGAAACACTGAAAGAATCCATCACGCATCTTGATAAACTGAAACTTACGTTTCTGGATCCTATGCTCTACCTATGATGCAAGATCTTTCTTCAATTGCAATTTCCTGAACAAACATATTACACAGATTAGCAGGTATATAGGTCAATGAATATCACCCTGAATAACAGAAAATTGACATTCTGTGCCTGCTCGTGCAAATATACAATGAAGGGATTGGTGGGGCATGTCAGTCAGACTACATGTTAGCATGTAAACCTCTTCCTGCCATATGGGGCAGTCGTCAAAAAGGCAACATTAATTTATGTGAACAGATTTGTGTCATTGTCTCTCTAAGGAAAAGGGGTCAGAAAAAAATACTGTTTTTGTTCATAAATATTCCCCTCCCCTAGCCAGGCCTATAACTGACTACACTGCTAAGCATTCATCTTTAAGGGTTAAAACATTGCTGTCCAATAAGATAATCAGTTACCTAGCCAACACATTAACAGAGAGTTCTTTAAGGTAATTAATAAGCGACTGACACCCATTAATACATATCAGCGAGTGGGGCTCAGAGGAGGAAAAAAGAGTTTGGGAGAGAGGAAAAACCCTAGCGGGATGAGGCCATGGTAAGGAGTGAGGGGGAAATTGTCACTTGGCAAGAAGGTTCGGCTGGCCATGGCATCTGAGGAGCACACACCATCAAGGGATGTGAAGAAAAAAACACAGAAAGAAGGGGTAGAAGGATATCTGACGCTCTCAGCTTTCTGCACACATTTGCCCAAGAGTAATCCTGCCTTTAAGAAGCTTGACCTTCCATTTTTGCCTCTGTCACATTTTTAAACTCCAAATAGATTAAGTTCTGATAGAAATTCTTATCCCCAGAACCCTTGCAATACCTTTTTGAAAAAAACTAAAGTAGGTTATATTTGTTGCCTCAAGATTGGCTTCCAAACATCCTTTTCCCATTTAAATGTATATTGCTTAAATTTTAAATGTGTCCTTCCTCCCCTCTTTTGGTCTCTCAGTCTAGCATCCATTTATTTTGCTCAAACGTTGCCTTCCTTTACATGGTGATGAAAATTCTCCACCTTCAACTTATCTTCTCTAGCTTAACATTTCCCGTTCACGTTTATTTTTCTTTTCTTTTCCCCGAATTACCTGTACTGCTTAAGCAAGTGGTTTTAATAAAGCCAATGCATTCTTAATTTCCGGTATATGGATCACTCTCATCTCAGCTGGTAATGGAGATGACTCCTAAAAACATTAGGTGGAGGAATTGCGGCCAACCCTGGAACAGGACAGAGATTTATCTGCTCAGGACTGCAGTTCCCACCCTGAACCTCAGTAGAAGGGGTAGAGCTGGGATCTTAGAATGTTAAAGCCAGAGGGAAATTGAGCAATTACCGTCACAGACCAACCACCTCCACATGCGGATAACAAGATGGATGGCCAGAGAGATGAAGAGATTTTTCCAGAGTTTTAAAACTCAACTCTCACAGAAGTTGTTCCTGGGGAATTTTCTTGGGTCAGAGACCCCAGGAAAAGATTATAAGACAAGAATTTATGTACAAATGATAGAGCAAAGTAATGTTCCCAGGAGAAGTGGTGAGGCTAGTAACTAAGGTCTGGCTGGTGAGGGGCAGGAAGCATCAGAATCTCCCAGAGCCTTCCGACTCTCTATACATGTGCAGGCAAAGCAGCTCCAGAAGCCCACGGGCAGTGGGAACAGGCCGTTAGAAGCAAAAGCTCACAGGAGCTGAGGCCAGTGCACTCAGAAGGAAAAATGATCCCAGAGAGCCGGGCAAAGCATCAACAATGTCTGCTCTAGGCATTGTCTTCAACTCCACAAGTGTCATCCTCAGCCTATCACAACTGGATGGGAGGTTATTTTCCTCTTTTGTACCTTCACAGGGCTTTTGCAATTACCTTCTAGTATTCTGCATTTAAGATATCATACTCAGATTTCACCTTGATCATTTTATTTCCCTGCTGTGGCTCCCTGTTGCTTAGAGATTCAAGTCCAAACACTTCAACCTGATATTCAAGGTTCCCAAAAATATCCTAACTCCACTTAAAGCCTACCTTCCACAAATGAGGAAAAATGTTGTGTTTGAAGCAAAGTATTAGCCATCTCTCTTACATTTAACCTGTCTACCTCCATCCTTTTCTCAAACCAAGCAACCTCCCAGCAACTGCCTAATCAGCAAATCCCCATCAATCTAAATCAATCTCGCAAAATCTCACTTGAGAGTAGGTATTTTGCGTAATCCTTTCTGATCACATTTACTTGAAACAATACCTCTCTCCTCTGAGTTACCACTACTAGTTTTGTCTGAACTATGCATTTGGCAACACTATTCTGTGAAATCTTTCCTTTGGAATTCTTTAGCAGTTTTATTTTTAATTAATAGACTTTATTTTTTAGAGTATTTTTAGGTTTACAGAAAAAATGCGCAGAAAGTAGAGAGTTCTCATATGTTCCCTGTCTTATCTGCCTTCAGTTTCCCTTATTATTAATATATAGCATTTGTGTGGTATTACATGTGTCACAACTGTGGAACCAGCAATGATCCATAACTATTTGTTTACATGAGGTTTCACTCTTTGTGTTGTCCAGTTCTATGAATTTTGACAACTGCATAATGTCATGTGTCCACCATTATATTTTATTACAGAAGAGTTTCACGGCCCTAAAAATCCCCTGTGCTTCACCTGTTCACCACTCCCCACCCTCTCCCTGAACTCCTGGCAACCACTGATCTTTTTACTGTTTCCGTAGTTTTGCCTTTTCAAGAAATGCCTTCTTCAGCTATTTTTAAATATCTCACTACTGCTCAAAAGTTCATGCACTTGTGCCTTACCTCCCCAAACAGATGGGAAATTTCTCCTTATATTCCCCTTAGCATTTACTAGAGAAAGAATCATGTACCTGTAGACCTTAGTAAGTATGCACTGATTTTATTTGAATGAACTTGGAATCATCCTCCTTTTTTCTTTAGGAGAGTTATTAAAATACCTAAATCTTGAAGTGGAGAATTGGCTTCCAGTATGAGGCAGAAAAAGGTTGTTAAAGATTAAGAAAAGTAATCCTACCAAAGAAAATCAACTCAAAAAAAAAAAAAGTAGTCAGATGTAAATAAATACACTAAAGCCAATATATTTCCCAGATGACAGAAATAAACTGATCCAAAATATAACGGGAAAAAATGTGAATAATATTAATAAGGAATGTCAATATCTTAAGAAAACTGTAACTGATATTTTATGGGTAGACATGAAAAAAAAGATTCAAATAATGATGAGTAAGCCATATTCATGGATGGAAAGATTCAGCAATATAAAGAAGTCAATAATTCCAAAACTAGCTTATGACTTACTTTTTAGTACTTGGCAACATACTTCTCAAGTTCATCTGAAAAAAATAAATGATACGAATACCCAAAAGAGACTGTTAAAGAAAAACAAGGAGGCTCTTCCCTGACAGGTATGAAAACATATTAATGATAAAGGTAAAAATTTTAGAATCGAAAATGACTGTAGCCTTTATGTTTTCTAAATGTGTCAAAAGCTAAAATATGTTTCATAACTTTTTAAATCATAAAGGAAATTAATGCATAGCCTAAAGAGAAGAGATAGACTCTAGAAAATAGAAATAAAGAATCATGGAGTAAATAAAGGATACTTACTAACAGATATATTAATACTAAGACTAGGGTATAGTGACTAAAAACCCTTTATGAAGAGGGTTATTAAATACTTTGATTTTTTTGCATTGCTGTGCAAAAAAAATCACTAAAAGTCTCCAGTAAAATATGTACATAGACCCACACAATCATGCCACAAGGAAAAGAATCCTAAAGACCTGAGGAACAGATGATGTATCAGTCATGTTTCAGTGCAGCGAACAGTAAACACTTTGGATATTTCTAGAAGGGAATTTAAGAAAGAATATTAGATGTCTTTAAAATCTTCGGAATGGCTGAAGAAACGGGAATCAGGAAGCTACAATAAGGCTTTCACCTTGAAGGTCATATACTAGTGTAACCAGGCCCCAAATTCTACTCTGCTGAGACCTTTGCTGCTAACATCATAAGTGCCTGACACCCATGAAGCTGGCGACTAGACCATGGAATGTGGAATCTGGGCTCTCCCAACATCCACACATGCTGGAGGCCACAAGTCCACCAGCCCCGCTACAGAAAGGTGGCATCAGCTCCCATTTCCACCTTTCAAAACTCATGCTTGTGTATCTAACTGGTACAACCCAATTCACATTTAGGAACGAGGGAAAAAGACAGATTTTAGCTTCCCAACCACTCTGAACAGACGAAGGGTAAAACGGAGATTGCAAGAGTCTTTGTAAGCATACAAGACATACAAGCTAGAGAAGAAATATGAATGGTACATTTTTGTGGAAAAAGAATGTTCAATTTTACTTCTCATTAAAGAAATATAAATTAAAACCAAAATAAAGTATGATTTTCTTCTAACATTTTAACGATAGGTTCTGAGAAGAGTACAGTGAGATGAAAATTCTCATGCACTACAAAAGAAGAGTAAATAGATACAATCTACCTGGACAGCAATTTGGCAATAGGCACCTAGATCCTTAAACATGATTCCATCCTTTGACACAGTAATCTACATTAAGGAATCTATCAAGAAATAATGTGGTCTCCAATTTGTAACTGGAAATATTAATAAACATGATTCCATCCTTTGACACAGTAATCTACATTTAGGAATCGATCAAGAAATAATGTGGTCTCCAATTTGTAATCGGAAATATTGGCAATCAGAGAAAATAGGCAGCTACATTTATAAATGTGAAAGATTAAAAAATAACTAGTGCCCAACAGAAAGGGAAATATTTAAACAAGTTGTATTACCTCTATGCAACAGATTCTTATAAAGCTTTGTAATGACAGTGGAAAATGCTACTATTAAGTAAAAACAAGTAGGACATGAAATTATTTATAAAATATGGAGCTAATTTTTCTAACTATTTACAAACTTGATGTAACAGAGAGAAGGGACTGGAAGAAAACACATAAACATGCTAACACTCTATCTCTGATGGAGGAGGGATGGGGATGATCAAACTTAATCTTCATCTTGTCAGTGTTCTGCATTTTCCAAATATTCTACAGTGAAACTACATTTTCTTTAGCATTACTGAAAACAAACCAAAAATTATCATTAAAAAAAGAAAGTAATCGTTTAAGAAAATTAAATTTTTTGTCTTTCTTTGTCTCTAGTTTGAAAATGTTTAAATGTTTTTTTTTTTAGTAGATTAAGGATTTCCTCTCAATCTACAATTAAGATTTAACACGCCCTTGATTTTGGGAAGCTGTATCTTTAACATGTCACAAAGGGGTAGGTGGGGCGAGAGGGGACTGAAAGTGGGCAAAAATACTGCATAAAGTTCAAAGCTGTGAGGGACTTCCCTGGTGGCACAGTGGTTAAGAATCCGCCTGCAAATGCAGGGGACATGGGGTCAAGCCCTGGTCCGGGAAGATCCCACATGCTGCGGAGCAACTAAGTCTGTGCACCACAACTACTGAGCCTGCACCACAACTACTGAAGCCTGTGCTCCGCAACAAGAGGAGCCACCGCAATGAGAAGCCCACGCACCACAATGAAGAGTAGCCCCCGCTCACCGCAACAAGAGAAAGCCCACGCGCAGCAACGAAGAGCCAATGCAGCCAAAAATAAATAAATAAATAAATTTATTTTTAAAAAAATAAAAGTCCACAGCTGTGAAACTTCCCAGCCTCCTCAACTAAGACTGCAGTCAGCAAACCCACTGGACACATTTGTTTTCACATCTATTTCACCAGTTTAAATCCTGTAAAGAATTGAAAATCTTAGAAGAAAGAAAAAATAATGAGAGTTCACCATTTGTAAGATAATATTTACCTCTTACAGCGAAACCTCATGAAGATACGAATCTACCAGATGTCACATTTTGTGTGATCTCCTTAAGAAACAAGTTTTAGAAAATGGTGAATAGGAATCCTTCCAGTTTCAGAGCCAATTTCACAAGAACTGAGTGGATCAGGGCTGTCAGATGAAAAAAAGTGAATAAAGAGTATTGCTTTATGCAAAAAGAATGTCAACACTAGAAGCCCCGCAGTCAACCCCACCCCCCATGGTTATCCAGGGTCACTTCCTTCTTCCCCACAGGCCTCTTCACTCTTCAAGTGTCCACAGCGCCCTCTGCTGTTCTGGATCTCCCCTGCACCACGCCAACAAGTAACCCCACAGACCCACTCCCCAGTTTCTGACTCTTCACAACTCATCAGGCAAACAGTATCCAGCTGGCTTCCTTCAGCTTTCCAAGTGCATGCTGTGGTGTGGGATCCTCACCCAGGAAATCGCAAGAAAACTTTGTCTTCAACCGTATATCTTCATCTAAACTCAAGGTCTTGATTGCCTTTTCCAGACCATTTCTAGGTTTCTGGCCTCCTTTTGTTACTTACATGGTAATTAATTCACATAACCAAAAGTTATATCCCATTAGTTTCATTTTTTGTCGTTTCGTTAAGCATCTTTTAAGGACTGCCTGTGTCATACATTCCAGAGAATCCTGGCTTTAGCTGAGGCAAAGTTCCAATAAACACATGGACTGGACTTTGTTATCAACCTAGGAACAAGATGTTAGAGCATTTGCTCTAACACTGGCCCTGGCGTGGGTTCTGCTTGGGAGTCTGAGGACTGTGTGTAGTTTGGCTGACAGTTTTCTCTCATAAAAAGCTGAGATGCTTGCTTCCATGTATAGTACTACAACTGTAAAAACAAAATGCAGTTTTCCAAAACTCCATTTTTCTCATTTTCTAACATACTCTTGAATTAAACCATCATAGTTTATCGATCAGAATTGCTCTGCCTGCTTATGTACAATTGTAACTATATACTGCTTCACTAATGGAACCTAAAACGATGGTGTAGTCTCATTGGAACAAAAGTACCCTCGTTGTGTGAATTTTACCTCAATAATAAGTCTCTGTGCACCAAATTGATTAGATTTCTTGTAAAAGACTAGCTGCCGTTGCAAATCCAAGGTAACAGATGGTTGACATGTGACACTAATGGTAGCCAATAAAACAGCTACAGGAAAATTTTCCCAAATGCTTTGTAAATTGATTATCTATAATATCCTATGATAAACTGACCTATAATGTCATCTGATGGCTATTTATTTAGGCAGAAATTCAGTCTAGGGAATTTGGGAAAGAAAATCCCAGCACTGCAGTGACGATGGTGACGCATTTTACAGCCTTCTGGAATAGCAGATACGAGTGTGATTTACTTCGTCTTTGCCCATTTGCCCTAAAACAAGACGTCTACTAGTATTAGTCTGGGCAAGAGATAAAGCTATTCTGAGTAGCAATTTGATAGGTTCTCTAGCAGCGCCTCAAAAATAAAATCAGCTTACTGATTGCCCTATTTCATTAACAGGAATAGCGTCAGCCCAGGCTTCCAGGGTCAAAGTGAGTTATCTTCAAGCTGTCCTTTTCAGGTACCTCACAGTCCAGTGATCACCAAGACCTGTTCTTTCCTCTCATTGTCTCTCTCACATAGCCCTTCCTTTGAAGCCTCACAACCCACGTACAGTTTCAGTCATTATTCCTCATTCTCAATACTGCAGCCCTCCTTCACTTGGCCTGTCTGCCTCTAGATTTCCCCTCCATTCTGCCTTATGAATCCCACACGAATCTCCTGTGAGGGGTCATTCCCCTATTCGTAATGCTTCAGTGAGTATCTCTTGCCAAGAACAGCAGTTTTCCTATTGTTGTTCCACTTTGACATATGTTCCTGCCATACAAGCTGGAGTGTAAGTAGGATATGTAGTCTGTCTCCAGGCACCCAGCTCTTTACGAACTATCTTCTCTCTGTGCCTCCAGCCAGAACTGGTTCCTCGCCCTGTGCATTCCTATTTTGTTTCATTCACTTTAACCGCATCATTCATATATACCGAAAATATCTGTATATGTATTATAGTAGGCAGATTTAGACAATGTCCTCCAATGATTCCTGCTTCCCGCTATTCATGACTTTAATTCCCTTTCCTTGAGTGTGGGCTAGACACAGTGACTTGCTTCTAATAACAGAATACATCAGAAGCTTGACTCAGTTATAAAAGACTGTGACCACTGTCTTGCTGGCAGGCTCTCTCTACTGCCTTCTCAGCTTGCACACTTTGATGGAGTGGGACGGCCCATTGAAGAAGGCAGGGCACTGTGGGTGGCCTGAGTCTACACTCCAGCAAGGAACTGAAGGAAGCCTTCAATCCAAAGCCCTGAAAGAACTGAATTCTGCCAACAACCATGTGAGTGAGCTTGGAAGTGGATCCTTCTTCCCAAGTCAAGCCTTCAGATGCCACCAAGCTTTGGCTGACACCTTGATTTCAGTCTTGTGTGGGACCCTGAGGCTTAGACCCAGCTAAACTATGCCTGGATTCCTGACCCACAGAAACTGAGAGAACTGTTTTAAGCTGCTAGGTTTCAGGGTAAGTTGTCGCACAGAAATAAATAAAATACATGTATCTTACCTCACCTGCTTAACTGTGGCCTCGCCCAGGCAGAAACTGAATGGTAAAGCTAGGCGTGAGCACGGTACCCAATGTAAATGTTAATGCACGGTAAATGCTAATTGGCAGGGTGATTGAACAAATGATTTTACTAAGCCAATTTTCCCAATTGTTTTAGAAAGTAAATATCATTTAACTTTTTCTAAACCTGTGAATTACGTATAAAGTTTATAACTATCCTTTAATGTCGGACTCTATATTTTGACTTTTGCCTGTTTCTCTACTCCTTTGGATTTTTTTTTTTCTGTTTTTAGCAGAGATATGTTCAGGTCATCTCACCATCTATTAACTAAGGGAATGCACAATTCATAGAATGATAAACAACAGCAAACTTACATTCATTTTTGAAAGATTATACCAAACAAATACAAGTTTCTTTGATAAAATAAATGTGCTTAAATGGTAAAAGGAATAGAGATGTCATCTATATCAGTTAGGAGGCTTTGAGCTGCAAATAACAATAACAAAGAAATAGAACTTGTGATTCACAACAAGGATGTATTTATTTCATACATTATAAATCTGTTGGCTTCAGGACTGAAAATTTAAGTAGGTCATCAAGGACCCAATATTCTCCCATCTTTCTACTCTGCTCTACTCAGAATAGTTCACTCATGGTTGCAAGGTGGCTGCCACTATTCCAGTAATCACATCCAGACCCAAGAGTATCCAGTGGAAGAAAAGTATAATCTCTTCCTGTGTGTCTCTTTTTTAACCGCAAAGAAACCATCCCCAGAAGCATCCAACAGACTTCCCTCTGCATCTCAGTGACCAAAATTGGGTCACATAACATGTTCTAAATTAAACCCTGCTGAGGGAACTAAGATCACCATCATCGCTAGGGAAGGGCTAGACTCCTGAAGAAAACTGGGATTTCAACCAGCAATAAAGAAGGGAGATGTCTGTTTACAACCACAAGAGATGACATAAAGTAGTGCATAATTCATCACAAAAATGTGCTTATATGGATTCAGCAAAAGAGGCAACTATTATCACCTTGAGTGGTTTGGTATTATGATAAACTCACAAATCAGGATTAAAACCATTACCCATCTACAAAAGTTGTCAACCTTTTAATAATCTTATTAAACTTTGCAACTATAGTAACTACCATCAGTTTTCTTCTTAGTCATTTAGTTCTTATTTGTGAACAATATTATGGTCTTAAATTAATTTTTTTCCAAACACCATACTAATGGATTTATAAAAATTCATAAGGTTGTAATCAATTTTGAAACTTATCTTTTCCCAGGAACCCAGGGTGACAGATAAATTACTCTCCTGTTGATTACATAGGCTCTTAATTACCTAGGCTTATACCTGGTTCAAACAAAAGAACAGAACGGGCTTCCAGAAACCAATGGTGCAGCTAAAAGCCTTCTGGGAGAGGAAATACACTGTGGGATCAGATAAGTAGTCAAGTTCATTAACTTGTCTAGTTGCTATACTGAGAGGCAGTAGATCACGGTTGTTGAGGATGCAGAATTTGGAATCAGATCTAGATTTAAATCTCAACCCCACATCGTGTTAAGGATACATGGTCTAACCTCTGTAAGCCAAAATTTTTCCATCTTTAAAGTGAGGGTCATCAAACCAACCTCATGCGGTTATTATGAAAGTTAAATTAAGGGACTTCCCTGGCCAAAAAAAAATAAGAAAGTTAAATTAAATAATGTCTGTAAAACACTTAACAGTAAGTTAGGGTGGAGCTTCCGTAGAGAAGGGCAAACACACACATACATACATACACATACACACACACACACACACACACACACACACACATACACACAAAGCCAGAGTGATTTTAGCAGCAGTGGTTCCCCCCATAGGAGAAGCAGCAGCAGTGAGGAAGTAGGATGTGTAGGTTGGAGCAGGTATCCACGGGTGAACTTGTAAGAGATTAAGCAATTTAACTGCTGTTTTGACCAATTTTACCAGATGATTCAATTTAGTCAAGCTACAGTTTAGTTTAGTCTTTCTTTTCCGATTGAACTCGCCAACTGTTTATTTAAACGTACTGTATTAACTGGTTCTTTTACGATCTGCACAGATTCAGCCTATGAGGATTAAGAAGTGTAAGGGGGAGAGCACGTTTAGGCTTCCGAATGTTCCTCAGACTTTTCCAGTCCCTCACACTCAGGGAAAGATTTTGTTTGTTTCCCCTGAGCTCTTAACTCCTTCTGCAGCTACACTTCTTTTATTACTCGAGATAAATTTAAAGAAAATTGGTGAAATGGCTATCCTTGAATTCCCAACAAGTCAACGACAAAGAAAGAGGTCTGAACCTGTTCCAAGGAAACTGTCCTGATTAAAATCAAGTGAAAGGTTAGTATTTCACTCAATGTTTCCACATTTATTACCCCATTTTCCTTCTCAACATAAAATGCATTTGAAGACAACAAAATATTCAACGTATGTTCTTATTTTATCACCTCAGAAAAATATTTGGGAAAAATACGTGCTCCCTATGATTTATAATTAAGCATAGTTTATTTTCATAAAATAAGGTATATATTTCAGCTTGCTTATGAACCCAATTTAGATTAGTAGCTTATAACCAACACAAGGGTGATAGAAGTTGGAATTAAATATCTTACCTGGAGTGTTTTTATATACTGGTTCTATATATTGAATGTATGTTTTATTCTATCTTTTTTTTATCTCCTTGCCTACAAAAGCTTTAAAACGGCATCTGCAAAACTGGATATAATGTAAACCAAAGATTTTAATGACAGACCTTACTAATTCTCTGCAGGTACACAGATGGCTTAGTCCTCAAAACATAATTCTTTTAATATATATAACCGAGATGGCAAAATAAAAACAAGTCAGCCACTGAAATCTTGATGAGATTAGAAGGGTCTATTCGATCCTGTACATCAACAAGTAAAGAGGGTCAACTGTTCACACGTTTGGTAAAAATAAGAGAAATGCTAACAAGTCATGCACCTATAAATTGTTTCCTTCTTTCAGGTGCTGTACCTTGCCACTTTAATTGCTTTGTGTTTTCTGTCTCGAAGGAACAGTCATCAAACAGAGACAAGCCTCTCTTAATGTTCTGAATAGGATCAATTGCATTCCCAGCACTCAATAAATAAATAAAGGAATAATTTGCCAGTGAATGGCACCTGCAGGCTAGAACTCTTCCTTGTATAGTATAAAGCTTGCTGCAGAATTCAAATCATCTTAAATCTTAGTGTGGCAGTATCTGTGATCTTAAGAAAAGTTTCATTTTCTTAAATCTTAACCTCAGAAGTTAATTCCTTCTTGTTGTCCCAGATAACAGCCAGAGCTGACTAAAGCGTGTAGTACACAAATTGAGTACAACGCCTGATGTTTCAGAAAGTGTAGGAGAATCCCTAAGGAGTAACTCGAGTCTTCACTTCTTGCATGTTATATGCCAGTAACCAGATTAAATCTCAAAGAGAAACCTTGTTTTGGTATAAATGATCACCTCAATATCTGTTACATTTGTGTCAAAGCTACCTGTTTCCATTTTGTTTTTGAGACAACTTGAAATTTTTGTAATGGCTTCCATCATTGAACAAATAATTCAGAGAGCCTAGTATGTGACAGGCAATATTGTAGGAGCTGAAGAAACACGCCAGAGGAAGGCCCTTGTTCTTACAGAGATCATATCCTACAGAGAAGAAGACAGGCAGTAAACAAGTAAATAAATAAGGGAGCCAATTTCTGGAGGTGGTAAGTGCTATGCAGAGAACAAAACAGCGCAGTGACAGAAGAGAGTTGGGGGAAGTGCTTTTGATTGGGCTGCAGAGCTAAGACCTAGATGATGATGAAGGAGCTGGTCCATCAAAGGCCAAGAGGAGTAACATCTCATGCAGATGGAAGGGCCCAAGGTAGGAATGTGGTGTCTGCTGGAGGAAAGCTGAAGGAAAGCCACTGTGCCCAGAGCACAGTGGGGAAGCTAGGGGAAGAGACTGGAAAGGTGCTCAAGCTTCATAATCTTCAATCTCCAGCTGCACGGAAATCCAACAGCATTGCTGTACTGCCATAGCAGCGTTCACTGAATGCAGTGGGTGACTATTACAGACTGAATTGTGTCCTCCCACCCCAGATTCATATACTGAAGCCCTAACCCCCAGAATGACCATTTGGAGATAGGGCCTCTAAGGAGATAACTAAAGTTAAATGAGGTCCTAATTCAATACAACCAGTGTCCTTATAAAAAGAGGAAGAGACAACAGAGAGCTCTCTCCCCCTCTCTCTCCCTCTTTCCCTCTCTCACTCTTCCCCCCACCCCTTCTCTCTCTGGCTGCCTGTAGGCACACAGAGAAAAAGGCCATGTGAGGAGATGGAGAAAAGGCACCTGTCTGCAAGCCAGAAGGAGAGGCCTCACCAGAAACACAGCCTGCTGGCACCTTGGTCTTAAAAGGGCAGCCTCCAGAACTGTGAGAAAATTAATTTCTGTTGTATAAGCCATCCAGTCCACGATATTTTGTTGTGGCAGCTCAACACTAACACAGTTACTATATTTCAAACAAATTTCACAAAAGAGATATTTTTCCCCATATTTATCCAGAAACACACGTGATTCTCTTAGAACCAAACGATTTTAGTGACAGAAGGATACTTAGCACACTCTCAGTCGACTCATTTTACAAATGAAGAAAGCGAAGATTTAAAATGAAATGATTAAAAGTAGATCGAATTATTTTCCCTCATGTTACCACAAAACCCCCATGGTCCACCTGTGCTGCTGGTTTGTGACCAGCTATGTTCTGACCTCTGATATAGCCTTTCTCCAAGACCAACAAAATGAATCATGAATTCAGGGAAAAACTAAACTGCACAATCACCTCTACAGTAAAAAAAAAAAAAAAAAAAAAAAAAAAGATAACCAAACTAAATTTAAAAGGGTAATAGCAGACTAAAAAATTGCACTACATATAACATATTAAAGTCTCTTTAACATATAGAAAATATAAATATATAGAAAACAGAAAAACTTCAATCATTAAAGGAGGAAAAGATATTACAGATATTCAAATACAAATAGAAAATATGTGTGTGTGTATATATATATATGAAGATACTTCTCCAAAATGAAGAAATGAAAAATTAAAACAAATTCAAGAAATCATTTATGCTGATAATAATAGCAACAATTTGAGAACACAGTGGTATGACTTTGGTGAAACTGATACAGTGAATCAATGCTGGTGAAATGAATTAAGACAGTCCCTTCTTGGAAAACAAAATTACAACAAGTAGCAGAAGCCTTAAAGATGTTTGTAACCTGAGTTAAATGATTTTTTCTCAGAATTTCAATAGAAGCAAAATGATAAAAGCACACAGCTCATCACAGAATTATCTGTTAAATTAAAAAAAAATACCTAAACCTACCTACATTCTTAATATTACACAAATGTTTTAAGGAAATTATTATACATCAGAATGATAAAATATTATATGGTCACTGAAGGTTATAACTTTAAGGCTTTTTGAGAAACTTGGAAACAATATAGCATGGTTGAAAACACAAATGTTGAAATCAGATGAACCAGGACAAGAACTGAATTGTCTCTGCCCCACACAAATTATGTGAACTAAATTTGCTCAACTGTAAAATGAAAGTAACAGGGGCACACTGCACATTAATTGAACCCTTGGTGTGCCAAGTAATGTCCTAAACGTATTACAGTCGACCCTCGTTATTCAGGAGATTCCATATTTACAATCCTACTGTTCCATAACATTTATTTGTAGCCCCAAAATTAGCACTCTGGTGTTTTCAAGATCATTCGCAGACACGCGCAGAGCAGCGAAAATGTAACGTCCCTGAAATTTGCGGTTCAGCCTTCCTGTTCGGCTCTGATACAGAGTAAGCAGAGGATGGAGATGATGAAGGGGCAGTGGGGGGTGGGCAAGAAGCTTGGGCTCTGGGGCCAGTGGGAGGGATTTGAGTCTCAGTTGTAGCACCTGTTAGTGGGGTGACCTCAGGTAAGTCCAGGCAAGTCAAGTCATTCAGATCTGGACCATTTTCTCTTTTGAAAATTATTTTTAAAATATAGAATCTACCAAGATGAGTTGTTTTTAGGGTTTAAGATAATATATATATATATGATCTATGTGAGAGAAGTGTGTGTGTGTGTGTGTGTGTGTGTGTGTGTGTGTGTTTACATACTTCCCCTGGGAGGATGGTTCAGTATTCACGAATTTAGTGTTCCTGGGACTTTATAGGATCTAATTACCACAAATAACAGGAGTCACATGTTTGTGTATTGACTCCTGTAATCCGCAAACAAATCCTCTAAAACAACATTGAGATAAAAACCAGAGGCAACAGCTACCTCCCCAAAGGCTGCGGGTAGGTGAAGGAAGAGGTGCAATGATTGAAGTGGGCACCTAGGAGCTGGAGGAGAGCCCTTGGAGTAGGTGCTCAGCAGGGGCTGCCACCCAGGTGCTACTGCCTCTGTTCACCTAAGGCAGGCACCGGGGATGGCAACAGATAGAGGCCGGGGAATTACCACAGTTGGAATTAACTGCCACTACTGGGGCCATACTGTCAACAGAAGAAAGTAAGAAATCCCTTCTTCCTGCTTCTTTTCTGTCAATTCCAACTGCCCTCCAGTCTCCCTACTGGCAGAACCTCTAAGCAAACTGGCAAAGGAGTCTGGGAAATGCAATCTGCACAATCCCAGCTCCAGAATCTCAGAGAAGAGTAAAAAGGTAGGCGTGGAGCTGAACGACTTATGAGTACATTTATTAGCATGGGTTCCTCAGAAACCAGAGCCCGAAGCAAAGCCTGATGTGCTGCTATGTTCTTACAACATTCGATCCTAGGGAAACACGGAGGGAAAAGGAGGATAAGCCAGGACAAGAGGGAGAGGAAATAGCAGTGAGTCAGCAAGCTGGCCACCACTTGGGATCACATGCAACAGGTCGCTCCATCTCCTGGAACTATCTTCCAAGAAGCCTATGAGCTGCTGGGTCTCAGAAGGGAAAAAGGAGTAGAATTTAATCTGCTTTCTCCTCTCCTGCATTGGTTAAGTATTGGCCACATGAGCGCAAACTCCCCCCATTCCATGTTGCCCAAGCACGGGGCAGAGTGGGCCTTGCAGAGTCTCATTCCTCAAGGGTGTAAAAAATTAATAAACAGAAACCTAAATTAAATAGAGTTGGGAGGTCAGAAGGGGGCGCTCTTGTGCCCTGCGAATGCAGCCCGGCCCAACAGGAAGAAGAAAGACTCCTCTTATTTCCTGACAACAATGCAGCCAAGGTAAAGCCATGGACTCTTTGTTTACTAGAGCCCTCCCAACTTTCTTCCCCCCTCAATAAAAGAGTTTTCCTTCCCTTGCCACGTGGGACTTGGGCACTATGGTTGCAAATGCTGAATTGTAATTCTCTACTGATCCCAAATAAACCCATTTTTTGCTGGATAAATACTGGCAATTTATTTGTTTTCAGTTAACAAGGGCAACAGGGAAAAACCAAGGCTGCAGGGGACAGGTGGATGGTGCAGGGAAGGGAAAAGGCACCGCTGGGTTGCACTCAAGCCAAATCACGTGCTTCAGATGTGGCTGTGTAGAGCCACACACTGTGCCCTTACAGTAGCTGGGGTGAACCAAGTGGCCAGAGGCTCCGAAGACAGTTGAAGAACCCAAGGTGGTGCAGAAGAAGTACCTGATGTAGTCAATGACGAGGAGGGGTATTCACACAGGTGTATGCACTGCATACCAACATCAGGTAGGGCTAGAGGACGCATATAATTCACAATCCAAACCAGACTTTTGGCTAAGCTGGACAGGGCTCAGGGATAATTGCCGTAAACCAGGGCTGCCCCAGACAAACTGGAAAGTCTGATTTCTCTAGGTATAGCTAGCAGAACAACGTAAACACTGAATTTTTGTTTAGATGAGGCATAGGAAACGTTTTTAAATAAGGATATTATTTTTTCTATGAATTTTTAAATTTTGTTTTAACATTAAGCTTAATTTTGAAAAATAATCATTAGGCAGATAAAATTATGGAGATGATAGGCCACATTTATACTATTCTGTATTTCTGGACAACCTTGGCCCTTATATTAGGAACAATACAAATGTTTTCCAGCTGTGAGTATAATTCACCTTCTCTCACCTCCTAGTGATCTTGCCTCTCAGCTCTTACTGTACTGAAGTGATAGCTGTTTCTGAATCAGCCAAAGAGAAAACTAGCATCTCTGTTCAAAGCGCTCCTCTTAATAACATTCACTTTTTTGCCTTCGCTAAGTACTAAGCACAAACGATCCCAAGCAGAGAGCCTCACAGTGCAAAAGGCATGTCTAATGTTAATGGGGAAAAAGTATTCTGACACCTGTTAAGATGGTCAGGAAGACCTTCTCGGGACTACTGCAATGGGGTTATTGCCACGGAGGAGAGAGATCAGGCTCATCTCCGACTACGACAAGGACAAGTGGGGATACATAGCCAGGGAGCAGAGTGAAGGGGTCAGTGGATGGAAAATTACAAAGAGAAGACATCGAAAGTAGGGAGATTTTTGCTAAATTTACTTAACACTATTCTTGCCGAGAACAGACCAGTGTGACCAGATAGCAAAGGTGATCAGAAAGCAAGGGTAGGGGTACTCTCTTCAAACTGACTCAGCCGGATTCCTGCTAAGATCGGTCCTGGAAAGGACAGATGTGGAAATCCAAGGTCAAGATCCAGTCAAGAATGCTTAGAAGGGCTTCCCTGGTGGCGCGGTGGTTGAGAGTCCGCCTGCCGATGCAGAGGACACGGGTTTGTGCCCCGGTTCGGGAAGATCCCACATGCCGCGGAGCAGCTGGGCCCGTGAGCCATGGCGGCTGAGCCTGCACGTCCGGAGCCTGTGCTCCGCAGCGAGAGAGGCCACAACTGTGAGAGGCCCGCATACCGCAAAAAAAAGAAAAAAAAAAAAGAATGCTTAGAGGAGACTAACCGAAGCTTGGTCAAGGAAAGAGTCCTTGTCACTAAGAAGGTAATTAATGAAGAGAAGCAACATGGAAAACCCTCCTCTCCGTGTACTACAGGCATGGGTCCTAGTGTCCACTTTCACTAAGTGGGTGATCCCACCTTTATCAATAGTATTCCGTCCTTACATTCGTTGTTTTAAAGGCCACGATTTGACTTGCATATTTTCGTAGGCATGTATTTCTGATAAGATTTCAGGGAGCACAAGTCCCTTTTTAAGGGCAAGAAGAATGGGCTATGCTGGAGCATTAATGGATTTCAGCGGGAAGCCTACCGCCCAGCACTCCGCCTGCACAGCGCTCAGTTGGGCACCACTCAGGAGCCCAGATGCAAGCTTTAGACAACCATCTCCAGGCAGCACCATCTGCTTCCACGGGAATCTCCCCACGCGTTTGGTTGACAGCTTCAGGGTGGCCTTGAGATTGGCCATGCGGGGAGGATGTTGCTGGGAGGCAGCCAAACTTTTCTCAGCACTTGAGAGCTCGTTCCCCATCATCTACCAGAGTTAGCATTTGATTAGACTTTTTTCTTTGAGCACAATAGCAGACTGTTGGGTTCTCCTTAGCAGGAACTAAGCAGAAAGTAAAACTGAGCTCAATTATCTCTCCTTACTATTGGGAGAATCGTGTTTCTTCCTTATGACAGCCAAACGCAACGTTTCTCAAAGGGTGTGTTGCAGACCTCAAGTTTGCACAAAATGCTCCAAGAATAAAAGGGTCCAAAAGCCAAATAAGCTTGAAAATGCTGCATACCACACCTCCTTCTTAGAGATTCACCATGCACATTCAGTCATAATGCCCCTACGGTTAAAAGCAATCACTTTAACATGGTTTAATCTGGTACTTCCCAAACTTAGAACACAGAATTTCAACTTAATTCAGCTCTGTGGCAACGTGTAAATTGTGTAACTCGCTCCCAGAAAAGGGATCATCAGAATACAGCAAGGCACAATCAATCATCAGAAGAGCTTTGTAGCCTCGAGGCAGCCAGCATGAGCTGCATGAGAGAGGACAAATGTCTTCCATTTCTTTTATTTTCTGTGGTTGTCAGAATATGGCGTGTATTTTATGAGATGGGCAGAATTCTTATTCTTCTTTTCCTCCATTCGAGAAATATTCACCATGACTCTGCTGACCCCAGCATAGAGCCAGGTACTAGGGATACAGAAGCAATACAAGTCACATAGGCACGGCTTACACTCCAACCAGAAAGACACACATTAAAGAAGCATTTATAATGAAATGCAATGAGTGCTACCCTAGAGTCAGCATTTGACTCTGGGTGTTTTCTTTAGAAGTCTTCTTGATTAGTGAGAGCTCACCTAGTCTGGGGACCAGGTAAAGCCTCTCACCAGGAAGCCTCTTCCAGTCCCATGAGGCAGTGGCAGCAAACAAATCCATCCGATGGTGGCACAGAACAAGGGGAAAAGGCACTGAGAGCAAAGACTAGCAAATGGTTAAAGAGGAGGTACTGATCATAAGTGCTTCTGTGAACTCAAAACACAATTCATGACAGCCCACCACTGTCTAACAACTCAACAAAACCGTACAACACGAGAGCAGACAACCTTAAGGACAGAGACCATTTCAAATCACTTTCGTATTCCTTTAATCACTTAACTGTGCCAGGCACAGAGTAGACACATTATGAATTCTAAACAAAAAATACTACTGTATTTCACAGAGGTACTTAGTAATAATGCTATATTCACACAATAGGCATTCAATAACTTTTTATGAATGCACAAAACTCCACTTATTTCTTTATACAGATTATGACCAAGCCAGCTATAAGAACAATGGACCTGCCATCCCTGAGACATTCCCCAGCACCCAGCTACAGTGAAACCCTTGATATATAAAACCCAAATTCATTCCCTGTGTCATCCAGAACGTTTTACTTCATAAAAGAAACATTTCCTTTCCACACATCAAGGATCATTTGCAGTTTTACAATTTTAAGAAGTTCTTTTAAAGAGAGAGCCCAGATTTTTTAAAATTGAGACAGTAAAAGAAAATAGTATGCCAAGCAATTTGCTAGGGTCTATACGTTTATTTAACTTGTGCGCCCCTTGAGAGTGACGGCAAAGTTTACTCAAATTGCTTCCCGTAACCCTAGTACCTGGTGCTGGGCAGGGTAAATATTTGTTGAATGGAGGAAAAGGAGAATAAATGAATTCTGCCCATCTCACAACATAATGCTCAAGATAAACCCATGAATAAGATACCACATTCCCAAATGTTTTCAGGAAAACATCACCTTGAACTCTTCCCAAGATCACCCAGTCTTAGAGAGGCGGGTGGAGATGGCTGCTCTGTGATGAACAGTGCTCCTAACTTCTTTTAAACTGCCTCTTGGATAATGGTTTATTTCACGTTGCTATTCTACGTGAATGCAGCATTAATAAGCACATCCATCTCATCTTGTCAAATTTCTAGGTAACTATGTATTTGAGTTCTTGGCAAGGATCTGTAGAATTCTAAGTTTAATGCATACAGCATGTTGGCTAATATCTCTCCTCTTCTTACCTTGAGTTGCGTCAGCCGCTCTGACTCTCCTTATATACATGAGTGCACTCATGTGTACACACACCACCTCCCACTGTTTTAATTTAGGCAAATTCCTTAGATACTTTGATTCTAAACCTTAAAATTGACTATGGGGAATTATAAAACACAGAAACAAAAGCAACCCAGCGACTAAGGTAGGTATCCTGCCATACTGCTAGTTACCTCTCCAGGTTTTACTTAAATCTTCTCCTTACTTTACTAATGAAGGCCTCTTGACCTTATTTATATAGCAGGGTATCTCCTTCCTACTACATCGGATATGAGGTTAATTATCCTGCATGTCCAATGGGATTGTCCCTCGAGTATCACATCCTCTGTTCTGAGAGATGCCTGAGATGGCAACCACTTCAGCCATTAAAAGGTTTAACCCTTGGGCTTCCCTGGTGGCGCAGTGGTTGAGAGTCCGCCTGCCGATGCAGGGGACACGGTTTTGTGCCCCGGTCCAGGAAGATCCCACATGCCGCGGAGCGGCTGGGCCCGTGAGCCATGGCTGCTGGGCCTGCGCATCCGGAGCCTGTGCTCCTCAACAGGAGAGGCCCCAACAGTGAGAGGTCCGCCTACCGCAAAAAAAAAAAAAAAAAAAAGATTTAACCGTTTAGCTAAGAAAGTGGGGCTTTTATTCCCAGAAACTGAAGTTTGCATCTCAAGCTTCAGGGTTTTTTGAATGCCTCAGTTAGGGATGGATTATTTAGCAGGTACAGTAGAATTCTTGCAAATAATGTACACCAATTAATTCTGGTGAGTACTGAATAAAAGAAACCTGGTTTGACTTTCTTAAAAATCTATGCAAACAACGATGTCGGGGGAGGGGGACAGAAATTAAATGAGCATCTTATACCTGTGCCTATTTCAACTATCTCGAAACAGAGTTTCAACTATCTCAAACTGCCTGGTTTGAGTACAATCTACTTTCTCTCTTCTGTATGAAAGAGAAGTGTTAATGAATACTGAAATGTCTCTCAAAGTCAGGCAGCAAAAAAGAGGAAAAAATCAAGATCAGGAAAATACTCATCAAGATTTTTTGCTCCCTAAAAAACTGAGGGCTGACATTCAGTATGAAAGGCCGGCTTTGAAAAAGAAGAGGTTTTTTTTTTCCTACACATCTTTGTATCATTGCTCAAGACTGGGAGATGGGGTCTTTCCTCACTCTCCTTGATATGGAGGCACAAATGAACAGAGGGGCAGGAGTCTCCCTGACCCTCCCTTTGCGGGTGGACAGTAATTCCCCTCTTTGGAAGAGATTTGGTTCTGTGAAATCTATACATCGAGGAGGACAAGGCAAAAATCCAAGTTGTTTCCTGCAAATTCAAAGTGTTCTGTGTCTTCTGTTAAAAGATACCGATTGGGTAGAGGCTGCAGTCGTCTGCAGCCACCTCCCGCTGGGTGATTGATGTCACGGCAGTGTGCGTGGCCTGGTGGGCTGATAGGCAGGCTCGTCGCTGGGGACGAGACCACAGCTCTCACCCCGCAGCGCCTCAGAACAGGATGGATTCGTGGGTAGAAAAAATCGACAGCTATAGGAAAAGGACTGGTGGTTGAGACAAATCGATAATGACTTTAAGAAAATTAAATCCTGGCTGAAAAGGGGTGAAAAGCACCTTTGAAAGCGCTAAGGCTCTAAGTAGCAAGAGAGGGAGCTAAATTTAGGAGCCCTCGGTGGGTTTTTGGTGTTGTTTTTCTGTTTTTTTTCCCCCAGTCGCCCAGCGCTTTGATTCCATCTGGCCATTCTCTAACTCCTTATCAGCTCATTATCTCCGATGACAGGCTCCTGGGCCTTCACTGTAATATAAACAATTGCTCAGAGAAGAGAGGTAAATGGGGGTGGACCTGGGTTATCTTTTATTTGTATCTATGGGCTTTGAAAGAATTACTAAATCAAAGTCTGGGGTTCTGTCAGGGACACACACACACACACACACACACACACACACACGCACAGCAGCTCAGAGACATCTTTACAAAAGAAGGAAGGACACAAACACGGTGTAATCATGATTGAGGATTTTCCCTTCCACATCTGTGACCATCCAGTCACCAAACGTTTCTCCATTGGCCCCCAAATGCCGATTTTTAAGACATGCACGATAAGTGAATAAAAGACAAATTCTGAGAAATACTCAACACTGAACTCCCTCCCCAGCTGACATGTAAAAGCCCCTTAATAACATCTTAAGTTGATTTCCATGCTATTTAAACCCAGCCTCACAAATTAAAGTCTTTGTTTTTATCAGCGCATTGAAGATCCTGAGAGAGATAAATATCTTTTGATTGGAAAAATTTCTCCAGTGTTCCATCGAGCTTCTCAGAATAGGAAATGATGTAACTGCCAGTGGCACGGGATCAGAAACACTGCACTCACAGAGCTGCTCAGAACGCTCAGGTTTGTCCTTGCCCCTGTGCACAGCTCTGCTGGCTCCATCTGCAGGGGAGGCACGGGGGCTTGCACTGTGAGAACGGCTCTTTCAAAGAGAGGCCATTGACCCCACTGGGTCTCTGCTCCCAGGTGTTGTACACTAAGGTAAACCCCTCAAACGGCACACACTGGTCACCAGTGGGAACTCCTGTTTTCTCTTTGCATCTTACAAAGCACGTCCTTTCCTACTACCCAGTTGATGAACAAGGCAATCCTGTGAAGTAGGCAGGGCAGGTATTTCGCTCACCACATAATTTAGATATTTTTTTAAATGCCGAATGATTTGCCCAAGGCACGACAGCTACAGAAAGAGGCAGAGTTTGTGTGAGAACTCAGGCTCTGATACTTGGTCCAGTGTGGCTTTGGCTACAGGCTTGCTTCCCACCATCCTTTGCAAGAGGAGGCTTGGACTATTCTCAGGACACGGAAAGAGAATAAACTTCAAAATCATCCCCAGGAGAGAGAGACAGATGGACCCAATTTTGCTCTCTTCCTGAGAGAGTTCAGTGGCCATAACAAAAGCTCTGTTCAGATCAAAACTTAAGCACTCATCGTGTCGTAGGCTGGATAATGGCCTCCCAAATATGTCCATGTCCTAATGCTTGGAACCTGTGAATGTTTCCTCTCCTGACAAAGGAGTCTTTGGAGATGTGACTAAGAATCTCGAGATGGGGAGAGTATCCTGGTATATCCAGGTGGACCCAATGGATTGACTTGCTTTTGAATAGAAATTAAATGAGTATCTTATATCTGTACATAGATCACATATCTTGAAACGGAGAGTGGCACTGTGTGGTTCAAGCAAATTCTCTTATTTGTTCTGTATAAAAGAGAAGTGTTAATGAATACTGGAATGTATTCACAAGGGTCCTTATAGGAGGGGGGCACAAAGCTTACAGAAAGCAGAGCAGGCAATGTAACCATGGAAGCAGAGCCTGGAAAGATGAGAGAGAAAAAGAGATTGGAAAATGCTACACTGCTGGCTTTGAAGATAGAGGATGGAGGGGGCTGTGAGCCAATGAATTCAGGCAGCCTCAAGACGGTGGAAAAGGCAAGAAAGTGGATTCTCCCCTAGAGCCTCCAGAACAAATGCTACCCTGCCAACATCTTGACTTTAGTCCAGTAAGATCTCTGTCAAACTTGTGACCTGCAGAACTCTAATATAATAAATTAGTGTGGTATTAAGCCATGAAATCTGTAGTAACTTGTGGCAGAAGCAACAGTAAACGAATATATATCACATATCAACTTTCTCTCTCAGTATCCACAAAACGTGTTTCCGTGAAACTGAAACTGAACCCACAACTTGCCATCTTGACCCACTGAAATTTGAAAATAATTGCCAAAGGCAATGATTTTGGCTTAAAAAAATAATAGCGAGTATTTATTGCTTAGTATGTGCCACACAATGTTCTACAACCTGTGTGTGTGCGCGTGTGTGTGTGTGTGTGCATGTGTGTGATCTCACTGAATCCTCACTATAACCCAAATTACTTAAACCTTCTGTGCCTCACTTCCCCACAATGTAAAATGGGTACAACAAAAGCACCTTTTTCATATTCTCTGTCATGGTGACCAGCCTCACAACATGGCCCGCAGTGATCACTTGCGATACTGTGATTTATAATATGAAATGTGTATTTGGTCTTTGTCCCCTTTCCTGGCACAAAGCGCCCAAAATACTTGGAATTTCCTAAGTGATTAGAGCAATAAAGTCATCTTTTTTATAATACTTGGGTTTTGTCCCCAGTTCCTATAATAGCTTGAGAATGATAAAAAGTGACTCATGTTAGTCATTAACAAGCGCCTTTCAACCACATCTGAGTTTATGTTAATGAGGTGACTTCTGGAAAGCACTTAAGGATGGGAGCTGGTTGCCAGGGGAACCATATTGATTACAGGGTGGAAGATTTCAGGCCTCCCCACTCCTGCCCACCTCCAGGGAGGGTGCTTGAAGTTGAACAGATCACTCATGGCCAATGCTTTTATCACTGTGCCTATATAAAAGCCTCCATAAAAATCCAAAAGGGCAAGGTTCAGAGAGCTTCCAGATCGGAGAACATGTGGAAATGCTGGGAGGGTGGTACCCAGAGAGGGCCTAGAAGCTCTGCATCCCTTCCCACATACCTTGCTCTGTGCCTCTCTTCCATCTGACTGTTCCTGAGTTACAGCCCTTACTAAACTACTAACTAGTAATAAAGTGTTTTCCTGAGTTCTAGCAAATTAGTGGAACTCAAGAAGGGGGTGGTAGAAACCTCCAACTTATAGCCAGTCTGTCAGAAGCACAGGTAACAACCTGAACTCGCAAATGGCATGGTAAGAACTGAGGCCTCCTGCCACCAACCAGCACTAACTTATCTAGCGTGTGAGTGAATCACCACGGAAGCTGATCCTTCAGCCCTGGTCAGGCCTTCAGATGACCATCGCCCTAAACAAGATCCTGACTATAACCTCATGAGAGACCCTGAAACTAGAACCACCAGGCTAAGCTTCCCCCAAATGCCTGACTCTCAGTAACTGTGTGAGACAATCAATATCTGTTCCTGCTTTAAGCTCCTAAATTTTGCAGTCATTTGTTACACAGCAATAGATAATACAGTTGTTATGAAAATAAAATTAGTTAATGTTTTAACTAATATACAGGATACTTCAAGTAGGACATGGCATATAGTAGGCATTATTTAAATGTTCGTAAAATTAAGTCTTTCATTAAAAACATGGATACCATGAACTGGATCTTGGTAGGTGACGGGATTACAAAGATGATAAAATACACGTTCCCTGTCCACAGTAGCTCAAATTGGGGGTTGGGGGGTTAAACATATGCACAATTGATGTGTTCTGCACAGCACACCTGCAAGTATTTTGAGAAACAGTCAAATGTATGGACGATTTAATAAGCCATTAAAATTTATATATTTCAGTAAATTTATATCAACGTAAAATGTTTCAACAATTAAAATGAATGTGTCAAGTGGTTTAATTTTTCTGTAATTGTTTTTCTCCCACTTCCACTTACTTGTCCCCTTAAATTATATACCAAATAAATTAAGAATAGGTCATGTCTCCATGTAATAATAAGTTACAGTTGGTATTTTTAAGGAGCTTTGAATATTAAAATTGCCATTGTTAATTTATACTATTAATTTCTGCACTATCTTTAGACCATGTTGAAGTCTTTAAGAAAACATCCTAAAGCACTCAAAAGATAAAAGAAGGAATATTTTTAAAGGAAGTTAAATGTGTTCTTTATTTTCTCCTTATCTTATGAGTCATTCGAGAGTGAATCTACCATACCAGGCGTTATCAAAGTAATGGTGGAAAACAGGACTATTTTTTGTGAAACGTGAATCAAAATTAACCGAATGAGTAAATGAGGCAGAAACACATCCATATATCTCTGCTCTTTTTGAGCCAAGATATCCAGCAATTTAGAACACTGATCAATGCAGTAATGTTTCCACAGGTTTTGTTTTATTTTTTTAGCATCTGCCACTGAGATTCGCATTACTTTTTTGTAAATTCTGCCCTTGACAGAGCCAAAGTCAAAATATTATTTTTGCTGCTAAAGAGTACATATTGAACATTTATTTTAGCATGTGGAAATGCTCAAAGGAGGGAAAAAAAGAACACCTGTGACTCTACAAGGACAATCTCCGGTTTCATGGAACACTGAGAACGTTGGAGCTGTCGGCTCTTATAATCCCTGCCTGAAGTTAATTTGATTTCTCCATTCAAGTTAAAATGAATTGCATAACTGAGCAGCCGTATACTTTCCATCTTATTAAACCAATGAGTACGTTATACACTGTGCCCTTCCAGTCATCCTAACTGAGCTCTCCACTCACGGCCCAGAAGTTTTTATTGCATAACCAGCTGTTATTGTCACTTGAGGCCCTGTGTGGAGTAATTAGTGAGAAGACACTAAGTCAACCCAAGAGAACTCTGGTAGAATTACATTCTGCCCACAGATGTACAAATCATCGTGTGTGTGTGTGTGTGTGTGTGTGTGTGTGTGTGTGTGTGTGTGTGTGTGTGTGTGTGTGTGTGTGTGTGTGTGTGTGTGTGTGTGGACAGTGATAGAGAGACAGCTTTGGCCTCCAAAACCCCCTATATAGCTTCGAAAGTGTGTGTTTGGGAATGGAGACAATTCATTCCTGGACAGAAAAAGTCGACCCACTCAAGTGAGTGCTCCAAGTGATGGAGCAGTTCACATGCAAGAGCAAACACGAGGACAACAGAACTGTGGAAAGGTCAAGGGTATGTGAGAACAGCAGGAAATTGAGTCTGGTTGAAGGCAGGCAAGGGCTGAATCTACGGAGTGGTTCCAGTGGGACTGTGATGGGCTTATATGTGAAGCTAAGAAGATTGGATCCCAACTTGGATATAAGAGCAAGGCATGAGAGTGTGAGAGTGTGTGTGTGTGACAGTGAGTGAGTGAGTGAGTGAGTGAGAGAGAGAGAGAGAGAGAGAGAATGTGTGTGTGTGTTGGTGGGCATATCAGATTTGTTTCTTGGAAAGATAACGTTGGCAATGGGAAGGAGAGATGAGGATGTACTATGAGAAGTAATGAAGTCTTGAGCCAAATAAATAACTGGGAATGTTATTTAAGTAAATAAAAAGAAACTTTACTTAAACCCATTTTTGAGTAATGAAAATAAAATAGCTCTTATTAAACTAAATAAACTGGAACAATTAGGAAGGGATGGAAGGAGGGACAGAGGGAGGAAGAAAGGAATATGAATGGAGAAAAAGAACAGAATGAAGAGAACTTCGAAAATTCAAAATCAAACATATCTGGTGGTCAACTTTTTGTAAGAATGAGTGAAAAGACACAAAAATGGTACCTTGATAATTAGTCTGAGACTCAGTCTAAGGGAATGGTGAAGGTGTCTTAAGGAGATGTAGTTGGATATACGTAGTCTGCAATTGAAAATGTGGTTCTAGAGCTTAGGAGAGGTCATGGTTGAAGATAAAAGATTTAGCAGTCATCAGAAAATAGAAAGCTAGATTTATTAAACACTAATTGGGAGGAAAATTTTCCTCTACCTTTCTAGGTTCTTCTGGCTGCTCTAATAATTAAATTGACACAAGACAGATTAACGGGAGAAAATCAAATTTTAGTTTTGTCCGTACAGGAACTCCAAAGTTGTGATGCCCAGAGACATGACCAAAGCAGGGAGCTTTTATACCTTTTAGACAAAGAAACAATACATTTGTGAAGAACTGACAAGACAAAGTCTGGTCTTGGGGTAGTAAATTAGGGAAGAAGTAACAAAGATTGCTCATGCAGCCTTCTCGGCCCTAAATTCTCTAACCTCTGATGATAAGGATGCCTTCTACCCTCCTAGCACAGGGAGGGTATCTTCACAAGGGAAATTTATTTCCTGATTTAAGGGAGACAGAGGGGGGACAGAGTGTCCATCTTGCACCAGCTGTTTCTTAAGTAACTTTCATTCAAAATAATCACTAGGCTACCTTGGCATATTTTGGGGTGGCCTTCCCTCAGTCCCAACACACGCATTCCTTTCCAGGAACTCTGCTATGTACTTTACAAATGTGGTCTCATTTAATTAAAAAAAAAAACTCATTAATAAAAAAATTACCTTTTACAAATGAAGGACCAAGATTCAGAAGGATATGTAACTTCCTCAAAATCATAAGGTTAGCAAGTGATTAAGCTAGAATCCAAAATCAGGAGATATTCAGCTTAATTTCTGCTGAATCCATCTAAGTACTTTAGAAGACCTCATTCTTTCAGGATGAATAGCTGTTAGTTAAAGCAGGGAATTATTTTTTAAAATTGTTGCACATAAACCTTAAATATTTCATTTTAACTTGAAATATACGTTTGTGTGTGTGTGTACACACACACACACCCCAGTCTTTAGATGCTGGGCCAATTTCTCTTCTCTCAGTATGGGTGCACTGATGGAGAAATGCACCTCTATCAATCACACATATCAATCACATCCATCCTCCACTGTCTATGATTTCTAGTTTGTATTTCTTAAAGAAGAAAGAGAACGTAAAGACATTTGTGAGGCAATATGAGTGCAGACGGTTTTCCTAGTATATTGTGACACTGCCCACACCTATTTTGACAGCAATTTTTAGGAACTCACTTTTATCAAATCTTTCCAAAGTATTCAACTTAATTTTCATAAGAACCACAACTTTTCTTTTTTGTACTCAAAGCGTAACAGTTTGTTCAATATTTAAATAAATATGTCACATAGCAAATACAACTGAAATTAACTGGCTTGGAAATAAACACAGGTCTCTGAGTAAGAAAGTAACCATTAGAAGCAGAAATGTGCTAACATGCATGAAAATAGTGGCCTGCAGGATGCAAGGAATGCTCAGTATTACCGGGGCATATGGCAATGAGAGCGTCGATCAACCTGGTGAGGAAGTTCAGCAAAGATCTGTTAAAAGTGCTCCGACTCTAGCCTTGTGTCATGAGAATTAATATTTGGAATGATAATCCTAAATTACAAACATTTTGATCACATGAATCATGGTGTATTTTAAAAAAAAGAACAGGACCTGGTTCCTGCCCTATGGGGAATTTAAAATCTAGTCATTGAACTGAAAGACCCTTAATCATAAAAGAAATATGCAAACTACTATTTGTTGAATACTTGTGAATACTCGCAGGCACTACTCTAAGCGCTATACATATATTATTTCATAAGTTAGGTACTAGTAAGACCTTCACTTGTCATGCAAGGAAAGTGAAGCACAGAGAGGTTAAATAATTTCCAGAAGGTGACCCATTGGGTAAGTGATGGATAAAACTCAAATCCAGGCTGCCCCAGGCTATTACCTAAGCTATTAGCCACCATCATATATCAATAACCTACCATGTGCCAGGAACTGGACTATGCCATTCATATATGTTATCTAACTTTGATCCTCAGATAACATTTAAAAATATATATTGGGGCTTCCCTGGTGGTGCAGTGGTTAAGAATCCGCCTACCAATGCAGGGGACACGGGTTCGTGCCCTGGTCCAGGAAGATCCCACATGCCGCGGAGCAACTAAGCCCATGAGCCACAGCTATGGAGCCTGTGCTCTAGAGCCCGCGAGCCACAACTACTGAGCCTGCGTACTGCAACAAATGAAGTCCACGTGCCTAGAGCCCATGCTCCACAACAAGAGAAGCCACCGCAATGAGAAGCCTGTGCACTGCAACGAAGAGTAGCCCCCGCTCGCTGCAACTAGAGAAAGCCCCCACGCATCAACAAAAACCCAATGCAGCCCAAAGAAATAAATAGAAATATATATATATATTAATAGCCCCATTTTACAACATATGTCATGTCACAGAGATGTGAAATGGCAGAGCTAGAATTCAAATACAGATAAATTTAACTTCGGTTTTCATGTTCTTTACTCTGTGCATAACTGTCTCACAGTACCACTTATAAATCAGTATGTACTAATCTGTACAGAAAATCCCTGAAGAGAGCAGAGAAGCTAATAATACATATTACACAGCAAATATATATATAAATATAATATAAATATATTTTTAAAATATATATATAACTCAAAAACCAGTTGGTATGCTTCAAAGAATCGTGGGGTGCCATAACACTCAAATTGATTACCCTTGTTCTAAATAATAGAAAATGACAACACTGATTCTTCCAATCTAAGAACATGGTATATCTTTCCATCTGTTTCTGTCATCTTCAGTTTCTTTCATCAGCATCTTATAGTTTTCAGAGTACAGGTCTTTTCTCTCCTCAGGTAGGTTTATTCCTAGTTATTTTATTCCTTTTGATATGATAGTAAATGGGATTGTTTCTTGAATTTCTCCTTCTGATCTTTCATTGTAGGTGTATAGAAATGCAACAGATTTCTCTGTATTAATTTTGTAACCTGCAACTTTATCAAATTCACTGATGAGCTCTAGTAGTTTTCTGGTAGCGTCTTTAGCGTTTTCTACGTACAGTATCATGTCATCTTCAAACAGTGACAGTTTAACTTCTCCTTTTCCCTTCTGGATTCCTTTTATTTCTTTTTCTTCTCTGACTGCCATAGCTAGGACTTCCAAAACTATGTTGAATAAAAGTGGCTAGAGTGGACATTCTCGTCTTGTTCCTGATCTTAGAGGAAATGCTTTTAGCTTTTCACTGTTGAGTACGATGTTAGCTGTAGGTTTGTCCTATATGGCATTTCTTACGTTGAGGTATGTTCCTCCTATGCCCAGTTTCTGGAGCGTTTTTATCATAAATGGGTTTTGAATTTTGTCAAAAGCTTTTTCTGCATCTATTGAGATGATCTTACAGTTTTTATTCTTCAATCTGTTGATGTGATATATCACATTGATTGATTTGTAGATACTGAAAAATCCTTGCATCCCTGGGATAAATCCCACTTGATCATGGTGTATGATCCTTTTAATGTACTGTTGGATTCGGATTGCTAGTATTTTGTTGAGGACCTTTGCATCTATGTTCATCAGTGATGTTGACCTGTAATTTTCTTTTTTTGTGTATGGTGTCTTTCTCTTGTTTTGGTATCAGAGTGATGGTGGCCTCACAGAATGAGTTTGGGAGTTTTCCTTCCTCTGCAATTTTTTGGAACAGTTTCAGAAGGATAGGTCTTAGCTCTTCTCTAAATGTCTGATAGAATTTGCCTGTGAAGCCATCTGGTCCTGGACTTTTGTTTGTTGGGAGTTGGGTTTTTTTTGCGGTGCGCGGGCCTCTCACTGTTGTGGCCTTTCCCATTGCGGAGCACAGGCTCTGGACACGCAGGCTCAGCGGCCATGGCTCACGGACCCAGCCGCTCCGTGGTATGTGGGATTTTCCTGGACCGGGGCACAAACCCATGTCCCCTGCATTGGCAGGCAGACTCTCAACCGCTGCGCCACCAGGGAAGCCCTGTTGGGAGTTTTTTAATCACAGTTTCAATTTCAGTACTTGTGATTGGTCTGTTCATACGTTCTAATTCTTCCTGGTTCAGTCTTGGGAGATTGTACCTTTCTAAGAATTTGTCCATTTCTTCCAGATTGTCCATTTTATTGGCAAACAGTTGCTTGTAGTATTCTCTTATGATCCTTTGTATTTCTCTGGTGTCAGCTGTAACTTCTCCTTTTTCATTTCTAATTCTATTGATTTGAGTCTCCGCCCTTTTTTTCTTGATGAGTCGGCTAAAGGTTTATCAAGTTTGTTTATCTTTTCAGAGAACCAGCTTTCAGTTTCACTGATCTTTGCTATTGTTTTCTTTGGCTCTATTTCATTTATTTCTGCTCTGGTCTTTATGATTTCTTTCCTTCTACTAACTTTAGGTTTTGCTTGTTCTTCTTTCTCTAGTTGCTTTAGATATAAGGTTAGGTTGTTTATTTGAGGTTTTTTCTTGTTTCCTAAGATTGTCTTGCTATAAACTTCCCTCTTAAAACTGCTTTTGCTGCATCCCACAGGTTTTGAATCATTGTGCTTTTGCTTTCATTTGTCTCTAGGTATTTCTTGATGTCCTCTTTGATTTCTTCAGTGATCCATTTGTTGTTTAGCACCATATTGTTTAGCCTCCATGTGTTTGTGTTTTTTACAGTTTTTTTCTTGTAGTTTATTTCTAATCTCATAGCATTGTGGTCAGAAAAGATGCTTGATATAATTTCAATTTTCTTAAATTTACCAAGGCTCACTTTGTGGCCCAGCATGTGGTCAATCCTGGAGAAGGTTCCATGTGCACATGAGAAGAATGTATATTCTGCTGCTTTTGGATGGAATGTTCTAGAAATATCAATTAAGTCCATCTGGTCTATTGTGTCATTTAAGGCTTGTGTTTCCTTATTGATTTTCTGTCTGGATGATCGGCCCACTGATGAAAGTGGGGTGTTAAAGTCCCCCACTATTATTGTGTTACTGTCAATTTCTCCCTTTATGGCTGTTAGTATTTGCTTTATATACTGAGATGTTCCTATGTTGGGTGCATATATATTTATAATTGTTATATATTCTTCTTGGATTGATCCCTTGATCATTATGTAGTGTCAAGGCAATCTACAGATTCAGTGCAATCCCTATCAAATTACCAATGGCATTTTTCACAGAACCAGAATCAAAAAAAATGTTAAAATTTGTATGGAGATACAAAAGACCCCAAATAACCAAGGCAATCTTGAGAAAGAAAAATGGAGCTGGAGGAATCAGGCTCCCTGACTTCAGATGATACTACAAAGCTATAGTCATCAAAACAGTATGGTACTGGCACAAAAATAGAAATATAGATGCATGGAACAGGATAGAAAGCCCAGAAATAAACCCATGTACCTATGGTCAATTGATCTACAAGAAAGGAGGCAAGACTATACAATGGAGGAAAGACAGTCTCTTCAATAAATGTTGCTGGGAAAACTGGACAGCTACATGTAAAAAAAAAAGGAAATTAGGACATTATTTAACACTATACACAAAAACAAATTCAAAATGGGTTAAAGACCTAAATGTGAGACTGGACACTACAAAACTCTTAGAGAAAAACATAGGCAGAACACTCTCTGACATAAATCACAGCAATATCTTTTTTGATCCATCTCCCAGAGTAATGGAAATAAAAACAAAAATAAACAAATGGGACCTAATTAAACTCAAAAGCTTTTGCGCAGCAAAGGAAACCATAAACAAAATGAAAAGACAACCCACAGAATGGGAGAAAATATTTGCAAATGATATGACTGACAAGGGATTATTCTCAAAAATTTACAAACAGCTCATGGGGCTTAATATCATCAAAACAAAAAATCCAATCAAAAAATGGGCAGAAGGACAGAGCATCTACTGAACGCTGGCAGAAAACCTCAGACCTCCCAAAAGGCAAGAAACTCCCCATGTACCTGGGTAGGGCAAAAGAAAAAACTAAACAGAGACAAAAGGATAGGGACGGGTCCTGCACCAGAGGGAGAGAGCTGTGAAGGAGGAAAAGTGTCCACACACTAGGAAGCCCCTTCGCGGGTGGAGGCTTCGGGAAGCGGAGTGGGGGAGCTTGGGAGCCGCGGAGGAGAGCACAGCAACAGGGGTGCGGAGGGCAAAGCGGACAGATACCAGCGCAGAGGATCGGGCCGACCGGAACTCGCCAGCCGAGAGGCTTGTCTGCTCGCCCGCCGGGGCGGGCGGGACTGGGAGCTGAGGCTCCGGTTTTTGTCGGAGCGCCGGGAGAGGACTGAGGTTGGCGGCGTGAACACAGCCTGCAGGGCGTTAGTGCACCGCGGCTGGCCGGGAGAGAGTCCGGGGAGAAGTTTGGAACTGCCGAAGAGGCAAGAGTCTTTTACGTCCCTCTTTGTTTCCTGGTGCACGAGGAGAGGGGATTAAGAACGCTGCTTGAGAGAGCTCCAGGGACGGGCGCGAGCCGCGGCTAAAAGTGCGGAGCCCAGAGACAGACATGAGACGCTAGGGCCGCTGCTGCCGCCACCGGGAGGCCTGTGTGCGAACGCAGGTCACTAGCCACACGCCCTTCCGGGGAGCCTGTGCAGCCCGCCACTGCCAGGGTCCCGGGATCCAGGGACAACTCCCCCGGGAGAACGCACAGGCGCGCCTCAGGCTGCAACTTCTCGCCGGCCTCTGCCGCCGCAGGCCCGCCCCACACTCCGTGCCCCTCCCTACCCCCGGGCCTGAGTGAGCCAGAGCCTCCGAATCAGCGGCTCCTTTAACCCCGTCCTGTCTGAGCAAAGAACAGACGCCCTCCGGCGACCTACACGCACAGGCGGGGCTAAATCCAAAGCTGAGCCCCTGGGAGCTGTGAGAACAAAGAAGAGAAAGGGAAATCTCTCCCAGCAGCATCAGAAGCAGCGGATTAAAGCTCCACAATCAACTTGATGTACCCTGCATCTGTGGAATACCTGAAAAGACAACCAATCATCCCAAATTAAGGAGCCCTGTGGATGAAAGGCTCTTGGTGCTGCAGCCAGGAGTCAGTGCTGTGCCTCTGAGGTGGGAGAGCCAACTTCAGGACACTGATCCACAAGAGACCTCCCAGCTGCACATAATATCAAACAGCAAAAATTTCCGAGAGATCTCCATCTCAACGCCAGCACCCAGCTTCACTCAACGACCAGCAAGCTACAGTGCTGGACATCCTATGCCAAACAACTAGCAAGACAGGAACACAACCCCACCCATTAGCAGAGAGGCGGCCCAAAATCATAATAAGTCTACAGACACCCCAAAACACACCACCAGACGTGGACCTGCCCACCAGAAAGACAAGATCTAGCCTCATCCACCAAAACACAGGCACTAGTACCCTCCACCAGGAAGCCTACACAACCCACTGAACCAACCTTAGCCACTGGGGACAGACACAAAAAACAACAGGAACTACGAACCTTCAGCCTGCAAAAAAGGAGACCCCAGACACAGTAAGATAAGCAAAATGAAAAGACAGAAAAACACACCGCAGATGAAGGAGCAAGATAAAAACCCATCAGACCTAACAAATGAAGAGGAAATAGGCAGTCTACCTGAAAAAGAATTCAAAATAATGATAGTAAGGTTGATCCGAAATCTTGGAGATAGAATGGACAATAGAATGGACAAAATGCAAGAATCAGTTAACAAGGACCTAGAAGAACTAAAGATGAAACAAGCAACGATGAACAACACAATAAATGAAATTAAAAGTACTCTAGATGGGATCAATAGCAGAATAACTGAGGCAGAAGAACGGATAAGTAACCTGGAAGATAAAATAGTGGAAATAACTACTGCAGAGCAGAAGAAAGAAAAAAGAATGAAAAGAACTGAGGACAGTCTCAGAGACCTCTGGGACAACATTAAACGTACCAACATTCGAATTATAGGGGTTCCAGAAGAAGAAGAGAAAAAGAAAGGGACTGAGAAAATATTTGAAGAGATTATAGTTGAAAACTTCCCTAATATGGGAAAGGAAATAGTTAATCAAGTCCAGGAAGCACAGAGAGTCCCATACAGGATAAATCCAAGGAGAAATACGCCAAGACACATATTAATCAAACTGTCAAAAATTAAATACAAAGAAAACATATTAAAAGCAGCAAGGGAAAAACAACAAATAACACACAAGGGAATCCCCATAAGGTTAACAGCTGATCTTTCAGCAGAAACTCTGCAAGCCAGAAGGGAGTGGCAGGACACATTGAAAGTGTTGAAGGAGAAAAACCTGCAACCAAGGTTACTCTACCCAGCAAGGATCTCATTCAGATTTGATGGAGAAATTAAAACCTTTAGAGACAAGCAAAAGCTGAGAGAGTTCAGCACCACCAAACCAGCTCTACAACAACTGCTAAAGGAACTTCTCTAGGCAAGAAACACAAAAGAAGGAAAAGACCTACAATAACAAACCCAAAACAATTAAGAAAATGGGAATGGGAACACACATATCGATAATTACCTTAAATGTAAATGGACTAAATGCTCCCACCAAAAGACACAGATTGGCTGAATGGATACAAAAACAAGACCCATATATTTGCTGTCTACAAGAGACCCGTATGCTAACACATATATATGGAATTTAAGAAAAAAAAAAAAGTCATGAAAAACCTAGGGGTGAAACAGGAATAAAGACACAGACTTACTAGAGAATGGACTTGAGGCTATGGGGAGGGGGAAGGGTAAACGGTGACAAAGCAATAAAGAGGCATGGACATGTATACACTACCAAACGTAAGGTAGATAGCTAGTGGGAAGCAGCCGCATAGCACAGGGAGATCAGCTCGGTGCTGTGTGACCGCCTGGAGGGGTGGGATAGGGAGGGTGGGAGGGAGGGTGACGCAAGCGGGAAGAGATATGGGAACATGTATATATATAACTGATTCATTTTGTTGTGAAGCTGAAACTAACATACCATTGTAAAGCAATTATGCTCCAATAAAGATGTTTAAAAAAAAAAAAAAAATGGGCAGAAGGCCTAAATAAACATTTCTCCAAAGAAGACATACAGATGGCCAAGAGGCACATGAAAAGATGTTCAGCATTGCTCATTATTAGAGAAATGCAAATCAAAACTATAATGAGATTTCACCTCACACCAGTCAGAATGGCTATCATCAAAAAAATCCACAAATGATAAATGCTGGAGAGGGTGTGGATAGAAGGGAACCCTCCTACACTGTTGGTGGAAATGTAAATTGGTGCAGTCACTATGGGGAACAGTATGTTTCCTTAAGAAACTAAAAACAGAGCTACCCAATCCCACTCCTGGGCATATATCCAGAGAAAAACATGGTCTGAAATGATACATGCACCACAATGTTCATTGCAGTGCTGTTTACAACAACCAAGACATGGAAGCAACCTAAATGTCCACTGACAGAATGGATAAAGAAGATGTGGTACATATATACATATATACAATGGAATACTATTCAGCCATTAACAAGAATGAAATAATGTCATTTGCAGTAACATGGGTGGACCTAGACATTGTCATACTGAGTGAAGTAAGTCAGACAGAGAAAGAGAAGTACCATACGATATCACTTATATGCAAAATCTTTAAAAAATGATACAAATGAACTTATTTACAAAACAGAAACAGACTCTCAGACTTAGAGAACGAACTTACAGTTACCAGGGGGAAAAGGGGGGAGGGATAGTTAGAGAGTTTGGGATTGACACGTACACACTGCTATATTTAAAATAGATAACCAACAAGGACCTACTGTATAGCACAGGGAACTCTGCTCAATATTCTGTAACAACCTAATAGGGAAAAAAATTTGAAAAACAACAGATACATGTGTGTATATATATATATATATATATATATATATATATATAAAAAAAACTGAATCACTTTGTTGTACACCTGAAACTAACACAACATTGTTAATCAACTGTACTCCAGCATAAAATAAAAGGTTAAAACAAAAACAAAACAACAACAAGAAAATAAAAAACAGAATAAAACAACTGGGAAGTGAGTAAAGGAACTGGGAGTGACATCATCTGGTATGAGTTTTTGAAAGGGAACTTTGGCTACATAGATGGACAGGAGAAAGAAGATATGGGGAAAATGTATAGGAACCACTGAGGCAGTTTAGACAAGGTGGCAGTTTGGATGGAGAAGTGGGAGTCAGGGTGGGGAGAAGTGGCCAGGTATGGGAGGGAGGGAGGGAGGGAGGGAGGGAAGGAGGGAGGGAGGGAAGGAAGGAAGGAAGGAAGGAAGGAAGGAAGGAAGGAAGGAAGGAAGGAGGATGATTTTTCTCACAAAGAAAATAAGATAAATGTAGACAATTTTTTATTAGATGATTATAGAAAAAAATTCAAAATTTAGAAAATTGAAATGAAAAAGTAAAATTTTTTCCTAAGTCCATTATTAGATATAATCTCTGTTAACATTTTTATATATTATCTTCCAAATTTTTGAGAGCTTGTGGGCACAGAGGAATTTCTCCTCTAATTTTTTTAACGTAATTGGCAATAATGTAACTGAATAATTAGGGAACTTCATTATATTATGAGGGGGAGTGTTTTTGTGACGTTGTGCTTTGTTCGTCATCCTTATGGGTGACTAATGTGATGAGAATTTGAAATACATTCTTATAGAGACGGGAAGCACATCTTGGCTTTCTTCCTGTCTCTCTCTGGATGCTGCTGCTGCTGCTGCTGCTGCTGATTTTCTTTGGCACATTCCTCCTCCTCTAACAATTAAATGCTAATTTGCCTCAGGGCTCTGCACAGCGAACTCAACTCTTTTTACTCTATATTTTCTCCAAGGTGACCTGATTCACTCCTGCAGTTTCCATATTACCTGTTATCTGATATTTCCCTCATCTGTATTTCTAGTCCATTCCTCTCTTCTGAGCTCAAGATCTGATATTTACAAACATCTCCTTGACATCTCTAGCTGGCGATGTAAAATCCATCTCAAAGCCAAATCTTGCAGTGCCCCTTACATCCATTCCCCTTCTTGTCTTTCCTCACTCACACAGTTCATTAAGCCAGAGCTTTAAGAGGCATTTGTGGCATGGCCCTTTCATTCCTATACCATAGCCAATCCATCTCAAAATCTATACCTAATGTATTCAACTGTCTACTTCTCTCCAGCTCTATCTTTGTTCAAGTAACCAGCATGTCTCAGTCTAGCAGGCAACTGCTTTATGTCACATAATTTTCCAGATAGAAACTGAAATAATCTAAAATAAAAACAGATCAAGTCATTCCATTGCTTAAAACCTTACCATGGATTCCTGCTGCACCTGGACTAAAATCCAAACTCCCTAACACAATTGATATTGTTTTGTATGATCAGGCCCTCCTATTCTCCAACCTCATTTCACTCTATACTCAGTTCACTCCTCTTAAGATACTTTCTTCCAGTTCCTCAGACACAGTGGACCTTCTCCGGGGAAGGAAAAAAAAAAAACAACACAATTTGATATTATCAAAAGCTGAACAGTGATTTCCGGTCTGAACAAAAAGTCATAGACTTGTTTCTCTCTGTTCCCATGAGACACTATAAACCTGGAAATAATGCAAGGAGAACTCTGAAAGGTGGTAAGAAGGCAATCTTGCTTGGAACCCCAAGACTGGAGGGACAACATGGAGGCAGGGTGCTGTGTACCCCTCCTCCGACCCCAACACAATTTGTAAGTCACCAGACCCAGCACACTTAGACCTCCTACCCAGCACCAAAAGCCAGCCAAGGTAGGCTCCTTCCTCCCCTGAAATCAATGGGAGCCGCTCTGACATCACGCAAAACCAGAAGAACCAGCAAGAGAGAGCCATCAGGAGCCCAGTTAACAGCAGGCGGCCTGAGGAACCCCTCTCCTTTGCCATTTGGCCTAAGACTCCCCTTCCCCACTAAAGATACCAGAGATACCCAGGGATGCTGAAAGAGGAGCCAGGCACAGCAAGTAAGGAGGTCAAGGAAGCCCCTTTGACCCCACAGTCCTGAGACTCCTCCCCGCGCTGGAATAGCCCAGCCTGGGGAAACTCCTCCATCCCCTCAGCAAGCACCAGGGGGAGCTCCAGCAGCAAAAGATTAATCAAGCTGACTGAAATAATCGTTCAACAGCTCTGAAAATTAAGCTGTCGTTATAACAACAGCCTCCCCCCCCGCCCCAAAAGGAGTCTAGGGTCTGCATGTTAAACAGCATGACAGCCTGGTAAAGTAAAACATTTAATTAGGACCCTGAAACTCCGAACACAATAGACAAAATTTCCAAGATAGAACTGCATTCCTTGGCTCATGGCCCCTTCTTCCATCTTCAAAGCAAGGAGCATAGAAACTTCCAAATTCTCTCTGACTCTCCAGCTTCTGCTTCTGTCATCACATCCCTTTCTAAAACTCTTTGCCTCCCTCTGGTAAGAAACTCTGTTATACTGCACCCACTGAATAATACAGGATGTTCTTCCCATCTCAGGAGTCTTAACTTAATCACGTCTTCAAAGCATCTTACTTATTTATAGGTTTCAAGGATTCGGACATAGATATCTTTGGAGGGTAGGGTGTGAGGAACAGTCTGCTTTCCATACCAACAGACTGTGATCAGCCATTCCGTATATCATAATACTCAAAGCAGCCACTATGAAAACCATACCAAGAGATATATTCAAAAACACAATAAATAGATATAAAAAGATACACTGAGAAACACTATAAGTAAGCCAGGATGATATCCTAAAAAATGTTCAAGTAATCTACAAGACAAAAACAAGAGGGCGAGAAACAAAAAAACAACATTACAATGGCAGACTTAAGCACTCACTTATCAATTTTACCTTATACACAAATGGCCTAAATGCACCAATTGAAAGACAGTAATTGGCAGAGTGCATTTTTAAAATGACCAACAAATGCTGTTTGAAAGAAACTTACTTCAAATTCAATGACAGGTATATTGAAAGTAAAAGGATGGAAAATTTTATATAAAATATACAGAATCATGCAAACATTAAATTTAAAAAGCAGTAGCTATATTAATATTTGATAAAGTAGACTTCAGAGCAAAAAAAATTACTAGAGACAAAGACATAATAATACAAGTATCAATACACCAGAAAGATATAAGTATCCTAAATATATACTCACAAAATAACAAAGTCTCAAATTACAGGAGCCAAAAACTGATAGACTTACTAGACAGAAAATTGGCAAAGATATAAGACATCTGAACAACACAACCAGCCAACAGAACCTAATCAACATACATAGAACACTCTACTCAAAAACAGCAGAACACATATTTTTTTCCTCTAGACCATACCCTAGGTAATAAAAAAACTCAAGAAAAAATATTTAATTAAACAACATACTTCTACATAAGCCATGAATCAAAGAGGAAGTCTCAAAGACAAAAAGAACAAAGAAAACTGCAGACTAACAGATCTCATAAACATAGATGCAGAAATCCTTAACAAAATAATAGCAGCCCAAATCCAACAATGCACAAAATAATTGTACACCATGACCAAGTGGGGTTTATTCTAGATATGCTACGCTGGTTCAACATTTGAAAATCAGTCAGTGTAATCCATAACAATCTAATGAAGCAAAATCATAAGGTCATATCAACTGATACAGGAAAAGCATTTGACAAAATCTAACACGTACTCATGATAAAACCTTTGGCAAGTAAGGAATATAGTGCTATTACTTCAACCTGATAAAGCCACCTACAAAAAGACTAAAGGTAACATCACACTTAATGGGGAAAGACTGAATGCTTTCCCAAAAGGTTTGGGAGCAAAACAAGAATGCCCACTCTCACCACCCTTATTCTAGGTAGTACTGAAAGTTCTAGCCACTGCAGTAAGGCAAGAGGAAGAAATAAAAGGCATGCAAATGAGAAAGGAAGAAATAAAACTGTTTCCATTTGCAGATGACATGACTGTTTGTGGAGAAAACCTAAAAAATACTACAAAAAAAGAAAAACCCCTAGAACTAACAAATGATTACAGCAAGTTCACAGTATACAAGATCAACACACAAAGTCAATCACATTTCTATGTACTATCCTTGAACATGTAGGAAAAAAATTAAAACACAATACCATTTACTACCTCTCTAAAGAATATGAAATACTCAGATAAACTTAACTGTACAGACTAACGCATTACAAAATGGAAATGAAAGAAATTTTAAAAGATCTAAATAAATGGAGAGATATACCATATTCATGGGTTGGAAGACAGCAAAGTTGTCAATTCTTTCAAAATTGATCCAAAGGCTTAATACAATGCCTATCAAAATTCCAGCAAGGTTTTTTGTAGCCATAGACATGCTTATTCTAAAATTTATATAAAAAGCCACAGGCCCCAGACAAGCTAACCAATCTGTAATCGTGATAAAAGAAGTATAAAGTAGGAGGAAATTACCTAATTGCAGTGGGCTGATTATTAGCCCCCAGAATATATGTCCATGTCTTAATTCCTTACACCTGTGAATATTATTTTATATGATGAAAGGGTAAATATTGTTTTATACGGCAAAAGATGTGATTAAGTTAAAAATTTTGAGAGGAAGAGCTCATCCTAGATTATCTGGATGGGCCCTAATTACAATTACACATATCCCTATAAGAGAGAGGCAAGGGGAGTTTGGGACAGACACACAGAGGAGAAGATATATACAGAGGAAAAGGTGATGTGAAGACAGAGTCAGAGACTGAAGTGATGTAGGTACTGTACAAGGAAACCGAGGATTGCCAATCGTCACCAGAAGCTGAAAGAGGCAAGGAAGAATTCTTCCCTAGAGCCTCGAGAGAGAGCACAGCCCTGCCTACACTATGATTTCAGGCTCTGGCCTCCAAAACTGTGAAAGAATACATTTCTGTTGTTTTTAGCCACCAAATGTTTTGTAATGTGTTACAGTGGCCCTATGAAATTAATACATGACATTAAGATTTATTATATGGCTATATTAATCAAGACAGAATGATGTGGACAGAAGGACAGAGACATAGATCAGTGGAACACAGAGAATCCATAAATAGATTCATACAAATATGCTCAACTGATTTTGGACAAAGGTGTACAAACAATTCAATGGAGGAAGGAGAGCCTTTTTAAGAAATGGTGCTAGAGCATAGGAACTTTGACCTAAACCTCACACCACAGACAAAACTTAACTCAAAGTGGATCACGGGCTTAAATGTAAAATATAAACTACAGAACTTTTAGACAAATGAATAAGAGAAAATCTTTGGGATCTAGGGCTAGGCAAAGAGTTCTCAGACCTGACATCAAAAACACTATCCATAAAAGATATGGTTTTTAATCATAAAATTGATAAACTGAATTTCATCAAAATTACAAACTTTTGATCTGTGATGACCAGCATGAAGGGGATAAGAAGATAAGCTACAGACTCAGAGAATACATATCCAACAAAGGACTAATATCTAGAATATAAAGAACTCTAAAAGTTCAACGATTTCTAAAACTCCAATTAGAAAAGGGGTCATAGTCATGAACAGACATTAAACTGAAGAAAATATATAGCTGACATATAAGCACATCAAAATATGTCAATAACATAAGCAATCAGGGAAATACAAATTAAAACAAAAGAGACACCACTATACACCTATGAGAAAGGCTAAAATAAAAAATGGTGTTGGCACCACATGCTTTTGAGGATGAGGAGAACAGATCATTCATACATTGCTAGTGGGAATGTAAAATGGTACAGCCTCTTTAGAAAGCAGTTCGCAGTTTCTTACCAATCTAAACGTAAAATTACCATATGACCAAGCAACTGCACCCTTCGACTTCTATTCATAAAAAGTGAAAACATGTAGTACACCAAAACCTGTACATGAAAGTTCATAGAAGCTTTCTTCATAATAGCCAAAAGCTGAAAATAGCCCAGATGCCCTCCAAGAGGTGAATGGTTAAACTGTGGATTCCCAGGAATACTACTCAGCAGGAAAAAAAAAAAAACAGAACAAACTATTGATATACACAAAAACTTTGATGAATCTCCAGGGGTTCGGTTGCAGTGAAAAAAGCCAATTTCAAAAAGTTATGCACTGTATGATTCTATTGTATTTATATAACATTTTAAAATGAGTATTTCAGAAATGGAGAACAAACTAATGATTGCCAAGGGTTAGGGGTGGGAAGGGGGTAACACCAAGGGGACAGGAGGGAGGGAGGTATGGTGATAAAAGGGCAACATTTGGAACTGTCAAATAAAAAGATTATAAAATAAATAGAAATTGGTTAAAAAGAAAGGCATGCTGCATAATGTAACTTCAGTAAGTATTCTTAAGTGATTTGTCAATCAACATAGATAAACTTCACTAGACTGTGAGAGTCACCCATCATTTTGCTTTGCAGGCAAAGAGTGAATTTACATTGATTAAATTCCTTCTAATATATGTGTTTGCTCTCAAATAAAATAACTGTTTTGAAGGATATTCTTCTGAAACTCTCATAGCATTTACTATGGGAATATTAATACTGTATATGCACTTTGCTATATGATTTTTTAAGATTTTATTTACAATAAAATCTAATAAAATGTCTTTCATTTCTGTTCCTCCAACCTACACAATTGTTCTTGCAGATCTGAGAACACTTATAACAGCTAGGAACCTATTTCTTCTCACACTTGACAGGGGGAATACTTGTTCACACATTCCCTTATGTGTTTTTGAAATTACTAAATGAACATCAATTATGTCTATGTCTTGAGTTATATCAATCTGAACAAAAATATACTGCCTTTATTGACATCATTACTGCAGAGTTGTAAATTAATCTGCCACTACTGTCACAACTTTATATATAGATGAGTGCCAACTGAGAAATTAATTTAACCATGCAGTCCTCTAAAACAGTAGAATTTTAAGTCTTCTACTAAACGAAATGTTTGCTTTCTAATACAAAAGCAATAAATTCTCATTACAGAAGATACAAATAAAAATTAAAGTACAAAGAAATCCAGAAATTTTTCTACCCATAGAAAGTCACCACTAATGCACTGGTCTCTATAATTCAAGACTGTTTTATACCTATATGTACATGTATCCATAATTATTTTAATAACAATTTGATAATATTTTGTATACTATTTGATAAGTTGTTGCAAATAACAATATATTATAAAATATCTTTCCATGCAAAGAGAAGCATTTACATGCCATCTCCTTAAATTTTTATACAGTATTCCATTACATAATGCATCTTTCATTTAACCAATTGCCAATGGTTGGACATTTAGGTTTTTTCATTAATTTGCTATGGTTAACAGAACTAGAGCTAGATATTGTACTCATTTCCTTAGGATAAATTCCTGAAAATGGAATTGCTTTATAACTTGCTGACAAAATAACTAACAGAAAGAGTGTAGCAATTTATAATATTACCAATGATTTTTCAAAAGGCCAGGGATGGAGAACAACTCTGTCTTTACCTTCATTGTATACTTACCATCACTAAATATAGTGTTAGATTGCCAGTATGCAGGCTAGAAATAGCCTATTGTTTTTATTTTCTTTAATCATTGATAAAGTTGAACATTATTTTCCCCTATGTATTGGATTTTTCAATACTTTTGTGATTGTGTTCTTAAACAACTTCTTAATGATTTTAAGTGTTTTATATAATGAAGACATTAATCCTTTGTCACATGTTATGCATATTTACCTTTTAATTTTTATTCTAGCATTTGGATATTTATTGGATATACAGATATTTTTCTGTTTTGTGCTGTCAAGTCTGTCAGATTTCTCTTTGGATTTCTTCTTCGGATGAGGCATGTTCTTCCTCGCTTCTAGATTATTTGAATGCTCTCATATAAAATCAGGAATTGGAAGCAACACTGAGACACCATATAGTTCAACCCCATCATTTTACAGTTGAGAAAAATATGACCTGTAAGTTATTTCATGAATGTCCTATGGCCATGCCATTAATTTCTACTACTGCCAGAACTAGAATCTAAGTCTTTTGTCCCTCCAGCTATTGGAGAACTAAGCAGATGATCCCTTTTCCTTCTGAAAGAGCAGGAATGAGATGCTTTGACTGTCAAAAACGGGGCTGGGGATGGGGGATCCATCTCCATGCTCGCCTCCCATACTCTCTACCCCAACTCAGGCTCTGCTTTCAAATCCTCTGAATGGTGCCTGATTCACAGAGACCCGGGGTGGCCATGAAAGAGCCCACGGATAAAGAAAGATACAATCTTCTGATGGCCACCGAGTTGTGCAGAATGCTGCAGAGCTGTAAAGAATGTGGAGTTTTGCAGAGGACCACTGCAGCTTCCTCAATTTAAAAAAAAAGACACCTTGGCTGGGAGATGATCACCAGGTATTTACCTTAATGTCTGATAAACGTGGTCCATGTCTGATGGATTGGGCAACAGGAAGAAGGGGGATTTATAATGGATGAATCGCAGTGATTCTTGGCAACTGGCAGAACTCTGATGTGTTTCCTTGGCCAACACATGCTTATTTGGGTCTGGGAAACTACTTCTCTCAGATTTCAAACCACTGAACTTCCTTAAGTTTGGCCTATAAGGAAATGTGTCCAAGTCCTCATGCTTTCCATCAGGACAGCCTGATAATATTAAATCTGCAGTTCTTTGCTTGGGACTCAAGGACTAGCAGAGGCCAACCATCCTCTGTTGCCCTTGCCAACCAGCTACAGGGTGAGTGCCAAGTGAAGATTACATGGTATATTAAAATCAATACACACATTAAACACCAAGCACAGTCCTATTCTTCAACCTGCACCTGTCCACCTCGTCAGGCAGCACTGGTGATTAAGACTTATTTAATCTGCATTGGAGCAACTCTTTCAGTGAAGGCAGAAGGCATTTGCAGATAAACGTGGCATGAACAGTAACTGCTGAATCCTTTGCTCACTGAAATCATCTAACGAGGACAATATCGTTGTTTCCATGCTCTTCTGAGAAGAAAGCTCAGAAGGTCAGGGCAGAGGCACCACGTGCTTATCAGGACTAGAGACCACTGTCCAAGAACTTGACTTTAAAGTGCTCCGTTATCCAGCCAGAGAAAGAAATTCTCCAAGAGACTATGGGGAGGGAAAGTGGTTTTGCTGTGACCCGGTTAAAAACAGAGGCAGAATGAAAGGCAGACACAGGGAGTAGAGAAAGGGCTGACCTGGCCATGAGTTACTGGAAAGAAAGGGGGAGCCAGACACCAAATAATATTTTCAGATGAAACAGAATAAATCAGAAACTTTCTTATTCATTCATGCTACTTGCTATGGGGTATTTTTAAACGACTTAATCTCTGAACCAAACTAAAATTATTTTCCCTCTTCCCCTCCCCTTAAAAAAAAATTACGTTGAAAAAAATCCTTCTCTGAAGCATCCTTGCACATCTAATTGTGGCACACACCACTTAGTGCTGTGATCAGAACCATTTTAAGAAGGAAGATTCTTTTTGCTCAGTAGGGGAGGGACGAAAAGGTCTGGTTTTCCAGGAAAATATAGATTGCCAAATGAATGTGACTTGAAATAAAATCAGCTTTAGCTCTGCTGGAAGCGGACCCTCTGACCTCTGGCCTCCCAGCCCTCCACCACCGCACCCACAGGCCTCCATTTCATGTTTCACCCTGGCGGATCCCCAGGATACCAGACTACAGATCTCTCTCCCATTAGCTGCAGGGATCCAGGATATCCATGGCAACCGGTCTCTAACCCCAGGGAGAAGGCAGCAGAATTGAAAGGCTCCATTCTGTTTCTGCATCTACAGCTCAGTGAATTGACAGCTTGGTGGTTCCCTTAGTTCCATTAGATTAGGAGGCACTTTTCTCCCTTCCTTTGTGTCATCTTTTTACCTGGGTAGGTCTTGGCCAAGGTTAAGGAATTTTTCAAATGCGTGTCCCCCCTGTCTTCCAGCTACTTCTGCACCTAGCCTGAAGCCTGCTCCTTAAACCTTCCTGGCTGGGCAGCATTTTTCTAAATAAAACACGATGTAGTCCTGCCATTGGTCTTTTTGCCTTCCTACAAAAACGTCCCACATTTGGTGTGTGCGTTGTGCAAATTACAACAGATATCTGATTTTGAGCAAACCGACTCCTTTGTGAGACAAGATCTTATAAAAACCAGCAGAGAGATAATAAATACTACAATTTTATCATGAAATTAAGTTGTAGCATCAAATAACTATAATCATGTCTAAGTGATTGTTTGTGCCACAGATATTTAGACGGAATAACAGATTGCGCAGTACTCTCACTGTTTGCCAGTGGAGTCTGAATAACTAATTTGCACTCCATGCCCTGTGGAATGGCAGCTGAGTCCCCAGTGGATATGGGGAGAACTTGACAGAAACAAACCATTTGGTCTGCAGAAGAATCAAAACGAGGCAGAAATGTTACGTACAGTACACAATCTAGAGTCGTACGTTGCATTCACAGTTGCCTAGCAGGATTACAAAAGGAAGTCTATCTGCCAGTCAGCACTTCTTAACCCTTTGAGTAAGGAGACCCCTTATAAACCCAATAAGAGCTATAGATTCTCCTCCCGGGGGATGTATGTATGTGTGAAATGGGAAGTTACATGGCATTCCCTGCTGCTCAGAGTTTTGGCAGAAGCCTCAAAGGATGAGTAGGTAGTTGGCATCAAGAACCCCACACATCCTAAATGGAGAAGTCATTCCCTAAAACAGTAACTACTGAAGTACAGGGACACCTGCAAGTACACCAGGGCTTCTAAAGAAGTACACGGCCAGAGATGGTTTTAGGAAATTGATTTCTAGATTTTATATATATATATATGTATATAGATTTCTACACTATCCCTTCTCTACTTCTTCACAAGAAAGGCAAATACGTCACCCATCTCTAACTCAACTCTGGTGTATCGTTTGGATTGTGAGCAACTCCATGATCCCAAAGACACAGTATAAGTATATATTCATGTCTGTTCAGTTGCTGTTCACCATGCCCCAGGTTTGAGTCTCAGCAGCCTATTTTACATGACTTCTAGAATGAAAAGGTGGAAAATTCCAAGTTTACTGATAACAGGTGAATATTATATTTTTGAGTTAAAGGAATATAAATTAGAGTATTGTATTTTCGTGAACTTGTATTCAGATTGTTAATTTTTTTGACTTGTGCCAAAAGATTACTGAACACTCTAAATATCTCTTCGATTTTTACTGCTTTGTCATTCATTAACCTCTTCTCTCCTCAATGACTCCCTGCTACTCTGTACTTTTTATCTGGATTTACTTAATAGGAAGGCATTGTACATTTCAGTGCAATAATGCAATTAAGAGTTGTAATGAATCTTTTGTAACCCCACACTAACTCATGACCCAATACTTTCTTTTACCGTCATTGCTGATTTCCACTAAATCCTCAAAACTGAAGGACAAAGAACAAATACGAGGAGGAGGTAGAGGAAGAGGAGGAGAAGAAAAAGAAGAAGAAAGGTCTCATCTCTTTTTAGAAAGCACATGTCTGATACAAGTTCACTTTCATGGTTAGGATGTATTTATCAGAACTTGTAATATTTTTACGCTTTGATCAAGTGAGTATTAATAAATTGTTATGATAACACACTTTAGAAGACATTTTCTAAAGTACCTTATAATCACAGGAAATTAAAAATTTAAATTTAAATATGCATTTTTATTGAAGGAAAATAATGAGAATAAAAGACTGGAAAGCTTCAAAACATATTACATGAGGAAAAATTCTTTAGGTGAAGTGAAATGGGAAAAAGGAGTTCAAGGGGGAAAACAGAACAATGTAAAATCTCTGTTAAAAAAAAAGTTATCCGTTTTATGTGTGGGGGGTAGTGTGAGAGTGGGTCATCTTGATTTATTTAAAAGACGGTAGAGGGCATCTAATTACTATGTATCCACTAGGTACATTTAAAAGAATAATGTAATGGTTTTATTTTAAAATACTGATACTTATAATAAGTAAAAAATTACATCCTTTGGTACAGTTTAAATTTATGATTAAAAAGTTTAGATAGCAACATAAAAATGTGGAAGGGGCACACAGCTGAATTTTCAAAATAAGTTTAAGTGGTCTGTAAGTCAAAAAGTTGGCAGATCAGTGGCCTAAAATGTGTGAACAGTGGTGCCAGAGTCCACCCATGAACAACCGCCAGGCTATCGGAGAGAAAGTGAAGAGACTGAGGGTTTCCTTGGAGAGATTTCAGTATGACAGGCTTCATTCTCCTCACCCGCACAAGGGAGACTAGAGGACTTGCCTCGCCTGAGCAAGAAAGAAGTTCTGTGAATTCTCCACGGGCCAGAGGTACGCCTCACGGGAGAGCTGAGCTGCATCATCTTGAGAGAAATTCTCCCAAGAAACCCTGCAAGAGCAACACAGAGGGGCCAATCTCAGGAACCGGGGGCCCTGGGGGCTGGGGGTGCTAGTGATGATCAGAGGTGACCGCCAGAGCAGGTGAGCCTGAAGGCGAGCAAACTGCAACTTGGCAACCGGCCACGAGGAGGCCGCTAAAAACACACGAAAGCGCCCTATGAGAAAAGGGTCAACGTCTGGTATCTGCCACAGCTGGAGAACGTCAACACCAGATACAAAATGAATCCGAGGTAAAATCTTTTTTTTTTTAGTTACATCTTTCCTTCCCTGGAGAGTCTTCAAAAACAGCTGGCCATTAAATGAAGAAATAGAGAACAAAATACTCCTTCCTCCCACTGGAAGTTTCCAAGATTCATTTAAAAATTCAAAGGAAAGATTCAAAAAAGATTCCATTCTTTTATTCTCATTATACCTTCCCTTATTACATTTAATATGTAAAAAAATGCATATTAACATTTATTAATTCTTGCCATCATAAGGTCCTGTGTATTTAGAACATTTCTTCTGAAGGGTGTTATCGTAATTATCGATACTCACTGATCAAAGCATAACCACAGGAGTGGAGAGAAAACAAATTGGATTGGAGTTAGGTGTTATATGATTAATAAACTAGACTGCACATTTTATTATCTAAACATGACCAGAAGAAATCTTGAGTCCTAACCAAATTTTCTTCTGGCAAGTGGAGAATAAGAATGAGTCCAAGTGAATAGGGTAATGATGAGAAACTTTCCTCTTCCACCCTACTGAATCTAGTACATCCTTGTTCCATAAACCAGTACATGCTTCCATCAGCAGGAAAAGACTTACAAGAACCCACTACATCCACACTCACTCGGGAGCAGGTAGTGATGAGGAAAAAGGCTCTTTGTGAGGGAAGAGACAGAATTAAAAGAAAGTTGAGCTGACTTACTATTTATCTGAAAGAGACATTAGAACGGGAAGAGAATAAGTTAATTTAATTGCCTAGTTTACATTTAAAATTTTTCTACCACCAGTAGGAGAATTGGCAGAAAGACAACTGAGCACAATTGAATCATTTACTAAAAATAAGGAAAGCTACACTTTCGCACATCTAGGTTATACTTCTAACTTTCTACAAGCACGTAGAGCATGATCGGAGAACTGAAAGTGATGAGGTCATTGAAGAATATGTAAAGAGAAAAAGGGATGGACAGGAGACACAAAAGCACCAACATCTAAGGGGCTGCCCCCAAAAAAGATCCCACAGGAAGAGTGAGATTAAGCAATCAGACAGGAGAAGAAGCGGGAGAGTAAAGTCATGGATGCCAAGGAAAAAATTTCTAGACGACAATGGTCTACATTCTCAAATGTTGCGGATGAAAATGTAAAGCTTTCAGCTACAATTTCTAATTTCCTCCCTAAACTGTATGAAGCTAATCAATAAAGACCTCCAGCCATGCAGACTTTTAAAACAGCAGCCTGGCTGTCATCCCATTCCCTTCCCTCCCTCTCACCCCTCTTTTTTACCCTTGTAAGTTTCCTCACTGAAGAAACAGAGGATACAATGAATTGCCCTTAGAAGATCACTCTGAGCTGCCTGCTTCTGCTAGGTCCCCTTAAATGAAAGAATAGGGTCAGACTGCAGTGTCAGAAATTCCAGATGACAGCAGCCAGGGCTGTTGTGCATTGCGTGATTTCAGGGACACCACTCAAACGTATATTCTATGTGAATGATGCTCCCTGCAAGGATGGAACATGCAACCGTGCTACCAACCTCCCTTGGTGTGAACTTGTCACACGGCCAATGCTAAGTTGCTGACACGGTACACGGGAGATTTCCCAGATTGGGCAGTTTGAAAATATTCTAACCCTCAAACTCTGGAATCTCTATATCTTTTTTTTTTCCTTCTCACTCTACAGATTTTTCTCTCATAACCTTTATCGGACACAAAGTCCATTACCTCTCTCCTGCTTTGCTAGCCATGGAGGTTTGGACATATTTCCCATACTTAAGTTATTCTAAGAAGAGGACAGAGACTGCTGGTTGCCTTCCAATATTCAGTCCTTCTTTCTTTCTTTCTTAATAATAAGGTTGGGCTCCACCTTAGTAACAACAGAATGCTGATATTCCAGCTGAGCACAATGGCTCCCAGAACTGCCCCCTCAGTTTTTCTTGCAGATAGGTGTGGTCACATAACTAAGTTCTGGCCAATGAGATACAAGTAGAAGTACTGTAGGCAACTTTTCATAAGTATACTTAGGGTTTCCCTGGTGGCGCAGTGGTTAAGAATCCACCTGCCAATGCAGGGGACACGGGTTCGAGCCTTGGTCTGGGAAGATCCCACATGCTGTGGAGCAACTAAGCCTGTGCGCCACAACTACTGAGCCTGAGGTCTAGAGCCCAGGAGCCACAACTACTGAGCCCGTGTGCCACAACTACTGAAGCCCACGCGCCTAGAGCCCATGCTCCGCAACAAGAGAAGCCACCGTGATGAGAAGCCTGCGCACCGCAATGAAGAGTAGCCCCTGCTCGCCACAACTAGAGAAAGCCCGCGTGCGGCAATGAAGACCCAACACAGCCAAAAATAAAGAAACAGATTTATTTAAAAAAATACATACTTAAAGGAAGTGATGCAGAATGTCCTCATTTTTCCTCCTGCCTGGAATGTGAAGATGACGTCTAGATCTCCAGCAGCCACCTAGGACCCTGAGGTAAACTCAAGGATGGAAGAAGCCATTTTCTTAATACAGTGGTGCCAAAAAGTCTTGGTCCCTAGAGGTTTCATGAAACTGCCTACCTGAGAATTCCTTTGTACAAGAGAAAAATATCCTTGTGTGTTGAACCCACTGTATTTCAAATCTCTGTTACTTGCAGGTGAACACAATTTCTAAGTGGTATAGAAGATAGATGAATTTAAAGGTAGATTTCTCATTTATACTAAACAGATCTTTTTTCTACAGCTAAGATATTTTATGAATGACTCAAAATTTTTTAAAATACAGAACAACAACAAAAAAACCAAAGACAGTATATCCAGAGGGGAAAGCATTTTCAGGTCATCTTATCCAATAACATGCTCTCCACACAAATACCCTGACACTGCTTGGGCTGTTTTATCCTTCCTGACTCCTCCCAGCCTTAAATTAAAGCTTACGTTGAAATTTGATAATTGTTTCATTTATTGAAATTTAGGATGGACAATTCAATGTCCAAAATAAACTGAGATGGAAAATATTTCTCTGCAAGGATTGGCCATCCTTTCAGTTGATTCTGAACTGTCATTTTCTCATCTTTGAGTAAGGCACTCAACCCAGATGTTTACCTCTTTGACAATGTATAAAGAAACTATATTTTCCAAGTTATAAAGTGGGTTCGTCATGGGCATCAGCATTAAGAATAATCAATCAATCAATAAGTCAGTCTGTCAGTCAGTCTAGGTATTAAATGATGGATTTCCCAAAGCAAACCTGTGTCAGGGCTCCCCTAGACATAATGCCCAGGAAACAAACGAGCATAACACAACATTTTCACGATCTGATCACAATATAAACCACACTAGCCTCCCATTTTTCCTGCAAGCCTAGGATGGTACAGGTTCCCCTTCCTGTACCTTTCCCCTACCTTTCCCCCTCTACCCAAAAACACTCCCTGGAGCCCATAAAACTGCTGAAGAATACTCACGGAGGACATACACTTCCTCCCCCATGGAACATACCAGATGTTTTGATCAAGAATAGCAGAGCCTCTCACTGATGAGCATCACAGCTGCCCTTCAACCCCATCTTTCCTTCCTAAGAGCTCTCACATCACATCGACCAGTTACTGCTTCTCCTCCCATTGTCAATATTCCAGTCCTCAAACGTAAACGTCTCCAGCTCCTGCCTCTCCATCTCAGTACTAAAATACCATGTTCCTAAGTTATTTTTCTAGGTGCAAACTTGAAAAGGGTCCCTGTTGTCTAAATCCAAACACTTTAAACTGCCATTAAAGGCTCCTCATGGTTTGATGCCCATGTCTCCAAATTTACCTCTCCCATTCTCCTAGATACAGCGAGGCTTTGGTCAAATTGATCTCTTTCCCTCCAAACTGTTTCTACCACTGTGACTGAAGTCATGATTTGCCCTTGCCTAGAAATCCTAAAAAAAAAAAGAAATTTTTACTTATTTACTATGTTGAAAACATTTGCTACACTGGGAAGCACTACATAAATGAAAGAAAGGTTTTACTTTGTTTTGTTTGGGATATATTGCTGTCTAGCGAGAAAAGCATGGAACATCCCAACCTACCACATTGGAATACACATGCTCTAATTGTTTGTTTAACTGCCTGGCTGCTCAACTAGGCTGCAATCGCCAGTCTAGTTGAGGGCAGAGATTCTGACCACCTATTTATTGTTGAATTCCTACCACCTGACAGAGTGTTCGACATACTGGGTGAATGAATAAATGCTGAACGTCTGTAACTGCTTAGTAAGTTGCAGAAGCAGAAGCCAACCTAAATCTTTGACATAATTTCCTTGGGTCTGTTTCTTTACCTGTAAAATAAGAAACTGTTTCCATACAACAAATAGAACTTCTGCATCCAACCTCTACGCTTCTCCCTGAGACTTCCTCATAACATAGTATCTTTGTCCTCCAGATAAATGATGGTAATGCAGAATAAAATACTGAGGTTATAAAAACATTTAATGCAGCCCCTGGTGTACACTAGGCACTAAATAGTATTGGGGGAAGGAATGAAGGTGAGGAAGGAACAAGTGAAAATAAGAAGACAAGATCAACTAAGGCAGAAAGGAAGATATAACAGAGACTACTGGTTGCTGCCAATACCTATTCTTCCCTTGATCCATAAGTATAAAATTCTTAGCTGCGTATGTGGCTGGCCGTAGGAAAGACTTATTTTCCGGCTTCCTTGCAGCTGGATATAACCATGCATTTAAGCAGTGGCTGATACATAAAAACAAGTTTTGTGGGCCAGCTCCCTGGAAACTTTTCAAAACAAACAAAAACAACACTAGAATATATCCTTTGCTAATCATTCCTCATCCCCTCCTTCAACGTGCTGCAGGGGGAGTGGCATCACCTTCCTAGACTACATGCCAGGGATGCCAGCAAGGTGAACTGGAGAGAAACTGGCTCCCTAGGGACTCTGTGAAGCAAAGCCATTGTAACAGACCTAGACCACTTACCACCGGCCTTTTGCATGAGAGGAAAATAAACTTCTACCTTGTTTGAGAGTCACAGTTAAACCTACATTCTAACTAACAGAATCAAGAAGGGGTAAGGGCAGAAACAAGTGAAGGAAAATAGGCAGTGATGGAACTTCCCTGGTGGTCCAGTGGTTAGGACTCTGCGCTCCCAATGCAGGTGGCTGGATTTGATACCTCTTCAGGGAACTAGATCCCACATGCTGCAACTAAGAGTTCTCATGCCGCAACTAAAGATCCCATGTGCCGCAACTAAGACGCGACGCAGCCAAATAAATACATAAATATTTTTTAAAAAGAAAGAAAGAAAGAAAATAGGCGGTGAGGCAAATTATGATCCCTGCCTTCAAGGAACGTATCATCCAGAGGCATAAACACTCAAGAACCCACAACTACCCATTTTATGGTTGCATTCTGAGGTCAAAAAAGAGAGAGTAGCTTGCTTCCTCTCTCAAAATTAGCCCTAGCAAAAGTCTTAGAGAGGAACGGAATTATTAAGCTACCATTATCAAAAACTGTGAGAAGTACTGAAGAAACTGAAAATTGACTTGAAATTGGAGAGGAGAAGTTAGTGACCAGAGGATAAGCTGGAAGAAAGCTCTTAAATTCTGCTTTTATCTCTCCCAAGCCTTGCCCAGGGACAGTCTTTGCCTGGTGCTTTACTGCAGAAATTGGTCCCAACACAGGTCTCATGGTAACATCAGCTTAAAGCAAACACCATATATGCCTGGAATGTCAATGAAGGTAAGTGGGAGCAGATCAGCTGCTCTGGAGCTTTCTTCACTCCTCAGTCCTCTCCTCACTAGAGCACCGCCCAACTGCCTCCGCCCAGGGCTGCTCCTCTGAGGATCTGAAGATGAAAACTTAACCCAAAACTCAGGTAAAATGTCTTTGGTGGTGACTAGGTGGAATCTAGGGCTAGGATCTGAGTGCACAAAGCAAAATAGATACCTGAGGAGCAAACTTACTATAGGGACAACAAAAGGAACAATACCTGATGCAGAATTGCGGGAATGACAAAGAATTTAAAATAACCATGGCTACATAACATACACTACCAAATGTAAAATCGATGGCTAGTGAGAAGCAGCTGCATAGCACAGGGAGATCAGCTTGGTGCTTTGTGACCACCTAGAGGGGTGGGATAGGGAGGGTGGGAGGGAGACGCAAGAGGGAAGGGATATGGGGATATACATATGCATATAGCTGATTCACTTTGTTATACAGCAGCAACTAACAAGCCATTATAAAGCAATTATACTCCAATAAAGATGTTTAAAAAAAATAAAAAATAACCATGGCTTTAAATATCTTTGAGACAATAAAAGAAGGCATTAGTAACATGAAACATCAACAGAAAGTCATAAGAAAAGGAGCCCACTGGAAATATTATGTATGAAAAAATACAAGAGTTGGAATTTTTAAACAGAGCAATAAGATAAACAGTAGGATGGAAAGTGCTGGAGTACAAATTTGTGAGCTGCAAGGTTAAACGGAGAAACTCTCCCAGAAGGCAACAGGAAAAGATAAGAAAATATGTACCAAAAGAAAGCTGGCTCACCATCTTAATTATCTGGCAAAATGTTTATCTAATGTTATACAGAAAGTGTAACCCAAGTTATATCGATTTGGTCCACCAAGTCTATCCTCTGAACCTCTGTCTATGTTATAAGCCCCTTTGCGTAAGGCTTCCAAAGTAGGCAAAGATGAGAGAATAATAAATATAGCTCTAACATGTGTCACTTTTCTTCTGCACTTTCAGGCAAAATCTCAGGGTACAGTCAGGCATTAGGACGTTTCTATAGAGGGAGGTTGGCAACATGAACTCCTAGTAATTTTGGGATCATACTGCCTAAAATTCCATTTGGGCAATATCTCAGAGACTACCATTATTAGGCAATGTTCTCTTTGCTGTCTGTCTGATGAGAATAAGGAGAATAAGTGAGGGAATATCCTTCTTCCCTCTCCAGCCACTGTGCATACAGATACACCCTTAAAGAGGAATGCTATACAAGAATGAGCTATCTAAGGTCAGGGGCAAAGCCTGGCTCATAGAAAACAGTCATACTATGAGTTAAACTCAACCACAGTGCACACAGAGAAGTCATTATGTCACAAAGCACCACTGGGATGTAAAATACACCTCTCAATTTAAAAATTAAGTATAAAAGATAAACTGACTCAAATATTAAAAGAACAAGAACTGTTGCAGTAATGTGATAGAAAGATACCTGATACATGACTATGAAAACAGAGGATACAATCTGATTCAAAGTATAGCTGTAGACTACTCCATGGTTTTCATGACAATCCATCTGAAGCATTTATTTTTCAAATTGAAACGAAAATTAAACTTAGTTATAAAATAAATCAACAAGGAGATATCTGACAGAGGAACCAGGATGGCGGAGTAGAAGGACGTGCTCTCACTCCCTCTGTGAGAACACCAGAATCACAACTAGCTGCTGGCCAATCATCGACAGGAAGACACTGGAACTCACCAAAAAAGATACCCCACATCCAAACACAAAGGAGAAGCCACAATGAGACAGTAGGAGGGGCACAATCACAGCAAAATCAAATCCCATAACTGCTGGGTGGGTGACTCACAGACTGGAGAACACATACAACACAGAAGTCAACCCACTGGAGTGAAGGTTCTGAGCCCCATGTCAGGCTTCCCAACCTGGGGGTCCGGCAACGGAAAGAGGAATTCCTAGAGAATCAGACTTTGCAGTCCTAGTGGGATTTGAATGCAGGACCTGGACAGGACTGGGGGAAACAGAGACTCCACTCTTGGAGGGCACACACAAAGTAGTGTGTGCATCAGGACCCAGGGGAAGGGGCAGTGACCCCAGGGGAGACTGAACCAGGCCTACCTGCTAGTGTTGGAGGGTCTCCTGCAGAGGCGGGGGGGGGGGGGGTTGTGGCTCACCATGGGGACAAGGACACTGGCAGCAGAAGTTCTGGGAAGTAATCCTAGGCATGAGCCCTCCCAGAGTCTGTCATTAGCCCCACCAAAGAGCCCAGGTAGGCTCCAGTGCTGCATTGCCTCAGGCCAAACAACCAACAGGGAGGGAACCCAGTCCCACCCAACAGCAGACAAGCAGATTAAACATTTACTCAACTCTGCCCACCAGAGCAACAGCTTTACCCACCACCAGTCGCTCCCATCAGGAAACTTAAACAAGCCTCTTACATAGCCTCACCCACCAGAGGGCAGACAGCAGAAGCAAGAAGAACTACAGTCCTGCAGCCTGTGGAACAAAAACCACATTCACAGAAAGACAGACAAGATGCAAAGGCAGAGGGCTATGTACCAGAAGAAGGAACAAGATAAAACCCCAGAAAAACAACTAAGTGAAGTGGAGACAGGCAACCTTCCAGAAAAAGAATTCAGAATAATGATAGTGAAGATGATCCAGGACCTCGGAAAGAAATGGAGACAAAGATCGAGAAGATGCAAGAAATGTTTAACAAAGACCTAGAAGAATTAAAGAACAAACAAACAGAGATGAACTATACAATAACTGAAATGAAAACTACACTAGGAGGAATCAACAGCAGAATAACTGAGGCAGAATAACGGTAAGTGACCTGGAAGACAGAATGGCGGAATTCACTGCTGCGGAACAGAATAAAGAAAAAAGAATGAAAAGAAATGAAGACAGTCTAAGAGATCTCTGGAACAACAGTAAAAGCAACAACAATCGCATTATAGGGGTCCCAGAAGGAGAAGAGAGAGAGAAAGGACCCAAGAAAATATTGGAAGAGATTATAGCCAAAAACTTCCCTAACATAGGAAAGAAAATAGCCACCCAAGTCCAGGAAGCACAGCGAGTCCCATACAGGATAAATCCAAGGAGAAACATGCCAAGATACACAGTAATCAAATTGGCAAAAATTAAAGACAAAGAAAATTTATTGAAAGCAGCAAGGGAAAAACAAGAAATAACATACAAGAGAACTCCCATAAGGTTAACAGCTGATTTCTCAGCAGAAACTCTACAAGCCAGAAGGGAGTGGCATGACATAACTAAAGTGATGAAAGGGAAGAACCTACAACAAAGATTACTCTAGCCGGCAAATATCTCATTCAGATTCAATGGAGAAATCAAAAGCTTTACAGACAAGCAAAAGCTAAGAGAATTAAGCACCACCAAACCAGCTCTACACGAAATGCTAAAGGAACTTCTCTGGGTCGGAAACACCAGAGGAAAAAAAGGCCTAAAAAACAAACCCAAAACAATTAAGAAAATGGTCATAGGAACATACATATCGATAATTACCTTAAACGTGAATGGATTAAATGCTCCCACCAAAAGACACAGGCTTGCTAAATGCATACAAAAACAAGACCCATATCTATGCTGTCTACAAGAGACCCACTTCAGACCTAGGGACACATACAGACTGAAAGTGAAGGGATGGAAAAAGATATTCCATGCAAATGGAAATCAAAAGAAAGCTGGAGTAGCAATACTCATATCAGATAAAATTGGCTTGACAATAAAGAATGTTAGAAGAGACAAGGAAGGACACTACATAATGATCAAGAGATCAATCCAAGAAGAAGATATAACAATTATAAATATATATGCACCCAACAAAGGAGCATCTCAATACATAAGGCAACTGCTAACAGCTATAAAAGAGGAAATCGACAGTAACACAATAATAGTAGGGGACTTTAACACCTCACTGACACCAATGGACAGATCATCCAAAATGAAAATAAATAAGGAAACAGAAGCTTTAAGTGACACAACAGACCAGATAGATTTAATTGATATTTATAGGACATTCCATCCAAAAACAGCAGATTACACTTTCTTCTCAAGTGTGCATGGAACATTCTCCAGGATACATCACATCTTGGGTCACAAATCAAGTCTCAGTAAATTTAAGAAAATTTAAATCATATCAAGCATCTTTTCTGACCACAATGCTATGAGACTAGAAATTAATTACAGGGAAAAAAACACAAACACATGGAGGCTAAACAATACGTTACTAAATAACCAAGAGATCACTGAAGAAATCAAAGAGGAAATCAAAAAATACCTAGCGACAAATGACAATGAAATACGACGATCCAAAACCTATGGGATGCAGCAAAAGCAGTTCTAAGAGGGAAGTTTATAGCTACACAAGCCTACCTCAAGAAACAAGAAAAATCTCAAATAAACAATCTAACCTTACACCTAAAGGAACTAGAGAAAGAAGAACAAACAAAACCCAAAGTTAGCAGAAGGAAAGAAATCATAAAGATCAGAGCAGAAATAAATGAAATAGAAACAAAGAAAACAATAGCAAAGATCAATAAAACTAAAAGCTGGTTCTTTGAGAAGATAAACAAAATTGATAAACCATTAGCCAGACTCATCAAGAAAAAGAGGGAGAGGACTCAAATCAATAAAATTAGAAATCAAAAAGGAGAAGTTACAACAGACACCACAGAAATACAAAGCATCCTAAGAGACTACTACAAGCAACTCTACGCCAATAAAATGCACAACCTGGAAGAAATGGACAAATTCTTAGAAAGGTATAACCTTCCAAGACTGAACCAGGAAGAAATAGAAAATATGAACAGACCAATCACAAGTAATGAAGTTGAAACTGTGATTAATACTCTTCCAACAAACAAAAGTCCAGGACCATATGGCTTCACAGGTGAATTCCATCAAACATTTAGAGAACAGCTAACACCCATCCTTCTCAAACTCTTCCAAAAAACTGCAGAGGAAGGAACACTCCCAAACTCATTCTATGAGGCCACCATCACCCTGATACCAAAACCAAAGATACTACAAAAAAAAGAAAATTACAGACCAGTATCACTGATGAATATAGGTGCAAAACTCCTCAACAAAATACTAGCAAACAGAATCCAACAACACATTAAAAGGATCATATACCATGATCAAGTGGGATTTGTCCCAGGGATGCAAGGATTCTTCAATATATACAAATCAATCAATGTGATACACCGTATTAACAAACTGAAGAATAAAAACCATATAATCATCTCAATAGATGCAGAAAAAGCTTCTGACAAAATTCAACACCCATTTATGATAAAAACTCTCCAGAAAGTGGGCATAGAGGGAACCTACCTCAACATAATAAAGGCCATATATGACAAACCCACAGCAAATATCATTCTCTATGGTGAAAAACTGAAAGCATCTTCTCTAACATCAGGAACAAGACAAGGATGTCCACTCTCACCACTATTATTCAACATAGTTTTGAAAGTCCTAGCCATGTCAATCAGAGAATAAAAAGAAATAACAGGAATACAAATTGGAAAAGAAGAAGGAAGTAAAACTGTCACTGTTTGCAGATGACATGATACTATAAATAGAGAATCCTAAAGATGCCACCAGAAAATGACTAGAGCTAATCAATGAATTTGGTAAAGTTATAGGATATAAAATTAATGCACAGAAATCTCTTGCATTCCTATACAGTAATGATGAAAAATCTGAAAGAGAAATTAAGGAAACACTCCCATTTACCACTGCAACAAAAAGAATAAAATACCTAGGAATAAACCTACCTAGGGAGACAAAAGACCTGTATGCAGAAAACTATAAGACACTGATGAAAGAAATTAAAGATGATACCAACAGATGGAGAGATATACCATGTTCTTGGATTGGAAGAATCAATATTGTGAAAATGACTATACTACCCAAAGCAATCTACAGATTCAATGCAATCTCTATCAAATTACCAATGGCATTTTTTACAGAACTAGAACAAAAAATGTGAAAATTTGTATGGAGACACAAAAGACCCCGAATAGCCAAAGCAGTCTTGAGGGAAAAAAATGGAGCTGGAGGAATCAGTCTCCCTGACTTCAGACTATACTACAAAGCTATAGTAATCAAGACAATATGGTCCTGGCACAAAAACAGAAATACAGATCAATGGAACAAGAGAGAAAGCCCACAGATAAACCCACACACCTATGGTCAATTAATCTACGACAAAGGAGGCAAGGATATACAATGGAGAAAAGACAGTCTCTTCAATACGTGGTGCTGGGAAAACTAGACAGCTACATGTAAAGAATGAAATTAGAACACTCCCTAACACCATACACGAAAATAAACTCAAAATGGATTCAAGACCTAAATGTAAGACCAGACACTATAAAACTCTCAGAGGAAAACATAGGAAGAACACTCTTTGACATAAATCACAGGAAGATCTTTTTTGATCCACCTCCCATAGTAATGGAAATAAAAACAAAAATAAACAAATGAGACCTAATGATACTTAAAAGCTTTTGCACAGCAAAGGAAACTATAAACAAGACGAAAAGACAACCTTCAGAATGGGAAAAAATATTTGCAAACCAATCAACGGACAAAGGATTAATCTCCAAAATATATAAACAGCTCATGCAGCTCAATACTAAAGAAACAAATAACCCAATCCAAAAATGGGCAGAAGACCTAAATAGACATTTCTCCAAAGAAGACATACAGATGGCCAAGAAGCACATGAAAAGATGCTCAACGTCACTAATTATTAGAAAAATGCAAATCAGAACTACAATGACATATCACCTCACACCAGTCAGAATAGCCATCACCAGAAAATCTACAAACAACAAATGCTGGAGAGGGTGTGTAGAAACGGGAACCCTCTTGCACTGTTGGTGGGAATGTAAATTGATACAGCCACTATGGAGCACAGTATGGAGGTCCCTTAAAAAACTAAAAATAGAATTACCATACAATCCAGCAATCCCGCTACTGGGCATATACCCAGAGAAAACCATAATTCAAAAAGACACATGCACCCCAATGCTCACTGCAGCACTCTTTACAATAGCCAGGTCATGGAAGCAACCTAAATGCCCACTGACAGACGAATGTATAAAGAAGTTGTGGTACATGTATACAATGGAATATTACTCAGCCATAAAAAGGAACGAAATTGGGTCATTTGTTGAGATGTGGATGGATCTAGAGACCGTCATACAGCATAAAGTAAGTCAGAAAGAGACAAACAAATATCGTATATTAATGCACGTATGTGGAATCTAGAAAAATGGTACAGATAAACCAGTTTGCAGGGCAGAAGTTGAGATACAGATGTAGAGAACAAACATATGGACACCAAGGAGGGAAAGCCGTGGGGGTGTGGGGATGGTGGTGTGATGAACTGAGCGACTGGGATTGACATGTATACACTGATGTGTATAAACTTGATGACTAATAAGAACCTGCTGTATAAAAAAATATACAAAATAAAATTCAAAAAAAAACTAATAAAAAAAATACTGAGATATTCAACAAAATGGATGAATGTTAAAAGCAATATGCTAAGTGAAAGAAGTCAAACACAGAATTTTATATACTGTGATTCCAAGTATATGATGTTTGAGAAAAGACGAAACTATAGGGATAAAAACAGATGAATGATTGCCAGAGGCTAAAGTGGGGAGAGAAGATTAACTGCAAAGGGACCCATGGAAACTTTTCAGCACCACCGGATATTTTATATTTTGATTTTGGTACTAGTTGCACAACTATGTACAACTGTCAAAATTCATCCAACTGTACACTTTAAAAGGATGACCTTTATCATATGTATAATATACCTTAATGAACCTGATTTTAAAAAGAGAAAAAACAAAGGCAATAGTAAAATAAATCAACAAGCGCTTTGGAATTTCAACTTTCAAATATACTGTAATTTTCACACCTCAGAAACATGAGAAAATATTTTTGCTCACTTTTCAAACACTGGTCAAACAGTAACTGAGGAAAATCTACTCTAAAAAAAAAAAATCACCGCTTAAAATTTCCAAGATCCACACAAGTTTCAATGGCTGGACATCTGTTTTCAAAAACATCAAAGGTTTGACTAACATCTTTCAAATATACCTGCCACTTCAGCACAGTTTATGGAAACATTTGTATGAGTTTGGGGACCTTTTCCTGCACTAGCAATAATATTCTGTGTTTTCCTCTGCTGTCATCGAAGCAATTTGGTTCTGAAAAAGGGCTTCTCCTGCATAGGACCCAGTTTCTTCTTCTGCTTGATCCTGCAGTAAAGTCATCACACTCTTGTTTTTATGATGTCACAGTCTGTTACCATAAAAATGACTGCAATGTCATAAATTTTACATTTCAACTTTACAGCAGGATCAGAGGAAAAGATGATGAGGTGGTTTGAAGGGAATGATACAAGTGCTTCTGGTAATTAGCTGGAGGGACACAAAAAGAGTAAATTTTACAGGGAGAATGAAAACGGATATATAAGTCCAAGTCCCTTAATTTAAGCCACAAAACTGCCTAGCAGGCAACCCATGAAGGTTTTAACATACGACCTCCAACCTCTTTTATCAGCAATTACTGTGTGACCATGGCAATAGCAGTGAACTTCCATGCCCCTCATGAGCTGAAGCTTCTGTTCTTTGAATTCAACACATATACCTTGCACCAGAGTCTGAATTTGCGAGACAGTCACCAAACTTTTGAAAAGAGAATGGCTTGAAATGTTGCACTTAGAGCTTTTTCCTACCTATTTTTAACCTCACTTTTAGCAGGAATTTCATATCACTTTTTGGCAGGAATCTTATGTCATTTTGGAAAAAGTAAATGGAAAATAATTGGTGAATGAACTGAAAAATAAAATTTTGAAGATCAAAGGTAAAACATTCCTCTCAGATTCATGAATCCTCAAAAGCAATCGTTCTGCATTTTGCTCTCTCTGGTGCATGGCACCAAGCCCCCCTTGCACGATATCATTATTTTGATTCTTATCTCCTTATATTTGTGTAGGGATAATAGAATATTCTTCACAGGGCTTGTGAGAGAGACAGACAAGAGTTAACCTAAGAACCTAGCATACAATACAAGTTCAGGACCTATAAGTACCTTCCTGACTCAACTTAGTCCTCCTTAAGTCATGACAGTCTAGTTTCTGAAGTGCTCTCTAATAGCTTCATTGTTTATTCTGGTTTGGCCTCCATCTTAATGTAAGTAACAACTTGAACTTTCATGACCACACCTTCATTGTTTTTCTCCATCTCTTCTATTTTCAGGCTCATCCTTCCCGACTTGACCATTAAATACTGGAGTTCCCCAAGGCTCTGGAATGTTCCTCAAAATCCTCATCTCTTCTCTATACAATTCCCCCACCCCAATCTCATCCAAATCCGCAGCTTCAAATACCACCTCTATATTGATAACTCGTAACTGCATTCCTAGCCCAGACCTCTCCCTTGAGCTCATGACTCATCCACACAGATATATCTCGCATGGTGTGCCCATTTGCATGACTCAAACATATCACAAACTCAACTTTCCAAAACAGAATTTGGCCTCTTCCCCTAAACTTGGCCTTGTCCTAGGGGTCTCTATGTCGGCAAATGGCACTGTGATACAAGCCGGAAACCTTGACCCTTTTTGTGCTGCGCACCTTATCCTACCATTCTGCAGTACCTGTCCATTTATCTCCCACCGAGCTCTCAAATCCATCTATTTGACAATTTTACCATGCACACCACCTTACCTCATGCTGGCACCATTGCAATAGTATCCTAACTGGTCTTCCACATTCATTCTAATACCCCCTGTAATCTTTTCTCTATGCTGCAGCCAGAGCAATCTTTTCAAAATCCAAATTGAAACATATTATCTTCCTGCTTAAAACCCTTCCACATTCTCTTGAAACAAAAGTCCAGTCATGAATAGGGCCTCCCCAGACTTTGCCTCTTTCTCCTATTTCAGCCACTGAGACTTCTTCAGGTCTCCAAATGCACCTGTTTCCTTTCACCTCAGGGCCTTTGCATATGCTGTTCCCTCTTCTGAAATGTTCTTCCACCCTCTGTACCCTCCATACTTTCACCTCATTTATCCTCATCCATCCTTAATTATCACTTCCCCTGGTAAGCCTTCCCTGACTCCCGGTTTGGAAGTCAGCTAATTACCCTATTATTGTCTTTCACAGAATCCCATTCCTTTCCTTCAAAGTACGTAAGTCAAAGTACAATTACACAATTATTAGAATAACCACTTAATTAATTATAGTTATTTACAGTAACTATAAGCGACATGAAAACAGGCAAGATATCTATTTTGTTTCCATTGCCTCCTCAGCTCTTGGCACATACCATATGCTCAAGATAGTTTTAAACCTATGACTGGCATTCTGCTTGCAGTTCACTGAGATGTTATCACAAGTGACTCTGCAAAAATTATTTTTTTAATTATTTATTTGGCTGTGCCGGGTGTTAGTTGCGGCATGCGGGATCTTTAGTTGCGGCATGCAAACTCTTAGTTGAAGCATGCAGGATCTTTAGTTGCGGCATGCGAACTCTTAGTTGCGGCATGTGGGATCTAGTTCCCCAACCAGAGATCGAACCCAGGCCCCCTGCATTGGGAGTGCAGAGTCTTAGCCACTGGACCACCAGGGAAGTCCCACAAAAGTTATCTTTTAAAAAATAGGTAAACATACACCTATCAGCCATTCCATACCATTCATTGCTAGGTAATTTTCATACCAGTTTTACTCACAATAGCAAAAAGAAAAAGAAGCACAGAACTAGAAACAATTCATTGCAGAGAAACAGGTGAAGAGATAAAATGTGAAATATATAATACTATTCTGCAAAAATATATGCTCAAAACTATCTTTTATGCTCAAAAGATGTTTTTTAAAAAATTAACTATTGATACACATAACAACGTAATGAACCTCAGAATCTTTATGCTGAGTTAAAGAAGCCAGATACAAAAAGTACGTTTATGCTGTATGATGCTACTTTTATGAAGTTCTAGAAAATGCAAACTAAACTATAAGGACAAAAAACAAGTAACGGTTGCTTGGGGACAGGGGAAACAGAGAGAGAACCGCAAAGAAGCACAAGACAACTTTTGGGGGTTAAACAAAATGTCTGTTATCTTGATTGCGGTGACCCTTTCATGTGTGTTTACATATGTCAAAAACCATCAACTGTACTCTTTAACCATATGCAATTTATTGTTTGTCCATTATACCTTAATAAAGTTGTAAAAATAACATAAATTCAATAGAAATCATTAAGAACTGAACACAACTGGTTCAGACTTAACATAAGTATATATATTAAAAAATATCAGGGCTTCCCTCGTGGCGCAGTGGTTGAGAGTCCGCCTGCCTATGCAGGGGACGTGGGTTCATGCCCTGGTCTGGGCGGATCCCACATGCCGCGGAGCGGCTAGGCCCGTGAGCAAGGGCCACTGAGCCTGCGCGTCCGGAGCCTGTGCTCCGCAACGGGAGAGGCCACAACAGTGAGAGGCCCGCGTACCGCAAAAAAAAAAAAAAAAAAAAAAAACAAAGGCAAGGTGTGAAAAAGGGGATATAAATTCCAGAAGTTTGCTAACTATTACCTCATTATTATTTTTTTTACCTCATTATTTAATCATTCAACAAATATTTAATATTTCTAATAGAAACCAGGGAAATAAAACAACTAAGAAATCCTAGAATGTGTAACTAGAAAGCAATTCTAAAAATAATACTTCTTCTCATAAGCTTTGGGTAAATTTAAGATAGCAAACAAAATACTTCTACTTAGATATTTATTTGCTGGGGGTTACTGGAGAATATCATGACGTGAATCCCAGAATCTTTGAGAATATATTGTCTATAATGGCCTTGCAAAATGACATGACCAGAATCTAAAATAAATCAGGAGAAGCATAATTTTTTAGAGGCAGTTTATTTCTAACAGTAACAATAGTAAACAACTCTCCCACTGTTTAACTTTCTTTCCTTTAGTTTTCACTGGAGTTTAGCAATCTGTGGTTAAGTAAAAGCTCTAAACATTTTTGCTACTGGCAAAATGTTATATCCTGTTAGTTCTGTGATACAGAGGAGTCAGCCATTTCAAATTTTTGCAGACTAAATAGAATATTAATGGCCCTAATGATTTTTAAATACTATTTGCAAGGTTGTTTAAAATGACTGTGTCATAGGAATGATCAATAAGATAATGAATGTGAAAGTACTCTGTACCTAGCAAAGGGCTACCTGAGCATAAGGGAAAAGATAAAAATATTTTTTAAATCATTTGTCATTTGAAAGAATAGAATGGATGGTAAACAATCATCCCTTACTCAAACAGAGGAAGCATTAAAAACCAAAACCAGATAAGCCTAGGTCACTTAAGAAGAGGGAAGTCCAGAGTCAGCGGTCTTAAAACAAAGAGAGATGATTTCCCAAATAGGAAAATAAATCTTTCTGAAAGCATTCCACTTTTTCAAAGGGCCAGAACAAAATGTTCTCTCGTTATCTTCAATGCAAGACTCCAAAATCTAGAACAAAATGTTTTCATGGAACAGTTCCACAGGAACAAATAGTTTCTGAGTTAAATAAGTCTCGGTCATTCAGAGTTAATTTAAAAGGCTATTCGAGCAATTTTCATAAACTCTAATATGATAATAATAATATGAAAGAGAAGACAACAGGAAGAGAGAAAAATACGTAGCCTTTTCCAAACTTACCTGACAATTATTTTTGTCTCGAGGCCTGTTCTAGGTCTGTGAAAGGATTTTAGTCTCAAATGGATAAGAAACGAAGGATAAGAAACGGAGAACTGCGCGCAGGAAAAGGAACCTTAGAGGCTGACAGTCTGACTTCCGGTAAATGCCCGCTTTACGTAAGATGGAAGCATCTTCCAACCAATGGGCAGCCGCCAAGAATCTCTCGCCATCTTGGAGCCAATGAACTTGCTGGGTGGACCCCCGGGGGCCGTTCCTCTTTCGCGCTCCATAAGGGTAAACGCAACGTGCCCTAACCCCTCGTGGGATCCCGGCTCCTCGCTACGTCTGCGTGTCCCCAATTAATTGGGATTACTGTGCTATTCCCAAATAAACTGTATATTTGGTACCTCGAGCTTGCGTGGACTAACATGGTCAGTCCTTAACTAGAAACACCATGAATTAATCAATACAGATTATTTAGGAATTCAGGAACCCTGATGAAGATCATAGTATATCGATCTTACAAAAACATAGTGTAACTTTGACCATGTTGGTGTGAGTAACTAAGACTACTGATTACCAGTGCGTTGCATAACAGAAGCATTGCAGAAAGCATCTGGTTACAGAGAAACAAAGGAGAAGCTTGTGTCTAAACGGAAGAGCTACTTGTGGGAATATGAGTTGCTATTATGTTGGCCAAATAACTTCTATTCAGTGAAATCCACCTTGTGTGAAAATTGAGAGCTCCAATTAAAGCAAATTCCAAAGCCCAGGAAGTGATGAGAATTCAAGTACCCAGTAAGAGCCCCAGGTAAATGCTTCTCAAACACATACTCCCGTAGCCCTGGCCACCTGCATGAGTTCTCTGTGAAATCTGTCCTGCCTAGTCCCTGGTTGCCTTGTGCAAAGTGGCTGGTTCCTCTACCCATCAACCACTTTCCTGAGTGTTCCTCCCCTTCTTCTGTAGCCTGGGAAATCAAAGTCACCTTCTAAACACCATGCTGGAATACAGAGACTGTAGGAAGTTATCATCAGGCACAGGGCTTCTATGTACAGCTGAGGCACATGTGCACTGCACACGGACCTCTGGTCAGAGGAACAAATGCGACCCCAAATCCAGTCTGTGTTATACTCACCAAGCCCTGTGCCCTGGCATTATACTGCCTCCGTCTGGAGAAAAAAAGTCTTTGACTTTTGCAAAAAGGCACTGATCAGCTGGCCACGTTTGTTTCTACCTCTGCCCCCCATGCACATTTTCTACTCCTCACACAGACACCCTATCAGCTTATAGCACCCTGCTCAGGACCAAAAGCCTTGATGCCTTGCTCAGTTATTTCTACACGACTGCCTGAGACGTGCCTTGTGGCTCTGGTGACATGAATAAAGGGCTTCTCTACAGGGTACCTGAACCTGAACTGGTTAGCCTGGAGAGGCGAGAAAGGCTTTTTCTCTATCCTCCTCTTTCCCTGGGTAAAAGCAGCAGAAAGCCTTCAGGAAAGGAAACAGGACTGCCGAAAAGAGGAAATACAGCCAGGTATATTTCAAAAATAAAATCCCTGTTACAGAACCTAACCCAGTCTCTGGGTGGAGCATTCCTGGGCCAAGTGTCCATTCTTTTGGTCACTCAACACAGCCAGGGAGAGGCGGGTGGAGCTACAGATGCACCCAGGGCTGACTGCTGGCAGTGGGAAGAGGGGTATCCGTTCTTAAAGAAAGTGAACATGGTCTGAGCAGACCCACCATAAGAAATCTACTACTACAGCTCTCTAGCCTTGAGAATAATAACAATTGTTATGTGAGTTAAATAGCCCTGCTTCTTTTAACTGTTCACACTGAAATTTATATCCCAACTCCTTGAACTATAATTTTCATGTGTACCTTAGTTGAGTTTAAACTCTCCTTTTATATATATATGTATATGTATAGCTGATTCACTTTGTTATACAGCAGAAACTAACACACCATTGTAAAGCAATTATACTCTAATAAAGGTGCTTAAAAAAATAAAGTCTCCTTTTAGGGGTGAAACTGGGAGCTTTATAAGCACTTTGGTAAAGATATGTGTGGGAGAATGATGGTGATTCGTCATGGTTTATGCCTGTTTTCAGTTCCTAACAGCAAGCACACCTTTTAAGATACTTTTACATTGATATCCGTGTAGCCCACAATAGGAATCCATAAAGGAAAAAAATAAGCAAACCCATCAAAAGGAGGCTAGTTTAACAGAGGAGTGATTCCCTCCACTTCCTGCCCCCATTTCTCTACCAGTTCTTATTCCCACCTACACGAGGGAATGATCTGGTCAAACCTGTGACTCTCACAATAATATTCAGGGAGATAAAAACAAACAAACAAAACAGAAGATTCAGTTAGATACTGACAAAGTAATCAGCTTTACTCTTTCCCAGGAAAATTAAAGGACTATGGTGCTATAGGTCCCTTTTTTATGATGCTTTCTATCCCTAATATGCATGGTAAAGGTAGTGCAGAAGGCTTTGACTGAAGGACGGTGAGAGATGGAATGGCTAGAAAGAAAGAAGAGAGAGAGAAAACATCTCCTGCGCTTACCAAGAACCCCATGCACCGAGGCCAGCAGTGAATCCCCCCAACCTTCTGAAAATGTCATTTGGTGACAGACAGTGAAGGAAAGTGAGACTTTACAAGGCGTGAGGGCGAAGCTCGGACAACACAAATTAAATCAGAAAGGCGGCGGGCAACACAGACTGGCTCCTTTGGAATTCCACTTCCTGTTCATTCCAAGAGAATTCCCAATGCTTATTTCTTCCATGTTAGGATTTGTTTAGCCCTCATTTCTAAGGCCCACTCTGCATGTCAGGACAATTTTCATTCATCTCCGGGACATCCGGCTATTGAGAGGTTTCACTCTAGAAAAAGAAAGCACACACTGCGACCCATGTAGGAGCAGGACACCGCTGACCTCCTTCTCCTGGAATTCTCAGGAGATTTCTTCCCAGCTCTGTACAAACCATTTGCAGCTGGGTATTTTCCTACTTGTGAAACAATATTGTCTTCCCAGCAGAACAAGACCTATTTGATGAATGGTGGCAGAGGGCTAAGGTGGAAGTGGGTTTTGATTGCCTTGATTGCAAGAATCCCGGCATTTAAAAATGACCTACATGGCTTAACCCCTTCTTATCTGTGCTACAGTAAATGATACAACAACAAAAAAATATATTATGTATATATTCTGACACAAAGGAGAAGATAAAAATAGGTGTTTTTCTCAGTGTGTTTGAAGCACTGTGACCATATTTAGTCACTCTTTAAAAACTATCTTATTACAGAAATAATTCATTAATACATCGTAGCAAAAAAAGATTCAAGCAATACAGAAGCATAGAGAGTGAAAGGTACAAGTCCATTTTTCACCCCTCACCCATTGCTGTTTCCTCCCCAAAGGTAACTGTAAGGCCAACTGGCCCGCGGCAGGGGAACACAATCAGATTCACAGGTTGCATCGGACCACCCAGTTCCAGGAACTGACCTGGGGACTTTGCACCCGGCCCAGCCTTCCCGCCTTTCGAGGGGCGGGACTAACGGTCCCCCAGGATACGCGAAAAGACCACCAAATAAGGAATACCCTGCGCCCTCCCAGATTCACCACACCCCTTTCCCTTCTTCCCCTATAAAATCTTGCCCAACCCTCGCCCGGGTGCGACTTCTCTGGCCCCTTTCTCTCGGACCAGTGCACCTCGCCCGGGAGCGCTCCCTAATAAAGCTCACTTGAAGCTTTCCTCTGTTTCGCGGTGCCGTTTGTTAAGATCCGACCTTACAGTGACCAAATTTACAGTTTGCTGTGGATGCTTCTGCTTGTTTTTCTATATGTCGACATAAATAACAGCATTTTTCCTAAACAATTTTTTCTGCCTCTTGCTTCTTTCGCTTAACAGTACATCTTTTAGGTCTCTCCGTGTTAGTGTCTACAGGTCTGCCTCATTCTCTTTCATGCCTGCATAGTTGTGGTTCGATACAGCAGAAGATTATAATTGTGTGTCCCCACGGCTAAAGAGAACTTTGAAAAAGGAGTGTACAATTTGCCTGGATTTACAGTAACGTTTTGAAAAATTAAATAGGAGCTTGCAGAGGCATGCTTAAACTGCTAGTCACTGAAAAACCGTTCAGCAAAACGAACCACAGAACTCACTGCTCCGGGAAGGCAGCCTGGAACGGGCCTTGCCTCACGTCTGCCTGGGATTGGAGGGAGGGAGCTCTTTCGGCAGCAAGTCTTTGCAATACCTCCTCAAAACACATCGAGTTCAAATAATTTCCAATCCTGCCAATGCTTTCCATATAACCCGTATCATCCTGTGACCCTGCGAGTGCCTCACACAAAGAGAAGGTTGTTGGGGGAAAAAAATGAAAATGAGAAATAGAAGAGCAACATTGATTTGTTAAGTTGATTTTTCTGACAGCGCTTCCTTGCTTTCCATAAATCCTGGAATGGCTGGGCAATCTTTCGTTAAATTAGGTGGGGGTTTTTTTTCCAGGGATTGATCCTGGGCCCTCGGCAGTGAAAGCGTGCAGTCCTAGCCACTGGACCACCAGAGAATTCCCAGGTTAGGTGTTCTTGATTGGGTTACTCATCTCACGACAACACTGGTCTCTATTTTCCTCTGTGAATTATTACTCTCTTGCTCTGAGCAAGTGAAAGATTCTTTAACCTTTTTAGTAACCAAGTTTCAGTTATGGCAGCAGAAATGCATCCTAAGGGGTTTTCTAGTGAAAACTTCCTTTTTCAGAAAGCAACATGACAGCCTGAAGTTTAAGGACAAAAAAGAAAAACTAATTGCATCCTGTAACACCCTAGGATCCTACACTTGTAAAAGAAAGTGTATTTTAGCTTCTCCCCAGGAGCTAAGAACACGGTCATTTCATGTTAGCTTGTAATGAATTAGCACAACTCTTTGATCAATGGCATCAAAGGCCATTGACAGCGCCAATAATACAGATGTTAGAAAATTTTGCATTGATTTAATACCTGAAATTAACCTTTAACCATTCTATCTCCCTTCCATTGCTCTTGCAGACTTGGATAACATTCACATCCTGAATCTCCAGAGCCTCCTCTACAGAAGGGATTGGGATCCACTGGAGGGTCTAGTTTTCTACGGCTATTGGATTTGAACCACTGCAAGTTCCAACGGGTAACTTTACAGTCCCCCCAAAAAAAATCTTTCTGCAAGGAAATGTCAGAACTCAAGTGGTCATTGCCTTTGAGATGGCCTTATTTATAGAATTTTCCAGTTTCGTATCTCTTGCAATCCACTTTGGTTACTCCAGGCCAATGGCTGATGTTGGCAGCCAGGTCTCGCAGCCAAGATTGAGTCTGAATGCAGCTCAGGCTCCCCTTCACATTCCTTTCGTTCAAGTAACTTTTCCAGGGCTACGCAGTCAGGCCAATTATCTTAGAAACAGGCAATTATAACCACATTCACAGCTCCCTAAAAGGGTGAGTGCCTTCCAGTAACAATTTCTCATGAAAGAAAACAGTAATTGAAGGATTGGCAAGGCTACTGCAACAGACCAAGACCTCTGGAAAGACATTAAATAGCACACACACACACACACACACACACACACACACACACAGAGTCCAGTAGATTTCCTACCAGAGGAATTTTTCCTTTCCATTCAAATCCACTAAATATTTTCTGGGGGAAGAATACAGGCAATAGAAAGCAAAATAGATGAAGCTATGGCTGGCCTTCTGGGTTCTGGTCATGCACTGCTCCTTAATGCCTATATCTGTTCATCTCTTGCTTAAACTGTTGAATGTAAGTCACAACATAAAATATTTGCAAAAGACTATTCCTGAAATAATGATGCGAAAGTACTTTAGAAAAGGTAAGTCGTTCTATGAAGTTAAGGTAAATTCAGACCTTTTGGGAGCTAATTCACATCTTCATCAATAGAGCTCAGTACCCGCTCAACCCAGGCGTGGTGCTTTGAGGCAACCAAATCTACTTATCTAGATATATCGCTCTAAGTCGATAACAGCCCCCAGACCTCAATCTTGACTGAATGCAGCACACACGCAAACATGCACACACAGCCTGTGTGCACATATTCAAAGCCACACGCACAATACTTTGGCTCTGTTGTCCAAAGGCTTTTTTCCCAGGACTAGGTGGTAAATTCTTTGAGAATAAAGCAATTACTCATCTCAGTACTCCCAACAACACAGACTATAAGACTTCACACATCACTGCAGTCAGTACCTAGTTGTGGAATTGATTAACCATCAGATGTGCTTGATAGTTTTTTAGATATTGCACCTCTGAAACGCCTTATAAGCATATGCCTTGAGAAGAGTGGTAAAAACACTGCCCACAAACGTTTGCTTTTGCCCAAAGAAATATCAATATATAGAATTATTTTTATTCATTTATGTATTTCTCTTCTTTGGACGGAAGTAAATGTTTGTGGAATATATACACATAGAGACACACACATAGCAGGTATATGTGGGTAGCAGGGCCACTCATTCCATTTGGTTCTGGAAAACAACAAAAACCTTTCTGGGAGAGAAAGGGGACATCTGACCTTGCTGCTTTGTTTTTCCTGCATTCAACCGGAGTATCAGGACTGAGGGGAGACAAAACGTAATAGAGCTGGGATTCTGGGGAAGCATTTTGTAAGTGAATAAAAGGCCATAGTGATGAGTTCAGTGGCAGAGGGGGTTTCCAAACACATCTCCAGAGAATGTGAAGGGAACCCAAACAGAAAGGCTTCCTTTCTCGAAATGCATAAAATGCTAGGTTTGCCTCTTGCCCGCACGGGTAACAGCGGTTTTCGGTTCGGACAGCAGAGCCCAGCCCGGTGTCTCGGCTCCCCGGGAGGCTGAGTGGGGACTGATCGCCATCTACCGACGGCAGGTGCAAGGCACGCCTCACATCCCTTTGTCAAGAGGGCTTTGGGAACCCGCTGCTCCAAAGTTACGATCCAAAGACAAATGAGGAAGTGCATATGCTTTACATCCCTTACCCATTTCCTTCTCCAAATATCCTTGGGAAGAAGACGCAAAGGAAAAGAAATAGAAACGTTCCCTTAGAAAAGCAAGGCGTTGGCGGGATTTGGTTTCTCTGAGGGAGGGGAGAAAAGGGGGCTGGCTCCTGCCTCCGTAAAAAAGGCTCGGCGAGGCCTTAAAAGAGGCTTAAAACCCACGCCGGGCGTCATCCCCTCCATCCACTCAGCTTGGCTAGCTAAAGAGGTAGCTGGTTAACAGAGAGGGCTCAGAGGTGACCTGGATCAAAGGGACAGCGGGCCAGGGCTGCAGGCAGATGGGCCAGGGGCTGCAATTGTGAGCCTTGTCAAACGCTGGACGAGAGGAGGGTTCACTCCAAAGCGGAACACAGAAGCCCCACCTTCTTCTGGAACACAGCCCCCCGTGAGCAGATATCCGCAGAGAAGCCTATTTTCAGACCCCAGAATAGTTTCATCTTGGCGGCCCTTCCTTGATTCCCGACCCCGACCCCAGGTGGGACTTCTCCACCACAAGCAGGGCCCCCCCACCCCGTCTCTAACTGAAGCACCATTACAGAACCCTCACTTCCAAGGAGTCCAGAGACCCACACAATTCCCCATTTCAAAGGGCTGGCATAAGCAAAGCCACAATTCACTATGAGACCTGAATTAGGAGCAGTGGCGGCAGATCAGCAGAGGTGAGGTGAGCAAGGGAGCTCACACGTTGTCTTCAGTCTGCTCTTCCGGCCACACTCCTTCCTCCGGGAGAGCTGAAGCCAGCCCCCCTCACCCACCCGTCTCTTCAGCAAAATCCCTCTGAATAAATCTCAGAGGTTAGCATGTCTTTGACTCCACAGAAGGGGTGGCCATCTCAAAATGGACACAAATGGTCACATACATCAGGACACATCTCTGTCCTTCCCGCTGGACCACTTTTCCATTTTATCAACATCGCTACACACACATCCATGCTTACACGTTGGTTCATTAAGTGAACCTACTAGAGGTGACTAAGTTTTTTGTTTTTTTTTTTTTTTTAGGAAACTAAAAAAGGCGTTTTAGAGAACCCAAAAAGATGTTTTTAAAGGATATGATGACTTTTTGTAAAAATGAGGCAAGAGACACTGCATTAGGTTGTTTTCATTTTGCCAAATACTCTTAAAATAAGAGTCATCCCAAGAAATAAAGTAGAGAAGTACACTGCTGATATATTTTTCAGCCTTATAAAACTTAGCAGAAGGGGCCATACAATCGAATCGCTTGGGTTAGCGTTTTAAATTACTTTTACCCAGGAACAATCTCTTTGTGAAAGAATCAAGCAGGGATGATTTTAAGAATGGTGGCTACAACAGAAAGTTCTAGCATGTCTAGGACATTAAGAATGTGAAACAGGGGACAGGGATTTGAGCCCAGGTACGGGAAGATCCCACAGGCCATGGAGCAGCTAAGCCCGTGCGCCACAACCACTGAGCCTGCGCTCTAGAGCCTGCGAGCCACAACTACTGATGCCCGTGCGCCTAGAGCCCGTGCTCCGCAACAAGAGAAACCACTGCAATGAGAAGCCCGCACACTGCAACGAAGAGTAGCCCCTGCTCGCAGCAACTAGAGAAAACCCATGCACAGCAACAAAGACCCAACACAGCCAAAAATAAAAATGAATAAGTTTATATTTTAAAAAGTTCTACAATAGACTGAGAAATAAAAGAGGTGTTGTAAGAGCACAAAACAGAAAAAAAATGTGAAAAACACCTACTCTTTATATGACACCATGTCTCTTCCTTCTTTCAAAAACTGTAATGTTTAAGACCCTTTTTATTAAGAAACTAAATCCGAGCTACCTCTAGTAGGTTCACTTAATGAAGCAACAGGTCTGTATGTGGCTGTGTGTGTAGTGATGTTGATAAAATGGGGAGGGGGGCCAGCAGGGAGGGCAGAGATGGGTGCTGATATATGTATTCATTCGGGGTGTTTGTGTGTTGACCATACCTCTCTGGTTAAAGCTGCAGCTCCTCCTGGAGGGAAAGACTTTGCTTTTCTTCCTACTCCATGGTTCAGGCCCTAAAATAGTGGTTTACGGAAAGTATTCATCCAAGACTTGCTCCAGCCAGCTCAGTCTGCCTGATTTCTAAGCAAATCCATAACTCAGGGAAAACATAAAAACCGCCTTGCTGGCTCACTGAGGCACTTAAGCGACCATCTCAGACTCAGAAGCAGGTAGCTCAAGAGCAAGACCAGAACAACTGTGTTCTCTGTCCCCCTCTTAGAACCTGGATCCCCACGAAGTTCCTTCCTGTGGCCCCAGCGCCCCCTCTACCAGCACCACCTCCCCATGTCGACCGACCCATAGATAAGCTCCTGCTCTGGGCCTTGTGCCTAGATTCTGGCCAGCATCTCCAGCCTGAATCTCTATCACTCCTGAGCATGAGTTTTATCTCGAGCTCCTGGATCACGGACCTCCGTTCTTGAATGATGAGTAGCCATCTGCTTGCCTGGACTCCTAAATACGAAATGCTCTTGTCTCTCTGACTCGGACCTCTGGCCGCCTTCATCTCATCTTGATCTCCATGTGTGTAAATGATTTGCTGATTTGACCTGATAATCTGTGGTTCTTTGCACATCTTTGTATGCCCAAGTACCCAGCACACAAAAGAGATACATGTACAGTAAATGTGGAAAAACAAATGAGCAGATTAATAAATAGATGATAGTTGTATTACCCAATTGGCATCAGCCCCTGGGCAGCCCTCCAAATCAATTCATCTCAATAGGTACATAGTGTGCCTGGTCCCAGGGTCCATGGCCCCTGCCCTCCTCGTGTAGATACAAACCTAATCTAACAGTGTTCGAAGTCTTCCTCCCCAGAGCCTGTGGGCAGATATTGACCCAGGTTCTGGGTCTTTCGGAAGTACCATCCAATCATGAGAAGAAGCCATACCTCTGGTGCGTTCCCAAGTTGTGGCAGACGTGGTGAGAGACAGGTTGGGACCCAGCATCCCCTTAGACCACCATTAGATTTAACTACCACTTATAGAGTACTTACTCTTTTGTGCAAGACATTCATTTAATCCTTATAATAAGCCTATGGTTCTCATCTCATTTGACCCAGGAGAAAACTGAGATGCAGCGATGTTATTACCTGCCCAAGGTCACAGAGCGGCAGGGCTGGGCATTGACCTTCAGCAGGCTGACTCCAGAGCCCATGTTCTTATTCTCTATGCTACCCTGACTCTCCATTCTGTGACCATCCTATAGCTATTCTAGTCACCCTAGCAAGAAGACAAAGATAATTTGACACAAGCCAAATTGTGAGAAAACTCAAACTAGTCTCTTCATCTATTCTGTGCCCCAACAAAGTACTATGTAACTCAAAAATGGGTCTCGACCATGGCAGTGTTTCTGAGGTAAGATGAAAGCAGTAGGGATTCAGAAGAAGGGCAGATTTTCTTCAAGAAATAGAATTTAAAGGATATGATGTCTTGGTTGGGGAGGAGGTATGAGAGAAAGCAGAGCCTAGAATGTCTCCAATATTCTTAGTGCTGTTGATTGGGTAAATGATGACACTTTTAATAAAGATTAGGAATAAGAGTGGGTTTTGACAGAGCAGCAGTAGAGGTGATGACTTAACTTTTATATGATCTGAAAAACACACAGACAATTAAGACATGCTTTTCCCCAGGATCACAAAGAGTGTAAAAATAGCACCTTTACAACATAGTGAAACAATCTGAAAACATTTCAGACCCACAGAAATGTCCATTTATCTAGAATCTGATTATGTTCTGCACACACTTCCACATGTGATTTCACACTTTCAAACTTACACATGGACGTGAGTACCCCTCCAATGTCAGGGCCATCCTTCTGTCCAGGGCAGCCCGGGAGGCAGAGGCCCATCTGCCTTCCAGATTCTGTTCATCTCCCCAGGAGGCCTCCAGGAGACCAGGCTGTGGCTGAGGAATGCCTGGCCGGCAGGCCCCAGGTGTAGAAAGCATGCACAGATGCCATCTTAACCTCGCCTGGGATGGGCAGGGCCAGCTGGGCCCCGCTCAGAGGGATTCAGGATGGAGATGAAAAAACGGATTTAAAGCAGGAGTAAGGAATTTGGAGCAAAGGCATCACAAGGTCTAATATTAGAAAGATGTATGCAATGCTCCTCAAAGACTTCAGCTGGCAGTCAGGGGAAGCGACAAATGGTACAGAGCATTAGAAAACTATCAGGGGGCAGAGGGCAACCCAGAAATCCCTTCCTTAGAAAAGACATTTCATTGTAGCGCAGACAACCCACAACAGACCCACTTCCATGTTTGGTATCATGCATTCACATTCAGCCAGTTTTCCACAGACTCACACACAGTTCTTTGCCATCACCACCCCCCTTGCTTTCCCTCCTCCAGCCTCATCAGAGACTCATGTGAAATCTAGACCCACACTTCCTATTACAAACAACCCGTGGCCACGGCAGTGTGCTGTCAGCAGGACCTACACTGTGTTTACTCTAATTTCAGGGCAGCCAATCAAAAGTGTCTCCGTTATAAGTACATGGGAGGATAGGGTTGCCAAAAATAAAAATACAGGAAGCCCAGTTAAATCTGAATTTCAAATAAACCAGGAATTTTTTTTTTTTTTTTAGTATAAGAACATCTCGTGCAATATTTGGACATATGTATACTAAAAAATTATTTGTTGTTAGTATGAAATTCAAATTAACCTGGTATTCTATATTTTATCTGGGAACCCAGTAGATCTCCAAATTGTTTGGATTTTGACCGCTTTAGGACTGGGGAGAAAAAAATCCCCTACAATGTACAAGAGTCCACAGGAGAGACAATAAATAAATAAATAAATAAGCTACTGCTGAATATAATTTTATAAAGGGCTGGGAAATCATCTCCACTCAAACCCTGCCAGAATCTTCTCCTCCCTCTGTTTTCCTAATCTTAATTAAACACACTACCAATCACCCAATCTGAAATTCTGGGAGCCAACCCAGACTCTGCCCTTGCCTTTAGCCTCCACACTCACTGGACTACAAATCCACCTCCTAACTAGCCTTCAAATTCACCCCCTCCTTCTGCTGCGCGGCTCAAGCTTCTTAGCTGAAATATTGCCATAGTCGTCTAAGGGGATCTCCACCTCCATCTGACCCTATTAAAGTGAGCCTGGAGACACAGATCCATCTCAAATCCAAATCTAATTGAGTCGTTTTGCTTAAAGCTCTTTCACAGCTAACTCCTTGCTCAGGAACTGGCTCACACAGGCTGGGGAGAGCCACTTCTGTTTGTCTCCTCAACTCTGCATTCAGTGACACCATGTTGGTAGCTTGAAACTGATCAAGGTGGGAATAGTCACACCACAGGAAACTGGCCAACACCACACATCAAGGCTTTTTTTCAATTGGAGAGTGGTTGTTAAACGTTTACCATCCCAGTCCTGCCTAGGTCAGTTAGGACGTACTCAGCTACAAGACATAGAAAATGCAACCAATGATAGATAAACCACCAGTGCATCTCAAAATGTATGTGGTCCCAGACTAGCAGCATTGGGAACTTGTTAGAAATAAAAATTCTCAGGGCTTACCTTAGTTAGACCTTTTTTTTTTTTTTTTTTTTTTTTTTTTTTTTTTTTAATTTATTTATTTATGGCTGTGTTGGGTCTTTGTTTCTGTGCGAGGGCTTTCTCCAGTTGCGGCGAGTGGGGGCCACTCTTCATCGCGGTGTGCGGGCCTCTCACTATCGCGGCCTCACTTGTTGTGGAGCACAGGCTCCAGACACGCAGGCTCAGTAGTTGTGGTGCACGGGCTTAGTTGCTGCGCGGCATGTGGGATCTTCCCAGACCGGGGCACGAACCCGTGTCCCCTGCATCGGCAGGCGGACTCTCAACCACAGCGCCACCGGGGAAGCCCTAGTTAGACCTTTTGAATCAGAAATGGAAATGCAGGGATTGGGCCCAGCAATCTGGGTATAAACAAGCACTCAGCTGATCTGATGCACACCCACAGTTGAAAGCTATTGACAAACATGATCTCACAAACTTTAATGTTCACGTACGTTAACAGGAGAGCTTGCTGAAGTGCAGCTTCTGATTCAGTAGGTCTAGACTAGGGCCTGAGATTCTGCATTTTTAACAAGCTGCCTGGTGATGCCAATACTACTGGTTCACCAACCACAATTTTAAAGTAGCGAGGGCTTAAACCACAAAGACGTTTGTCATTTGTCTAATAAGAAGACGAGAGCAGGCCATGCAGGACTGGTTCAGTGGCTCAAAGACACCATCACGCCCCTTTTCTCTCTATCAATTCAAGTGGTGTGCTGGTAAATGTTAACCACTAGCTGGGCTGGGGCCACCTGCTGATTCGCAGCATCTCGATTGTAGCATTTGCCAATTTCCATGATATAAATACTCCCACAATAGTTAATTTCAATCTACCAATGTGATGTTAACTAGTTTGAAAATTTAACAGTCAGATCTCATGAGCCAGCTCTCACTGGATGTAGAGCTGTGATTCCAGGGTTCAGGGACGGGTACCACTGGTGGGGATGGCAGTGCTCTGAGCATGGAAGTCTGCAGCTTTGCAGATTCATGGCAAGTCAGCAATATTTTATCAAAGGCCTATGGATGAACAGCAAACCTTATTACTGGTTTAAGTCATCCTAGACAGATGAGGACTATCTGGTATTTGGAAATTCTGCATTAATATATGAAGAGGTGAGGTGCAGAATACCTATGGGAGGTGAGTACGGTTGATGGGGCTTGGGGCAGGCCACCCCAATATATGCCAAGGTGGCATATTGATTATTTTGAATTAAAGTTACTTGAGAAACAGCCAGTACAAGAATAACACTCTGATCCTCCTTCGTTCCCCTGGAAGTGGGAAACAAAGCTCCCATGGGAAGGTACCCTGTTTATGCCAGGAGGATGGAGGGCATCCTTATCACCGTATATAGTATATAGGGAATGTGAGGCCAATAAACCTGTATAAATAAACTTTGTTACATCTTCATTAATTTGTTACCCTCCAAGCCCCTTTGTTTTCACAGATAATTGATTCTTTATCTAAAAAGTTACATAAACAGGGACTTCCCTGGTGGTCCAGTGGTAAAGAATCCGCCTTCCAATGCAGGGGACGCTGGTTGGATCCCTGGTGGGAGAACTAAGATCCCACATGCTGCAGGGCAACTAAGCCCACGTGCCACAACTACTGAGCTTGCACCCCTCGACTAGAGCCTGGTGCCGCAAACTACAGAGCCCGCGCACCACAACTAGAGAGAAGTCCAAGCCTGCAGCGAAAAGAACACGCGCCACAACGAAAGATCCCACATACCACAACTAAGACCCAATGCAGCCAAAAATAAATAAATAAATAAATAACAGAAATGCAGTGATTTCATGTTTTAAAAAAAAATGTTACATAAACAGCCCGCTTTGGTCACTTCTTAGGTCTCATACTTACAGGGCCTCCGTACATATGCATGTTGTTTGTTCTTCTCCTATGAATCTGTCTTGTCAATTTGATTATCAGAGCAGCTAAAAGAACCTAGAAGGATAGAGGAAAGTTTTCCTCCCCTCCCTGGTCCATAAATGAATGCACTGCACGAATGTATACTGAGTACCCACTAGGTACCAGGCACAATGCAGCAGTGACCAGACAGCTCGAATCCCATTCTTTAAAGTGCTCACCATCTACAGGTAGAGCAGACACTCCAAGGGAAAAATAATGAAGTTTTCAATGTGAAAGTACAGACATAATGTAAAGAAAAAGCACAAGAAGGTGAGCTCCGTGAGGGCAGGAATTTTTGTCCATTTTGCTCACAGCTTCCACCTCCCACTGCCTAGCATATAACGCTCAACAGTTACTCGCTGAAAAGCATGAAGACGCGCCACCCTTGCCTACAGCGTGGCAGCATCAGCATTCACACCAGAGAGGGCCAGGAACTGCTCGCTGGAATGAGCAGCCCAGGATGCACTACTGTCAGAGTGCGTCTGTGAAGCCACACGAGTCAAGCGACGGTGTCTGCTGCCCTGCAAGGCTGTGCGACTGATCCAGGAAGAAATCCCAGCAAATTGATACTAAGGCTTAGATGGGACAGAAGTTAAGAGGCAAGATACCCAGGCCTGGCAGAGGGCTCTGAGTCCCCGTGTTTCTTGGCACTTCACTAATTCACAAGAAATTAGTTGGCGACAAAAAAATAAATAAATAAAAGGCCACTTGGCCCTCTGGGTATGGTTTTCCCAGGGTTTTGACTTCCTTTGGTGAGTGGGTTTCTTTCCTTTTAATCTTCAGCTTTTTTCCCTCCTACTCTCATGAGCTAGCCCCAAACTTCATGTTCTAACACACTCTATTAGTCTGCCAGGGTCTCCGTAACATAACAGACTGGCTGGCTTAGACAACAGAAGTTTATTTTCTCATAGTTGTGAAGACTGGGAAGTCCACGATCAAGGGGACAGCGGGGTGATATCTGGTGAGAGCTCTCCCCTTGTGTTGCAGACGGCTGCCTTCTCGCTATGTGCTCACATGGTCCTTCCTTCGTGTGTGCACGTGGAGAGAGGGAGAGCGAGTTCTCTGGCGTCTGTTAGTACGAGGACACCAGTTCTACTGGATCAGTGCCCCATCTTCATGAGTTCATTTAACCTCAGTTACTTCCTTAGAGATCCCACATTCAAATACAGCTGCATTGGGGGTTAGGGCTTCGACACATGAAGCAGGGAGATGGGACACAATTCAATCCATAGCACATAACTTTTGTTCAATTTAAGTTAGTTGGAAAAAGAAAAAGGGTTCAAATCTAAATCCTGAGAATGAATGAGGAGCTCTGAAAAGTGTAGGTGAGGGGGACATAAAGCGTGAATACACAACTGGCCCAGGAGGAAACTCATTAGCTAATAGAAGCCTCTGTCAGCTAGAAATTCCACCCCACCTGAGACTCCAGGGGAACTCAGAGCTTCTTTAAATTCGTAACACTTTAAATGAGTCCTATGTACAAGTCTTCTTCCTAATTTTAATAAACAGGTTAGGCCGAGGTTCAAAACAATTGGAGTCACATATCAGGCAAAGAACATTAGCCTCCTTTGAGGAGGTGGGAACTCAAGCCCCTTTACCCACACTGGCATCAGCTATCCCCAGTACAAGCTGCAAAGGGCTGGAAAGGGAGGCCACCATCTCCTCTCCTCTGCTAGAGCTGAAGACTAGGTACAGCCCACTCCTTCATGCCACCCCAGCCAAGGGGAGGGAAGTCAACATGATCACAACAACAGTACAAATTGCATTTTCTTATTCTGCCCCCATCCTCCATGAGAGGAATTTCAACCTCTTCCAAAGGTCCCTGTCCGCCCCCTGCAGAATGGTTTCTAAGCGTTCCTAGGGGATAACTTGAACCCAGACTTGTTCCTTCCACAGATATCCTTGTGGTGCAATGCTAATAAAGGGGTGAAACGCCCCTGAAGAAACCAGGGCACCTCAAATGCACCCTGTATCCTCCAGAGCCTTCACCGCCCACGTTGCTGCTTTTAACCTGCCCACACTGGCATTTGCTGGGGCTGCGGCTGCCATTCTGCACCTCCCAGAACTACAGAGAATCTTTCCCCACCTGGGTCTCTGTGCTACAGCACTAGACCCCAAGACTTTCTCAGTGAGTGTTGTCCTACATCTAGCTTGTGCGTCTTGATTCTTGCTGCCCTCAAAGTAGGTTCTTTCCTCAAAGGCTGCTTGTTCTTTCCAATACATAGGAAACTCGGGATCACCTTACCAGCTCTCCATATGAGGTCAGCTATACTCAAGTGAGGTGAACACAACTTGAGTTAAGCTGACTTCCTTTCTACCAAGGAATCCAGAAAGAAAGCATTGGGAAGGGAAATCTCAACTGAAATGACAGAAGGTAATTGATCAGAAAAAATAAGTTCAAACTAGACACAAAGAGAGCACTTCCAAAATGTAAGGATCTCCAAAAATTCACTCCTTCCTAAAAGCTACAAGAACACTAGCAAAAGTGGTCAAAAGCACCTTTTTCTGAACTCTGGAAATTAACCAAAGGCTTGCAACAATCCAAGGAGCATGTTTTCAAAGTAAAACTCAGCTGCCTCTCATTATGAACGGCAGGCTTCATGGCATTTTAACTTGTTCTATGCCCATCATGTTCTCCCAGGTCTGTGGTAGCTTTCAAAACCAGCAGTCCCACAACCATGGTAGTAGTGAATATCAACTAGTAACTACCTAACAACGTAAAAGAAAATTCTGCGGAATGAGACATCCATAGGGGACTTTACAACATTCAGATAATTCCTGGAGATCAAGAAAGCCCTGCACACATGTAGGTCCATGTGTCGACCAGAAAGACCTGAAAGGGCCCTAGCTCTCATTCTGGCTGACCTTCAGGCTCTGCACAAGCAGGAAGCAAAGGCCAAGGCACAGCTGTAAACTACTGAGGATTGAAGGCATACCTGTAACGAGCTTCCTATTGCTGCTGTAACAAATTACCACACACTTAGTAGCTTAAAACAAAACAAATTTATTATGTCATATTTCTGGGGGTCAGGAGTCTTAAATGGGTTTCACTGGGCTAAAATCACAGTGTTGGCACTGCTTTGTTCTTTCTGGAAGTTCTAAGGGGACAGTCCATTTTCCTTCCTTTTCCATCTTCTACAGGCTGTCCATATTCCTTATGACCTCATACTACTCTGACCTCTGCTTCTGACTCTCCTGCCTCCTTCTTTCCTTTTAAAGACCTTATAAGGTAACAGTATGAAAAGCTGTATACCAACAAATTAGATAACCTAGATGAAATAAAATGCTCCTAGAAAAACATACACCACCAAAACTAACTCAAGAAGAAATTAAAATATGAATAAAACCGTCACAAGTTGAAGAGATTGAGTCAGTAATTTAAAACTTCGCACAAAAAAATAAATCCCAGTACCAGATTGTTTCACTAGTTAATTCTATAAGACATTTAAAGAAGAAAGCCAAGGCTTCACAAACCCTTCCAAAAAAAATAGAAGAGGGAAATGTTCCCAACTCATCCTATTACACTAACACCAAATCCAGACAAAGATATCACAAAAAACTACATACCAATATCCCTTATGAATACAGATGTAAAAATTGTCAACTAAATAGTGTAAACCAAATCCAGAAATATATAAAAAGCATTATACACCATGACCATGACCTGGGATTCATTCCAAGAATGCAAGGTTGGTTTAACATCTGAAAAATCAATATAATATATTAATAATACATAGAAAAAATAAAGGACAAAGATCACATGATTTTACAATAGATGCAGAAAAAGCATTTAACAAAATCCAACATCCTTTCATGATAAAAATTCAATGAACTAAAAATAGAAGAGAATTTATTTAATTGAATAAAGGATTCTATTAAAATAATATATAAGTATCAACAGATTCTTAGCTGATCTTCATAAATGGTGATGAAAGCCTGAACACTTTCCCCATAAAATCTGGAAAAGACAAGGATACCCACTCTCACTCTTATTTAATACTTTTACTCAACATTTTTACTAAAGGTAAAATGGGGGGAAAGGTAAAAAGGCAAAGGAGAAAAAAGGCATCCAAGTTGTAAAGGAGGAAGTAAAACTATCTCTATTCACAAATGACATGATCTTATAGATAAAAAATCCTAAGGAGTCCATGAAATACTATTAGAGCCAATAAACAATTTCAGCAAGGTTGTAGGATACAGGATCAATACACAAAAATCAATTATCTTTTAAACACTAGCAATGAACAATCCAAAAATGAAATTAAGAAAAATATTCCATTCACAATAGCATCAAAAATTATAAAATACTTAGGAAAAATTCAACAAAAAAATTCAAGACTTGTACACTGAAAACTACAAAACGGGGAAATGGGGAATGGCTGTTAATGGGTAAGGAGTTTCTTCTTGGGCTTATGAAAATATTCTGCAATTAGATAGTGGTGATGATTGCATAACTTTGTGAATATACTAAAAACCACTGAAGTGTACACTTAAAAGGCTGAATTTATTGTATATGAATTATATCTCAATAAAATGTTATTTTTTTAAATAGGGGCAAAAAAAGCAGTAAGAACTATACTCATTCTACACATATTTAGAGCACCTGTTAAGTGACAAGGGACTTCTACATAAGAATAGCCTGAGCACTGGGCAAAAATGTAGATTCCGAAGAAAAGAGTCACAGGGAGAGACCAGAACCCACATATTTAATAGATCTTTATGCAATTTTTATGTACACTGCTATTAGAGAACAATTCGTATACAAAAAAATATAAAATGCAAAAGGCACTGTCCCTGCCCTCAGGGAGGTTATCAAATAATATTGGATAATGTGTCCCCAGTCGTGGGATTCTCTCATTAGTCATGGCCTTTGGAGTCACCAGGGGTAATTTACGCAAAGATCAAGCCGAAAGGTTAGATATTTAATTATCCTCAAGATGCTCCACAAGAGAAGAAGGCCTAGTTCATAGGGTACATTACTGACCAAAATTTACTTAGGTTGGGCTTCCCTGGTGGCACAGTGGTTAAGAGTCCGTCTGCCGATGCTGGGGACGTGGGTTCATGCCCCGGTCCAGGAAGATCCCACATGCTGCGGAGCGGCTGCGCCCGTGAGCCATGGCCGCTGAGCCTGCGCGTCCAGAGCCTGTGCTCCGCAACGGGAGAGGCCACAACAGTGAGAGGCCCGCGTACCACAAAAAAAAAAAAAAAAAAAAAAATTTACTTAGGTCACAAGGAACCCTATCCCCCCAGCAAAATATTTCACACTTGTCTCCCAGTTTCTGGCACCTCTGCATAATTATAGTTATTGGGAGAATACGTTTTCAGAAGAGGAGGATTCAAAAACTTCACCTCAAGTTCAGAAATGACTGTCTTCTGCAGTCCTTGACTCTCTTTTCTCTGTAAGTGTTTGGAATCTCATGACGTCTAGTATAAAACACTGAACATCTCAGCTCCAAAGGCACGACACAGGCCCCTTCTTCAGGTACAGGATCAATGTGCGAGAAGAAATTTGTTTCTAGCATCTACATATCTACAAGGGTAAGGAATGTAGATCTTTATCTCACATACAACTAAGGTAAAGACACACATTCTACGACACCGAGGAGTCCAGGCTACCTCCGAATGGCACAGTTTAACAGATGAAGAAACACAGAGAATTACGACATTGCTTAATGCAAAATGACAAGAAACTTTTTGAATGTCTAATTTTTGAAGATAAAGAGAGTGAACTTTTCCCCAGAGTTGATTTGACGTGTCTTTAAGGGGAAAGTCCGTTACATTTCCCCATTTTCCTCTGTTTCAGTCTCCCCAACAGATACAAAATAAGTATAATTACCAGCTCCCAGAGTCCCCTTCCATCTGCAGAGGCCAAGTCTGTGAGAAGTTGGCCTTGTAGTTATAGGACAGATGTACCATGGACCACAAGGTACAGGGCAATGAGAACTGGATTTGGATTCTGAAGTCCTGAATTGGAATTCTGAGTAGTTATTGGCTTTTTGGGTGTTTAATGACTATGCAAAACTGCAAAACTTCCCTAAGAGCCCTGGGCCTCCATTTCCTTATCTGCAAAATGGAACTCTTCTAAGGGTTTTTCCGAGAATAAGAGGATTTAGTGGCTGCTATGGTGCACTGCCCAGGTCTGCCCCCGCTTTCCCTTAAGATCAAAGAACTTATTAGTTTCCTCAGCTGCTGAGAGTGTGGGATTGACAGCTCACCCAGAGATTGTCCTGGGCTGAAGACAGCTGCTCTTGGACATACCTCCTGGGGAGAGGCGGGAGGCGGGGAGGAAGCAACCTGCATCCATTATGAAAAGACTGCATTCAAGTCCAAATCCCTGCAACCCTGCAGAGCCAGCCCAGCGCCAGAGCCAGGCATGCGGATGGGGTGGGAGGGTCAGCAGAGGCCTTGTCCTAACTGCATCGCAGCCCAGCTTCTCTCTCTGCTGGGGTTTCCTTTTTTTATTCCCTCAATTAGCTGCCTGCTGGCCAACCTCAGAGTCTACTTCCAGAAATCCTGCGTAAAAGGAGATAATGTAAATGAGTTGCATTTTGCAAACTGTGGAGTACTACTCAAATGTTTCACGTGGTAACCCCAGCCTGTGGGTGCGTTAGAGTAAATCGGTAACAAAATAGCTGCATTGCACCCCCAATGGCTACGGGGACCAAACTCCCACTCTCTTCACCACTCCTCCCACCATCACTTTCCTCTAACCACTAAGCCAGGAGCACAGACTTCCCAGAGGCATGCATCAGCTGTTGAGCGCAGTCTGGGCGGCTGTGAGCTCCGCTTCCTCCATGACAGTCTCCAGAGCTGCTGCCGCCACTGTTGCTCTTTTTTTTTTTAATTGATTTTTTTAAATTGATTTTCTTTTTTTATAAATTTACTTATTTATTTATTTTTGGCTGCATTGGGTCTTCACTGCAGTGCACAGGCTTCTCACTGCAGTGGCTTCTCTTGTTGCAGAGCACAGGCTCTAGGCACGTGGGCTTCAGTAGTTGTGGCATGCGGGCTCAGTAGTTGTGGCACACGGGCTTAGTTGCTCCGAGGCATGTGGGATCTTCCCAGACCAGGACTCGAACCTGTGTCTCCTGCATTGACAGGTGGATTCTTAACCACTGCGTCAAAATCCCTGCCTGACCTCTCTATATAGCCTTGTTCCACAATCTCGGCAGGATAAGACTCAAGATAGGCCTACAGTACAGCTAACCTGCTTCTCCTCCTACAGCTGTGAATTTGATTTTCAGCTCCGTTCCTTCCCCTGGGTCCTGGGTTGAGGGCTCTCCCAAAGAACCAAGCTGCCTGGTCTTGGGTATAAACCTGAATGGGGTTTTTTTTTCTTTTCTCCTTTCCCAGGCTAAGCAGTAGCCTTTGTCCTCCCCCTCCTCTCCCTCAACCTTGACAAGGACAGGGGCTTCCAAGGTATTCATGATACCAGCCTCTCTCCATTCCAGAAAACTCCTTTCCCATTCCTTTTATTTTTTTTAATAATTTGTTTTTTTATTAATTAATTTATTTTTTTTAAACATCTTTATTGGAGCATAGTTGCTTTACAATGGTATGTTAGTTTCAGCTTCACAACAAAATGAATCAGCTATATATATACATATGTTCCCATATCTCTTCCCGCTTGCGTCACCCTCCCTCCCACCCTCCCTATCCCACCCCTCCAGGCAGTCACACAGCACCGAGCTGATCTCCCTGTGCTATGCGGCTGCTTCCCACTAGCTATCTACCTTACGTTTGGTAGTGTATACATGTCCATGCCTCTTTATTGCTTTGTCACCGTTTACCCTTCCCCCTCCCCATAGCCCCAAGTCCACCCTCTAGTAAGTCTGTGCCTTTATTCCTGTTTCACCCCTAGGTTTTTCATGACATTATTTTTTTCTTAAATTCCATATATATGTGTTAGCATACGGTATTTGTCTCTCTCTTTCTGACTTACTTCACTCTGTATGACAGACTCTAGGTCTATCCACCTCATTACAAATAGCTCAATTTCGTCTCTTTTTATGGCTGAGTAATACTCCATTGTATATATGTGCCACATCTTCTTTATCCATTCATCCGATGATGGACACTTAGGTTGTTTCCATCTCTGGGCTATTGTAAATAGAGCTGCAATGAACATTTTGGTACATGACTCTTTTTGAATTATGGTTTTCTCAGGGTATATGCCCAGTAGTGGGATTGCTGGGTCATATGGTAGTTCTGTTTGTAGCTCTTTAAGGAACCTCCATACTGTTCTCCACAGTGGCTGTATCAATTTACATTCCCACCAACAGTGTAAGAGGGTTCCCTTTTCTCCACACCCTCTCCAGCATTTATTGTTTCTAGATTTTTTGATGATGGCCATTCTGACTGGTGTGAGATGATATCTCATTGTAGTTTTGATTTGCATTTCTCTAATGATTAGTGATGTTGAGCATTCTTTCATGTGTTTGTTGGCACTCTGTATATCTTCTTTGGAGAAATGTCTATTTAGGTCTTCTGCCCATTTTTGGATTGGGTTGTTTGTTCTTTTGTTATTAAGCTGCATGAGCTGCTTATAAATTTTGGAGATTAATCCTTTGTCAGTTGCTTCATTTGCAAATATTTTCTCCCATTCTGAGGGTTGTCTTTTGGTCTTCTTTATGGTTTCCTTTGCTGCGCAAAAGCTTTTAAGTTTCATTTGTTTTTTTATTAATATATTTATTTTTGGCTGTGTTGGGTCTTTGTTGCTGTGCGCGGGATTTCTCTAGTTGTGGTGAGCGGGGGCTACTCTTTGTTGCAGTGTGCAGGTTTCTCATTGCAGTGGCTTCTCTTGTTTCAGAGCACAGGCTCTAGACACGTGGGCCTCAGTAGTTGTGGTTTGTGGGCTCAGTAGTTGTGGCTCATGGGCTCCAGAGTGCAGGCTCAGTAGTTGTGGCGCACGGGCTTAGTTGCTCCACGGCATGTGGGATCTTCCCGGACCAGGGCTCGAACCCATGTCCCCTGTATTGGCAGGCGGATTCTTAACAAGTGCGCCACCAGGGAAATCACCCCATTCCTCTTTCAGTCAGCCACATTCCCCATAGGATCACAAGCACAAGTTCAACTCTTATTTCTTCCCCTTTGGGTTGTGTTGTTCCCTTTAATGATGAGCAAACTCTCAAGAGGAAGAAGAGGCAGAGTGGATGTTGTGAGGGAAGAAACCGCACAAAGATGGGAAGAAAGAAGGTGCATAAATTTTTTCTTTACAGGAATGTAATCTAGTGCATAGGAGACAATCTGAAGGGCCGGCCCATTCTTTGATGGACGGATCCTAATCTAGGGGTCGGATGTAGGCTAAGGTCCAAATTCGGTTGCCTGGGAGACAGGCAATGTGTCCCACAGACGGAAGGAGACTCGTGAGGGAGTATAGACAGGAAAGGCTGGAAAAGGACATGGTGGTCGTAGGATTGTTGAGGGACTTAAAGGCCAGTCCAAGGGGTTAGAATGTGCACCACAGACTCATTGTTCTCAAACTGATGTCCCATGGAACAAATCCCGTGAGTCTCACTGGGGAGACAAACCTCTAGGGGTGCAACCAGAAGTGTTCTATGGCCAAATAAGTACAGGAAATAGGAACCAGAATAAGCAACATCTCCTCAAGCATATTCGAGGCTCACAGAAGTCCCATGTTGAAAACTACCACCTCCACAGCTAATTTGTTTTACTTTGTTTTCCTCACTGCTTTCAAATCTATGAAGCCTTTATTTTGGTTGAAGGCAATTACCACATTCTGTAGGAGCACACTTCGGGAAAAGCTGTCATAAGTTAGGCATTAGTAACTGAAGACATTTGAAAGAGGAGACTGACACAGCTAATCCAATCGGGAAATTAATTTGAAGCTCAGGACCTACTGGAGAAGAGAAGGAAGAGAGAAACCAATAAAGAGGTTTGGGCAAAAGTTGAGATAAAGGGGTACAGATCCAGATTGAGGGGGCTTTAGCGAGAATGGAAAAGAGTAAAAATTAGTAGAAACTATTGGTTGGAGTCAGCAGAAATTGCTTACTGACTGAATTTAGGAAGACACCAAGGGGAAAAAAGGAAATAAGGCTTAGCACCTGGTTTCCGGTTAAAAGAAAAGTTTCCTGGCTGAGAGAACCAGGCACATCAGAAGGGGCAAGGTAATGGATTGGATTTCAGATGTGGACATTTTATTTCCATGTTCTCTGGGAAGTTGTTTCTCTTGTTCTACTCTGTATTCCCAAAGAGAGCTTACCTGTGGTAAGCTTTCAATTAATGTGACTGAATAAGTGAGAAGGACTCGAACAGGGAACATTAGTAAAATACGTAAGAAAAAAAACGTGGGACTTCTGTGCCTAAGAATAGTACTAAGTCTGTGAAAGAGGTTGCAGATAAACCAAAACTGAGTCACCTTAGTCTTGCACATCATTTCACTCTAAATCCACATGCAAAATGGGAAATTGGGGGTCCTGATAGCCAGAAAAAGCAATGATGGAGAATGGAGTATCCCTTTTCAAACACTGAGTTACATTTTAAAGAAGACAAATGGGGAGACAGAAACATCAAAGGAGATAAAAATAATAATCACGGGCTTCCCTGGTGACGCAGTGGTTGAGAGGCCGCCTGCCGGTACAGGGGACACGGGTTCGTGCCCCAGTCCGGGAAGATCCCACATGCCGCGGAGCGGCTGGGCCCGTGAGCCATGGCCGCTGAGCCTGCGCGTCCAGAGCCTGTGCTCTGCAACGGGAGAGGCCACAACAGTGAGAGGCCCGCGTACCGCAAATAATAATAATAATAATAATAATCACTAGGGTATAGGAAGGGATAGAAAAATCTAAGATTAGTGACTGAAATTATATCAAAGAAAAAAAGAAAAGAAATGACTAAAGCAAAAACTCTAAACGTAGATTGGATTTTTAAATATACTTGATATGTTTAAATTCTTAAAGCTTTTTTTTTTTATGTGAAAAATACTCTCAACCTCAAGAAAGAGGAGGAGAAAAACAGAGCTTTAAAAATTGCATGCTTCAGGCTTGTGTAAATCTATTGTCTGCCAGCATGAGACACGGTATTTACTTCAAGCCATATTCAGCCATGTACGGTATTTCAAAACTGCCACCTAGTAATTTAAAATGACAGGAAAAATAATATAATGGATGCATGCCCGATTTCTCCTTCTCCCATCTCACAATAAGGGTGATGGGTCTGAAGGCTCCTGATTATTCTCTCAACAGAAGCAGCAAAGACTTTGAAAAGAGCAAGGTTGGATTTGATTTCTACTTGGATGTTTCCTTCGATGACCTGAGACTCACTGATTCATTCCCCGAGAAGCGAAGGAACACACTCTGAGGATGTTAGCATGGGGAAGGCTGTGGCCCAATGAGAACCGCTCTTCTAGAATGCCCCATACACTCCGCTGAAAGGACATCTAAGAGTCTCTTTTGCTCACTTCCAAGTCTTAGACAATTTCCTGACAAGTCAGAACCAATTTTTCCCCCCATCTTTTGTACCCACCCTCTACACTAGAAAAGACCTTCTGAAGGGGAAGGAGTCTTCGGAGAAAGCCAGAAATATTCTGAACCTCTGCTCTCTTGAGTTAAGAACAAGGACTAGAGAAGGGGGAAGGGCAAGGACATTTAAATAAAAGGATCTGGGAACTATACCTGGGAGCTGTAGCACCCCAGGTATAGTTCAGGGAAAGAGCACACCTCGCAGAAAAGTTCCCCACCTATGCAGTGAAGAGTGGAAATACCAGAGGACATCCCTAGACGTGGGAGAGCTGGAGACCACCCCCTTGAGTTTTATAAGATATAAGAGTTCAAACCCTAATCGAACATAGTTTTGGTCAGAGAGATTGAGTCAGGAGGCCTAGGTTGAAGGTGAAACAAGAAGCGTTTTTCATAGAGTGTAGCCTCAAGTCCACGGGGAAAGAAGAACAAACCTCAAAACGTCCTGACTCTGACTGGGTCAAGTCTGAGGAGACTGAAAAATCACTAAATGTGACTGAAGTTCCCAGGAGGCTCTGGATTGAGTTCTACTTTACATTCATACTGGACGTTCAGGGCACCAAAATAAAATTTTATAGACAGTAATATTTTATTTGTGCATATTCAGGTTGGTGACTATAACATTTGTACCAGTGCAGGGATAGGGAAGCTAGCCCCTGGACTGCTTAGAAACCTGAGATGCTTTTCTATGGATAGACATGGAGCTTGTTCAGTTAAGACTGAACTAAAGATATTCAACAATAAGAGGGAAGAGATATGGGAACATATGTATATGTATAACTGATTCACTTTGTTATAAAGCAGAAACTAACACGCCATTGTAAAGCAATTATACTCCAATAAAGATGTTAAAAAAATAAATACAAATAAAAATAACCATTGGAAAAATCCGGTCCCTTTAGGAACTGAACCATCCCTCAGAACTGTAGGAGCCGTTGGCTAACGCTCATTGCATGGTTGTGAACTAACACAAAATGCCTGCAGCATAAAATGTAAATAACAGCTGATTATTTTCATAGATTATTTCTTTCTCATCCATCTTGGCTGCTATATCACAAACAAATGAGTTATTTTCAGAAAATAGGGACATCTGGAAAACAGATATTCCAAGAGCTCAATCTATTGATGGAGTTTCAATCAGAAGTGTAAATCATATATAAATTCAACAACTGTTCACTGAGCATTTTATGTGCTAGATGCTGGTCTAGGCACCAGAGACAGAGTAGTGACAAGTGGATTAATCCCCTGCTTTCCTGATGTTTATGCTCAGGGAGAGAGACAGGTATAACTTCCCCGCAAATAAATAAGTATATAGCATGATAGGTACTATGAAGAAAAAAAGAGCAAGGTAAAGGGACACAGAGCAACATATGTTAGGTGAGTATTCAGGGAAGACTTTGGTACAGAATCGTGAATAAAATGAAGAAACAATCTACTGGATATCAGGGAAAGAGTGTTCCAGACAGAGGGAAGAGTGGGTTCAAAAACCCCGAATATGCTTGGCCTATTTGAAGAGCAGCAGGGAAGCCCTGGGGAAGGAACAAATGAACAAGAGCAGAGCATGGTAGGAATTGAGGACACAGAGATAGGTGGCAACAAGGTTCGGTAGGTCATGGTCAGGACTTTTGGACCTTATTCTAAAGAGATGGGAATCCACTGGAGAGACGGGAATCCACTGGAGAGACGAAGAGAAGCATGGAATGATCTGACTTTACTGCTATATTGAAAATGGACTAAAAACGTCACAAATGGAAGCAAGGACACTACCTAGGAGTTTTTGCACATCATGTGGGATTAGTATGAAGGAAAGAGAGGAGTCAAAAATAACTCCCAAACTTTTGGCCTGCAGTTGTCATTTATTAAAGACTAAGGGAAAAGCAGTTTGGCAGGAGAGTCAAGAATCTGGAAATGTTAAGTAGACATTGGATATCTGAGTCTAGAATTCAGGAAAGAGGTTAGTGCTGAACATATTATATTCGTGCAAGTCATCAGCATATGGATGGTATTTAAAGTCATGTTCTTTTAGGACTTCCCCAAGAGTACATTTGTCTTGAAGGACTTCCAAATGTACAAGAAAAATGTTGTCAATTTTCAGACTAAAATTCAAACTCATAGAATACATATTTTTTAATCTTTAACATCTGTTACAAAAGAATACCATCTACATATGAAAAAATTGTTTCTATCATGACAGATGGTGCTCCAGTTAGCTTAGGTCAAAAATCTATATTTATTAAAATTTTAAAAAGATAGACTGACATTTCTCTTTTTATCACTTTGTTCCATTGTATGATACATACTGAAAATAACTGTGCTCATTTTTCTGAAGCAGACTGTACAAAAAGTGTCACATAGGAGGCCCCCTTTCTGGGCAAGATGGCAGCGCCCAGGTGGCTCTGAGGGCTGCGGTGAGGTGAGCTGGAGTCAGGCCCAGAGAGGGGAGAGCCTGCCATGCCCAGGACTTGGACCCCAGGCTGGTCTTCTGTCTAACGGGGAACAGTGAGAACTGCCAGACTGGTTTCTACAGCAGCTGCACCATTTTGCATTCCCATCAGCTGTGCACCAGGTTCCTGTTTCTGCAGATTGGAGGGCAGACAGCAGAAGCAAGAAGAACTACAATCCTGCAGCCTGTGGAACAAAAACCACATTCACAGAAAGACAGACAAGATGAAAAGGCAGAGGGCTATGTACCAGATGAAGGAACAAGATAAAATCCCAGAAAAACAACTAGATGAAGTGGAGATAGGCAATCTTGCAGGAAAAAAATTCAGAATAATGGTAGTGAAGATGATCCAGGACCTCGGAAAAGAATGGAGGCAAAGATCGAGAAGATGCAAGAAATGTTTAACAAAGATCTAGAAGAACTAAAGAACAAACAAACAGAGATTAACAATACAATAACTGAAATGAAAAATACACTAGAAGGGATCAATAGCAGAATAACTGAGGCAGAAGAATGGATAAGTGACCTGAAAGACATAATGGTGGAATTCACTGCCATGGAACAGAATAAAGAAAAAAGAATGAAAAGAAATGAAGACAGCCTAAGAGACCTCTGGGACAACATTAAATGCAACAACATTCACATTTTAGGGGTCCCAGAACGAGAAGAGAGAGAGAAAGGACTCGAGAAAATATTGGAAGAGATTATAGTCGAAAAGTTCCCTAACATAGGAAAGGAAATAGCCACCCAAGTCCAGGAAGCACAGTGAGTCCCATACAGGATAAACCCAGGAGAAACACACCGAGACACACAGTAATCAAATTGGCAAAAATTAAAGACAAAGAAAAATTATTGAAAGCAGCAAGGGAAAAATGACAAATAATATACAAGGGAACTCCCATAAGGTTAACAGCTGATTTCTCAGCAGAAACTCTACAAGCCAGAAGGGATGGCATGATATACTTAAAAGTATATCATGATATACTTAAAGTGATGAAAGGGAAGAACCTATAACCAAGATTACTCTACCCAGCAAGGATCTCATCAGATTCAACGGAGAAATCAAAAGCTTTACAGACAAGCAAAAGGTAAGACAATTCAGCACCACCAAACCAGCTCTACAACAAATGCTAAAGGAACTTCCCTAAGAGGGGAAATACAAGAGAAGAAAAGGACCTACAAAAACAAACCCAAAACAATTAAGAAAATGGTAATAGGAACATACATATCGATAATTACCTTAAACGTGAATGGATTAAATGCTCAACCAAAAGACACAGGCTTGCTGCATGGATACAAAAACAAAACCCATATATATGCTGTCTACAAGAGACCCACTTCACACCTAGGGACACATACAGACTGAGTGAGAGGATGGAAAAAGATATTCCATGCAAATGGAAATCAAAAAAAGCTGGAGTAGCAATACTATATCAGATAAAATAGACTTTAAAATAAAGAATGTTACAAGAGACAAGGAAGGATATGACATAACACTCAAGGGATCAATCCAAGAAGAAAATATAACAATTATAAATATATATGCGTCCAACATAGGAGCACCTCAATACATAAGGCAACTGCTAACAGCTATAAAAGAGGAAATCGACAGTAACACAATAATACCGGGAGACTTTAACACCCCACTTACACCAATGGACAGATCATCCAAACAGAAAATTAATAGGGAAACACAAGCTTTAAATGACACAATAGAACAGATAGACTTAATTCATATTTATAGGACATTCCATCCAAAAACAGCAGATTAAACTTTCTTCTAAAGTGCGCATGGAACATTCTCCAGGATACATCACATCCTGGGTCACAAACCAAGCCTCAGTAAATTTAAGAAAACTGAAATCATATCAGGCATCTTTTCTGACCACAATGCTAGGATTTTAGAAATCAATTACAGGGAAAAAACGTAAAAAACACGAACACATGGAGGCTAAACAATACGTTACTAAATAACCAGGGGATCACTGAAGAAATCAAAGAGGAAATCAAAAAATACCTAGAGACAAATGACAATGAAAACATGACGAACCAAACCTATGGGATGCAGTGAAAGCAGTTCTAAGAGGGAAGTTTATAGCTATACAAGCCTACCTCAAGAAACAAGAAAAATCTCAAATAAACAATCTAACGTTACACCTAAAGGAACAAGAGAAAGAAGAACAAACAAAACCCAAACTTAGCAGAAGGAAAGAAATCATAAAGATCAGAGCAGAAATAAATGAAATAGAAACAAAGAAAACAATAGCAAAGATCAATAAAACTAAAAGCTGGTTCTTTGAGAAGATAAACAAAATTGATAAACCATTAGCCAGACTCATCAAGAAAAAGAAGGAGAGGACTTAAATCAATAAAACTAGAAATGAAAAAGGAGAAGTTACAACAGACATCACAGAAATACAAAGCATCCTAAGAGACTACTACAAGCAATTCTATGCCAATAAAAGGCACAACCTGGAAGAAATGGACAAATTCTTAGAAAGGTATAACCTTCCAAGACTGAACAAAGAAGAATGAGAAAATATGAACAGACCAATCACAAGTAATGAAGTTGAAACTGTGATTTAAAATCTTTCAACAGGGCTTCCCTGGTGGTGCAGCGGTTGCGAGTCCGCCTGCCGATGCAAGGCACATGGGTTCGTGCCCCAGTCTGGGAAGATCCCACATGCCGCAGAGCGGCAGGGCCTGTGAGCCATGGCCGCTGAGCATGCGCATCCGGAGCCTGTGCTCCACTACGGGAGAGGCCACAACAGTGAGAGGCCCACGTACCGCAAAAAAAAAAAAACAAAACAAAATCTTCCAACAAACAAAAGCCCAGGACCAGATGGCTTCACAGGTGAATTCTATCAAACATTTGGAGACGAACTAACACCCACCCTTCTCAAACTCTTCCAAAAAACTGCAAAGGAAGGAAAACTTCCAAACTCATTCTGAGGCCACCATCACCCTGATACCAAAACCAGACAAAGATACTACAAAAAAAGGAAATTACAGACCAACATCACTGATGAATATAGATGCAAAAATCCTCAACAAAATACTAGCAAACAGAATCCAACAACACATTAAAAGGATCATACACCATGATCAAGTGGGATTTATCCCAGGGATGCAAGGATTCTTCAATATACTCAAATCAATCAATGTGATACACCATACTAACAAACTGAAAAATAAAAACCATATAATCATCTCAATAGATGCAGAAAAAGCTTTTGAAAAAATTCAACACCCATTTATGATAAAAACTGTCCAGAAAGTGGGCATAGAGGGAACCTCCCTCAACATAATAAAGGCCATATAGGACAAACCCACAGCAAACATCACTCTCAATGGTGAAAAACTGAAAGCATTTCCTCTAAGATCAGGAATAAGACAAGGTTTTCCAGTCTCACTGCTATTATTCAACATAGCTTGGGCAGTCCTAGCCACGGCAATCAGAGAAGAAAAAGAAATAAAAAGAATACAAATTGGAAAAGAAGTAAAACTGTCACTGTTTGCAGAGGACATGATACTATACATAAAGGATCCTAAAGATGCCACCAGAAAATGACTAGAGCTAATCAATGAATTTGGTAAAGTTGCAGGATACAAAGTTAATGCACAGAAATCTCTTGCATTCCTATACACTAATAATGAAAAATCTGAAAGAGAAATTAAGGAAACACTCCCATTTACCATCGCAACAAAAAGAATAAAATACCTAGGAATAAACCTATCTGGGAGACACAAGATCTGTACGCAGAAAACTATAAGACACTGATGAAAGAAATTAAAGATGATACCAACAGATGGAGAAATATACCATGTTCTTGAATTGGAAGAATCAATATTGTGAAAATGACTATACTACCCAAATCAATCTACAGATTCAATGCAATCCCTATCAAATTACCAATGGCATTTTTTACAGAACTAGAACAAAAAATGTGAAAATTTGTATGGAGACACAAAAGACTCCAAATAGCCAAAGCAGTCTTGAGGGAAAAAAAACGAGCTGGAGGAATTAGACTCCCTGACTTCAGACTATACTACAAAGCTACAGTAATCAAGACAATATGGTACTGGCACAAAAACAGAAATACAGATCAATGGAACAAGAGAGAAAGCCCACAGATAAACCCATGCACATATGGTCAACTAATCTATGACAAAGGAGGCAAGGATATACAATGGAGAAAAGACAGTCTCTTCAATAAGTGGTGCTGGGAAAACTGGACAGCTACACGTAAAAGAATGGAATTAGAACACTCCCTAACACCATACACGAAAATAAACTCAAAATGGATTCAAGACCTAAATGCAAGACCGGACACTATAAAACTCTCAGAGGAAAACATAGGAAGAACACTCTTTGACATAAATCACAGGAAGATCTTTTTTGATCCACCTCCTAGAGTAATGGAAATAAAAACAAAAATAAACAAATGGGACCTAATGAAACTTAAAAGGTTTTGCACAGCAAAGGAAACCATAAACAAGATGAAAAGACAACCTTCAGAATGGGAGAAAATATTTGCAAACGAATCAACGGACAAAGGATTAATCTCCAAAATATATAAACAACTCATGCAGCTCAATATTAAAAAACAAACAACCCAATCCAAAAATGGGCAGAAGACATAAATAGACATTTCTCCAAAGAAGACATACAGATGGCCAAGAAGCACATGTACAGCTGCTCAACATCGCTAATTATTAGAGAAATGCCAATCAAAACAATGAGGTATCACCTCACACCAGTCAGAATGGGCATCATCAAAAAATCTACAAACAAAAAACGCTGGAGAGGGTGTAGAGAAAAGGGAACCCTCTTGCACTGTTGGTGAGAATGTAGATTGATACAGCCACAATAAGGAACAGTATGGAGGTTCTTTAAAGAACTAAAAATAGAATTACCATATGACCCAGCAATCCCACTACTGGGCATATACCCAGAGAAAACCATAATTCAAAAGGACACATGCACTCCAATGTTCATTGCTGCACTATTTACAATAGCCAGGTCATGGAAGCAACCTAAATGCCCATCAACAGACGAATGGCTAAACGAGATGTGGTATATACATACAATGGAATATTACTCAGCCATAAAAAGGAATGAAATTGGGTCATTTGTAGAGATGTGGATGCATCTAGGGACTGTCATACAGAGTGAAGTAAGTCAGAAAGAGAAAAACAAATATCATATATTAATGCATGTACGTGGAACCTCGAAAATGGTACAGATGAACCGGTTTGCAGGGCAGCAATTGAGACACAGAAGTAGAGGAAAAAAGTATGGATTGAGAAACAGAAGTAGAGAAAAAAACGTATGGACACCAAGGGGGGAAAGTGGCGGTGGGTGGTGGTGGTGGTGTGATGAATTGGGAGATTGGGATTGACATGTCTACACTGATATGTATAAGATAGATGACTAATAAGAACCTGCTGTATATATAAAAAAAAAAGTTCTGTTATTTAAAGTATCTTTCAAGATGTATGCAATATGTTTGATTTTCCTTTTATTTGAATTCTTGGGTCAAATTTTACTTTTAAATGCTTTGAATAAATATGAATTGATTCTGCTGGAAAAAAAATGTCACATATAAAGTTGTTAAAAATCATTCAGTAAATATGTACAAATGATTAATCATTGTCAGTTAATAGAATTGTTAAAACAAATAGCAGGCAGTAGATTAAATGATCTTGTGTTCTTGGCCAATGCTGTTTGTTCGAGTTATAGAAGCACTTTAGAAAAATTTATTGTATTCTTAACTCCTATTCAAGATTTTCCTGTCCAAGGGAACGCTTGCCAAATATTCAATAATCAAAGGTAAAGAGGCAATGTGATTTGTGGTTACTGATAGATATCACACTGCATATAAATGAGCTAAATTTGAAGCACCAATGAAAGGAAAGGCTTATTTGTGACCTAGCTAGACAAGTGCAAAAATTTATATTAAAGTTGAAGTGTTTCATATTACATATAAGTAACAATATTCCATATTTTCCTAACATGAATCAATATGCAGAAGCTTTTGTGATTAGCAGTGTTATGTAAATCGCTGTGAAAACTACAAGAAAAATTTGAAGAACACTTTGTTGATATTGATAAATTTAGAGTTCCTTTTCAATTTATATAATATCCCCTTTGAATTCAACGTTAACAATGCTGCACTGACACAAGAGTTAGTGAATTTACTTAACCTGGACAGATGTCATTTCAAAACTCCTATTTGTCTTCAAAGTTAAATAGATGCCTCTAAAAAATATGAACCAGTTTTTTTAAATGTGAATGTGAATATAAGACAACAGCTGCTTTTCAGTACTCAATTTAGTTACTGGAAACTTTTAAATACATTTGGAAATACCTGGATATGTGAACTTAATTTCTGACTACGTACTTTATGAAATCTGAACGCAGATCAAGTATTGCCAATGAAAATTCTACATTTAACACTCAAATTGAGATGCGTTGTAAATGTAAAATCCATATCAGATGTCAAAGAGTTGGTAAGAAATAGAGAATGTAAAATATTTCATTAATACTTTTCATATTGATTACAGGTTGAAATAATATTTTGGTCATATTGAGTTAAATAAAATATATTATCAAATGTAATTTTACCTATTTCTTTTTAAATTTTTAAGTGTGACTACTAGAAAATTTTAAATAACACATGTGGCCTGCATTATATTTTTATGGGACGGCACTGGTCTGGGATACAGGAAGCAGTGACTGTGCTTGCACATTGGAGGGTGAGAGCCAGAGAGAATGTTGCTATGTAACCAATATGTATTGGATGTGAAAAATCTAAATAGGAACCTCTCCAAGCTTGAGTATGTATTACAAGTGTCATATTTGAGAAGTCATTTATTTTAATCCAATAAGATATTCATTTTCTGTTAAGACCTTAAGCAGGAAGATCAAACTCATCCACTGGTCTTAAACACAGTGAATTTGGCAGAGACGTTGCTGATGACAAAGAAGAGATTTTGAGCATTCAGGTTCGAGGGACCTACAGCATATCCTCAGTACTTCACAGTGAAGCAGGCAACAAGCCTTTACAAAGAGTTTCATAAAGAAGTCGACTTACTTGAACTTAGTGCACAGGCAGACCTCGTTTTATTGTGCTTGACTTGACTGCACTTTGCAGAAACTGTTTTTCAGAAATTGAAGGTCTGTGTCAAGCAAGTCTCCTAGAGAATCCAGCTTGTGGCCTGTTTCCATCAGGATGTGCTACAGCTTCCTCTCCCATCCTCACAAATCAGCAAAGAACCAACATCATGACATCAACACTTGGACTGTACATACTGATTCTGAAGAATAATACATGAGAGAGATGACCTGGAAGATGTACTGTTGGAGGAAGTCACTGCGAGGATGTGACCACCAATTGACCCATGAGCTGGAGCCGGCTGATCCCAGGCTCCCTACCACCTCCTTGTCCTTGGAAGACACATCTTTCCCCGAACTAGGAGCCACATGACGGATTCAGGCTTCAGTGAGCAGTGTGTTGTTGAGACCATCTGCATGGTGTGTACATGACTGAACCCCATTAAGGCCTCTGCATAAACTCTTAAGATTCTGTGGATGCGAGTGGAAGATCTTTGTCTTGAGGCCGCCCGGGACAAGCCTGGCATGTAAGTTCCCTTGCTTATTAAACATGTCGCCTACCAATCAAAAATGGTCTGCCTTTTCTCCACCTCTCCCCGCCCTCTGTAGAGTTCAGTTTCAAATCTCACCCAGGGAACTCCTGAGGTTGCGAACCAACATACAATTATATTCCCAATGTCCTCAATAGATTTTAAAGAGAAACGGCCTGAGAATAAGGTACCAGCCTTGACCCTATCGTGGATGGGTGTTACTTGACCTCTCTTTCTTTTCTTTTCTCATTTTATGAAATTGATGGTTCTCAGCCAGAGGATCCTATCAGAATCCCCTAAGAAGTTTTTCTAAATACACATTCCCATCTCTGGGGGATTCTCACCTGCCATGACTCGGGGGAGACAGGGGGTGGTGAGGAAGAAGGAGTTCGTCACTGTGGTTTTGAAAAGACTCCCAGGCTGAGTCCCACAGGCTGCTCTACTTGAGCACCTCCCCCCTTCCCCTGGTCCTCAGCCAACTAAAACAATCCCTGATTCTAGGACTCAATGAATCATGAAATAATCTAATAGATACGGCATAATACAAAGCATATCTCGACCACTGAACTCGGTGACATCTGACTGCAAACAGCCTATGGAGGACAATGAAATCCCTGTGACTGAGCGCTCCCACTGCCCCCCCCCCAAAATACCCTTAACATCCTCCCCTTAACTTGTTCAAATCAGTTTCACATTCAAACTAGAGCCAAATTAGAAAATTAAACCTAGCAGACAGAAATGTGCTAAACATTTGCAGAATAAGCACATGGAAAGTACAAAAATCAGTTTTTATTATGAAGTTTGTAAAAGCAACTCGCTTCCAATTTGGACTCTTCTTGCTAATGAAATCATTCTTCTCATCCTCCCAGCTGTGCAGGGAGCGTGAATTATCACAGGCCCCGCTGTCAAGCGCCAGTCCCACTGAACTCAGAGGAGTCAGCGAGGGCTCTCTCCCCATACTGAACTGATCCAGGGGATCTGGAATTTTCCTCAACCAGAGCACATCCTGCGTATGTTGTCTGTCTCAAATGTTTGGACAACAGTTACCATATATGACAGGGTACCCGACAAATGACAGGTCAACCAATGAATGGTTGAAACTGTTCCTCTATTCTGCTTTGCATTTAGAGCGTCAAGCGTTGCTCCAGGATTATTTTGTTTTGAAGATATGTTTTGAGATTACATCGACAACTAAAAATTGCATTTCTAAATAATAATGTGTGAAAGAGACTGCCTGAAAGATTTTGCCAGCCTTTCTGAAAAGATGCCAGTGGATGAGCCATCTCTCTTAGAAAATTTTAGATTGACAGTAAAAGGATATGTAAACACAAGTGGAGGCAACACTTTTGTTCACGTTCTGCACTAGAAGTTGTAAAATCGCTTTTCCATTTATATGCTTTATAAAAAAAAAGTATATTCCAAAACAGAAGACCATAATTTATATTCAGAGTACCATAACAACAACAAAAAATGATCCAATGTCACTAAATTGTCTTCATGGCTTGTCACCAGCAACTGCATTTCAGAAAGTAAGCAAGTACTACAGGTGACTAGATCTTTTTACAAAGTTACCTGTAATTGAGTTTGAAGTGAAACAGAGGATGAAACCTATAGACAATGTCACATTTTATTGCCAAAGATATTCTAGCTCTGGCATAGTTGGTTGATACCTTTTACTCTAAAGTTATGGATTTATCTGCTTTGTGTAATTATTTTACTAACTTAATATTTTATTGTTCAAATGACATGCATTCTTTGAGGAAAATAAGAAAAAATAAAGTCATGCTTTGTAATCTCATTATCTAGAGATGGACCTTGGTAACACTCTCAGCGGACTTTAAGAGTGTCTGGGTGTGTGTGGGGGGTGTGCCTGTGTGTGTGTTGGGAAAAAATTTTAAAACAGCATTTATTCCCAAAACTCTTGCATCTATAGATGAACATAATAAGGCATCTTGGAGCAAATTTTCCTTTTTCAGGAAAGAGTCGCTTGACTGACCCTTCTTAGTTACTCAAAAGTAAGGGTAGCAGTCACCTGTTGCCTTGGAAAGATAGAGTAGAACCTTCTGGAAACTGACAGTCTTGCCCTCCCCATATCTTTTGATATGCAGAGTCATCATTTGTGGAGAAGGTGGACAAATCTGCATAAGGGTCTAGGAGCCTCTTGGGAGGGAAAGAATGTGAGCATGCTATTTTCCTTTTTCAAGTTCAAATGTTAGACTATTCGGGACAGTCTGGACAATGGCCTGATGGTAGGAAAGGCCCACAAGGGCTCCAAGGGGATCTCTCCAGGCAGGTAGGGGAAGTCTGGGGTAATTCATTCTCTCAAAGTGAGGGACTGAAATCTGGGGAAAGAGCTTGTCCTCAGCACAGTGTGTGGCTGAGCCTAGAAGAGCCTCGAGACCCAATATATGAGTCCAATTAGATGCGAAACAGGTCACCTTGGGATTCTGAGTGTGGAGCCGCGTGTGGCCTATGCAGGTATCTGAAACTTCTAGCAGATGCTGTCTCACTGCAGCAGGGGACAGAGAATCATATGATAGTACCCCTAGCAGAGTGTGTGACCCAGAGATGGAACTCATAAGGAATCGGGGAGGAAGGCAGCCAAGAAAGCACATGGACCAGTCAACCAAAGCAATGACTGCTAAAGATGAGGCCCAACACTGAACCAATCAGACTGTGCACAGACCCTTTTAGACTGAATAAGCCCCTGAGGTTCTTCAACCATTCGGGATGAAATAATCCTCAAGAAACTATGGAACTTTCTGCTAAAATAAAACTCTGGAATCCCAAAATGTTTTAAAGGTGAGAAGGATGCGACTCGATTTGTAATTCAAGCTGCTGGAGTGACCATACCAGCAACATGGATGCACGTATATATATATATATATATATGTATGTATTTTAAAACAGAGCATCACATGAAACATAAATCCTTATAAATTGCTGACTTTCTCTTAGGTTTATTATATGTTGATTCAAATATTCATTCAATAAAACATTTATGATGCACCAGGCACTGCACAGTGTGTTAAGGCACTGCCTAGCCCTCAAGGGTTTCATAGATTCATAGGCAAGAATAAATTACGGCAAAATTTGATAAGTGCTTTCATTGAGAAATAAACAAAGCGTCACGGAAGGCCAGATTAATATTATATAGAAGTGATTTTATTTCCTTTTTCTCTGACCACTACCCAGTCTCCCTTCTTTTCTGCTTTGCCCATAAGCAGGGAAGCCACAGAAGGAATGAAAGTCGAGGATATTCAGCATGTCAAACGGTCAAGTCAGATGAAAGCTGATGACATCAATGGATTTGGTACTTAGACCAAATCATTCAAAAAACATTTGTTTGGGGCTTCCCTGGTGGCGCAGCGGTTGGGAGTCCGCCTGCCGATGCAGGAAGATCCCACATGCCTCGGAGCGGCTGGGCCCGTGAGTCATGGCCGCTGAGCCTGCGCATCCGGAGCCTGTGCACCGCAACGGGAGAGGCCACGACAGTGAGAGGCCCGCGTACCGCAAAAAAAAAAAAAAAATTCTTGATCCAAGAGGGAAGAGATATGGGAACATATGTATATGTATAACTGATTCACTTTGTTATAAAGCAGAAACTAACACACCATGTAAAGCAATTATACTCCAATAAAGATGTTAAAGAAAAATTACTTGATGGATACGTTCATTCACCTAACTGTGCCTGGTTGAAATTGCAGCTGCCCACTCAATTTCTCTTTAAAAATTCACAAATGTGTGTGGCAACGGCTGTAGGTTCACTGGCAGCAGATCTGTTTTTACAAAGTGAAGGAGTCGCCATCTAAAACCTATAAACTGTCACAGTCTGTCTTCATTGCAGAGATGTGGCCATTATTTAAATTAAACTGTGAATGATTTTTTTTTTCTCTGTGATGGTTTTTCGGATGGTGATGTGCCATAAGCCCGCCACAATAAACTGGTGTTAAGCATTCTCAACCCGTTAGTCCTGCCCATAATAGGTACAGCATACAGATGACATAAAAAAGAGTCTGTCCCTGTTTATGCCTGCTAGGGGAAAAATACTAAAAAGCCTCACTTATTCCCAGCTATGATAATACATCCTTGGTGGGAAATCTCTCTTTGAATCAGGGTGAAAGTAATCTCTCACCTGTGTTTAGTATTCAAGAGTTCATAAAGCCTTAAAGAGAAATAATGTCATTTAATTTCTACAATAATACTATGCATTGGTAGAGCACGTACTCTCGTCACTATTCTCTTTTTACATATGAGGAAACTGAGGCTTAGGAAATGTTTGGTGACTTACCCAAAGTTACAACACAGTTAGTAAATAACAGAACAGTCCAACTCCAGCTTCCACCTCCAGAGCTCCTCTCGACTAAAGGCTGCCCTTGAGGCTTTTCTTGCCTTTACCTCTTTTGCATAATGAATTCATATGAGTGTTTCAAAAAGATGAGCAGTCAAGTTCAAGGGACAGAATCTTAGTGGTTCACACACTCCTCAAGCTGCGCATCAGAATTACCTGGGGAGCTTTTGACAACCCTGATTCCCAAGCCACAGCCCAGTTCAAATAAATCAGAAAATCTGGGGATGGGAGTAGATGCCGGTACTCATTTTAACTCCCAAGAGATTACAAGGTGCAGCCAAATGCACTGTTTCCAAAAATCACTGGGCTGGGCTTCCCTGGTGGTACAGTGGTGGAGAGTCTGCCTGTCAATGCAGGGGACACGGGTTCGTGCCCCGGTCCAGGAAGATCCCACATGCCGCGGAGAGGCTGGGCCCGTGAGCCATGGCCGCTGAGCCTGCGCGTCCAGAGCCTGTGCTCTGAGGCGGGAGGGGCCGCAGCGGTGAGAGGCCCGGTACCGCAAAAAAAAAATATAAAACAATTTCTTGTCAATAAAGAGAATTAGGTTCTTTAGCTTTCTTTAGGGAGACTCCAGTAGTTTCCCTGAAGGCATCTCTAAGTAAAGCTAGATTTTCCTGTACTGGAGATATTTTACTTGGAAGCAGAATACTGATTTCTTCAAGTAGCTTACTGTCCTATGAAGTTCATTCCAAAGAAAGCAAAGATCGATGCAAATAAATTGAAACAATAGTGTCATCTAGTGGAAAGCTCAGTAATAACACTCAATATACCAATCTATGATTGAATAAATCCCTATATACTTTGAACTTTAAAACTAATTAATTTTTTTAAAACCTAGATGCAAACCTGTTTCAAGATTATGTTTTCCAATTCATGCCTCAGCCACATATCCTTAGGGGAAAAACAAGCCAACTGGTGACTAAACCCTCCAGAGGGACTCACAGATGATAACATAAGTAGTTTGCTAGTCACAGTTTAAAGGCTAAACCCCACAGAATAGGAATATTTTAATTAAATTCTTAACAGCCACACTCCTAATGCATGCCTTGGGTTTTCCAGATTTGGAGCCAAGTACACATCTCTGTAGCTGAGATAAAGGGTGACTGCTGATGCGAAAGATCAGAAAGCTAAAATGACTGACAGGCCCTTTTGGCGGCCGTCCTACTAGTGTCTTCTAGGTGATGCCTCTCAGATGACCTTTCCGAAAACATCCCATTGTTTCTGGTGGTTTTCCTCACCCCAGCTTTGCTGTTAATCAGAAGAACTTCGGTTCACAAGCTGCTCTAGATTGAAGGTTTGTGGTTCACCAAAATTCCTAGGTTGCAACCTAATCCCCAGTGTGATGGTATTTGGAGATGGAGCCTTGGGGATGTGATTAGGTCATGGGTGGAACGCTCATAAATAAGATTACTGCCTTGTAAAAGAGACCCCGGAGCTCCCTTCCCCTTCTGCCATTTGAGGACACAGTACCACTCATCTGTGAACCAGGAGGTGGGCTCTCACCAGACACTGCATCTGCCAGCACCCTGATCTTGGACTTGCCGGCCTCCAGAACTGTGAGAAATAAATACTTGTTTATTTATACCCAGGCTGTGGTATTTGTTACAGCAGCCCAAAGAGACTAAGACACAAGCAGTGCCTCACGCCAGTAAAACATATGTGGGACATACAGGGTTCCTGTCGGAAGTGAAGGAGGTTAGGTACGTGACTTACTTGTAGAAAGGTGCCAGTTATCAGTGGATTGCCTTTGAGATCTAAACGTACCCTTTATTCTTTGCTTTGCAATAATGACACCAGATCCCATGTTTTTCTTTGCAGCTTGCACGATGATCAAATTCGAACTTTGTGAGTAGAGGGTGCTGGAGGGACACTAGAGTAGGAAGGGGATCTGCCTCCTGGTTCCATGGTACACCTCCGGGTCCGCTCCTGCAGTGGGTACAGCTTCCGCGGTGCCCCACTCCTGCGGCGCCGGTTGGCCCCCGGTGCGTGGCGCCTCCCATGTATGGTATTCCTCCACAATCCCTAGGAGAGCTTCTCGGTGGAGTGCTACTGGCTTGGCAGTTTCCCATAAATGCCTTCCCTGGCATCCCCCTAGGGAGCTTTACAGGGAGCTCATCCAGGGAGTCTCAGCCCCACCTTCTCCAGTGAACTTGGATCTCAGTCCTGGGGCGAGGGGTTGAGGGTGACGACAGGCTTTTCCGGATGTGTTCCTGTCTTGTGTGCTCTCTCTCAGCCCTTAGTGGCTGCCCCTGTATCTGCTATTCTTCTATTCTTGACAGTTCTTTTTACTCCTTACTAGCCACTCCACATTACTCTAATTCTCTGCTCCACTTAATAAATGTCTATATTACATGGTCCCTATTCAAATTACTTGCGGTTTATGTCTCCTGATTGGACCCTGATTGATACACTGTATAATAAATGGTAGCTAGGGGCATATCCAAGTTACGTGGGATCTGGAGTTTATATAATTTGGGGTACCCCTTCAAAAGAAATAATATGAAATTACTAATACATAATTAAGTACACAATCTTGGGAGGATCTCAGGCAAAAAAGGGACCCTGAAACACTGGCTTCACAGCAAATCCACCACTGAATGGCTATTGTCTTCTTAAAGGAAAAATGTGTGGAATACGTGTGTCTCAAGATTACCTTCTTCCTCAGCATCAAGGTGTTGGGGAAGCAGAATTAGTTAACTGTACACTACAGAGGTAAAGTGTTTTGAGGAACTGCTCATAAAGGAATGTCAAAGCCTGCCCAATAGTCTCTGCCTTCATGCTTTTCAAATGCCTGCCCACCCCCCAACTGTCTCTCTGTTGATCCTCTTCTGACTGTTCAAGTCTCAGTTAATATGTTCTTCCATTCAGTTGCTTTGCTGCCTGCCCTCCTGGGCACAAGTAATTGTTTCCTTACTTTTGCACAAACAAAGCTTAAAACATATCTTATGGGGCTTCCCTGGTGGCGCAGTGGTTGAGAGTCTGCCTGCCGATGCAGGGGATGCGGGTCCGTGCCCCCGTCCGGGAAGATCCCACGTGCCGCGGAGCGGCTGGGCCCGTGAGCCATGGACGCTGAGCCTGCGCGTCCGGAGCCTGTGCTCCGCAACGGGAGAGGCCACAACAGTGAGAAGCCCGCGTACCGCAAAAAAAAAACAAAAAACAAAAAAAAACATATCTTATTATGGGACTCACCAAACTGAAATCTAGGTATTTATCTGTGTCTCTCTCTCCAAGTACAGTGCACACATTAGATATTCCGTAAATGTTATGTGAGTTGAATTAAATGAAATGATGCCAATTTCAAATGTTCAAAAGACATGCCTGAGATTAGTCATCGCTCTTAAAATCAGACCTTGAGGGTGATTGATTATTCCACCTATTCAAAGTTCTGACAATGAGATTATTCAAACAAAATGAGGTACTGTTTCGCAATTTGAGTTCTATATTACATAATGCATGTGTTGATCTAATAAAATAAATAAAATAAATTCCCCAAAACCAAAAGATGATGTGAATCTGAAGAGAAACTAGGTGTCAAGAGAATCAAACACATCTACAAGATGCTTTGAAATGACTTCCATTTAAATGAGATTAACACAGCCTGCATCTGTGGAATACATGAATAGACAACCAATCATCCCAAATTAAGGAGCCCTGTGGATGAAAGGCTCTTGGGGCTGCAGCCAGGAGTCAGTGCTGTGCCTCTGAGGTGGGAGAGCCAACTTCAGGACACTGATCCACAAGAGACCTCCCAGCTGCACATAATATCAAACAGCAAAAATTTCCGAGAGATCTCCATCTCAACGCCAGCACCCAGCTTCACTCAACGACCAGCAAGCTACAGTGCTGGACATCCTATGCCAAACAACTAGCAAGACAGGAACACAACCCCACCCATTAGCAGAGAGGCGGCCCAAAATCATAATAAGTCTACAGACACTCCAAAACACACCACCAGACGTGGACCTGCACACCAGAAAGACAAGATCTAGCCTCATCCACCAGAACACAGACACTAGTACCCTCCACCAGGAAGCCTACACAACCCACTGAACCAACCTTAGCCACTGGGGACAGACACAAAAAACAACAGGAACTACGAACCTTCAGCCTGCAAAAAAGGAGACCCAAACACAGTAAGATAAGCAAAATGAAAAGACAGAAAAACACACCGCAGATGAAGGAGCAAGATAAAAACCCATCAGACCTAACAAATGAAGAGGAAATAGGCAGTCTACCTGAAAAAGAATTCAGAATAATGATAGTAAGGTTGATCCGAAATCTTGGAGATAGAATGGACAATAGAATGGACAAAATGCAAGAATCAGTTAACAAGGACCTAGAAGAACTAAAGATGAAACAAGCAACGATGAACAACACAATAAATGAAATTAAAAGTACTCTAGATGGGATCAATAGCAGAATAACTGAGGCAGAAGAACGGATAAGTGACCTGGAAGATAAAATAGTGGAAATAACTACTGCAGAGCAGAAGAAAGAAAAAAGAATGAAAAGAACTGAGGACAGTCTCCGAGACCTCTGGGACAACATTAAACGTACCAACATTCGAATTATAGCGGTTCCAGAAGAAGAGAAAAAGAAAGGGACTGAGAAAATATTTGAAGAGATTATAGTTGAAAACTTCCCTAATATGGGAAAGGAAATAGTTAATCAAGTCCAGGAAGCACAGAGAGTCCCATACAGGATAAATCCAAGGAGAAATACGCCAAGACACATATTAATCAAACTGTCAAAAATTAAATACAAAGAAAACATATTAAAAGCAGCAAGGGAAAAACAACAAATAACACACAAGGGAATCCCCATAAGGTTAACAGCTGATCTTTCAGCAGAAACTCTGCAAGCCAGAAGGGAGTGGCAGGACATATTGAAAGTGTTGAAGGAGAAAAACCTGCAACCAAGATTACTCTACCCAGCAAGGATCTCATTCAGATTTGATGGAGAAATTAAAACCTTTAGAGACAAGCAAAAGCTGAGAGAGTTCAGCACCACCAAACCAGCTCTACAACAACTGCTAAAGGAACTTCTCTAGGCAAGAAACACAAAAGAAGGAAAAGACCTACAATAACAAACCCAAAACAATTAAGAAAATGGGAATGGGAACACACATATCGATAATTACCTTAAATGTAAATGGACTAAATGCTCCCACCAAAAGACACAGATTGGCTGAATGGATACAAAAACAAGACCCATATATTTGCTGTCTACAAGAGACCCACTTCAGACCTAGAGACACATACAGACTGAAAGTAAGGGGATGGAAAAAGGTATTTCATGCAAATGGAAACCAAAAGAAAGCTGGAGTAGCAATTCTCATATCAGACAAAATAGACTTTAAAACAAAGACTATTAGAAGAGACAAAGAAGGACACTACATAATGATCAAGGGATCGATCCAAGAGGAAGATATAACAATTGTAAATATTTATGCACCCAACATAGGTGCACCTCAATACATAAGGCAAATACTGACAACCATAAAAGGGGAAATCGACAGTAACACATTCATAGTAGGGGACTTTAACACCCCACTTTCACCAATGGACAGATCATCCAAAATGAAAATAAATAAGGAAACACAAGCTTTAAATGATACATTAAATGAGATGGAGTTAATTGATATTTATAGGACATTCCATCCAAAAACAACAGAATACACATTTTTCTCAAGTGCTCATGGAACATTCTCCAGGATAGATCATATCTTGGGTCACAAATCAAGCCTTGGTAAATTTAAGAAAATTGAAATTGTATCAAGTATCTTTTCCGACCACAACGCTATGAGACTCGATATCAATCACAGGAGAAGATCTGTAAAAAATACAAACACATGGAGGCTAAACAATACACTACTTAATAACGAAGTGATCACTGAAGAAATCAAAGGGGAAATCAAAAAATACCTAGAAACAAATGACAATGGAGACACGACGACTCAAAATCTATGGGATGCAGCAAAAGCAGTTCTAAGAGGGAAGTTTATAGCAATACAATCTTACCTTAAGAAACAGGAAACATCTCGAATAAACAACCTAACCTTGCACCTAAAGCAATTAGAGAAAGAAGAACAAAAAAACCCCAAAGTTAGCAGGAGGAAAGAAATCATAAAAATCAGATCAGAAATAAATGAAAAAGAAATGAAGGAAATGATAGCAAAGATCAATAAAACTAAAAGCTGGTTTTTTGAAAGGATAAACAAAATTGATAAACCATTAGCCAGACTCATCAAGAAAAAAAGGGAGAAGACTCAAATCAATAGAATTAGAAATGAAAAAGGAGAAGTAACGACTGACACTGCAGAAATACAAAAGATCATGAGAGATTACTACAAGCAACTCTATGCCAATAAAATGGACAACCTGGAAGAAATGGACAAATTCTTAGAAAGGCACAACCTGCCAAGACTGAATCAGGAAGAAATGGAAAATATGAACAGACCAATCACAAGCACTGAAATTGAAACTGTGATTAAAAATCTTCCAACACGCAAAAGCCCAGGACCAGATGGCTTCACAGGCGAATTCTATCAAACATTTAGAGAAGAGCTATCACCTATCCTTCTCAGACTCTTCCAAAATATAGCAAAGGGAGGAACACTCCCCAACTCATTCTACGAGGCCACCATCACCCTGATACCAAAACCAGACAAGGATGTCACAAAGAAAGAAAACTACAGGCCAATATCACTGATGAACATAGATGCAAAGATCCTCAACAAAATACTAGCAAACAGAATCCAACAGCACATTAAACGGATCATACACCATGATCAAGTGGGGTTTATTCCAGGAATGCAAGGATTCTTCAATATACGCAAATCAATCAACGTGATACACCATATTAACAAATTGAAGGAGAAAAACCATATGATCATCTCAATAGATGCAGAGAAAGCTTTTGACAAAATTCAACACCCATTTATGATAAAAACCCTGCAGAAAGTAGGCATAGAGGGAACTTTCCTCAACATAATAAAGGCCATATATGACAAACCCACAGCCAACATCGTCCTCAATGGTGAAAAACTGAAAGCATTTCCACTAAGATCAGGAACAAGACAAGGTTGCCCACGCTCACCACTCTTATTCAACATAGTTTTGGAAGTTTTAGCCACAGCAATCAGAGAAGAAAAGGAAATAAAAGGAATCCAAATCGGAAAAGAAGAAGTAAAGCTGTCACTGTTTGCAGATGACATGATACTATACATACAGAACCCTAAAGATGCTACCAGAAAACTACTAGAGCTAATCAATGAATTTGGTAAAGTAGCAGGATACAAAATTAATGCACAGAAATCTCTGGCATTCCTATACACTAAGGATGAAAAATCTGAAAGTGAAATCAAGAAAACACTCCCATTTACCATTGCAACAAAAAGAATAAAATACCTAGGAATAAACCTACCTAAGGAGACAAAAGACCTGTATGCAGAAAATTATAAGACACTGATGAAAGAAATTAAAAATGATACAAATAGATGGAGAGATATACCATGTTCTTGGATTGGAAGAATCAACATTGTGAAAATGACTCTACTACCCAAAGCAATCTACAGATTCAATGCAATCCCTATGAAACTACCACTGGCATTTTTCACAGAACTAGAACAAAAAATCTCACAATTTGTATGGAAACACAAAAGACCCCGAATAGCCAAAGCAATTTTGAGAACGAAAAATGGAGCTGGAGGAATCAGGCTTCCTGACTTCAGACTATACTACAAAGCTACAGTAATCAAGACAGTATGGTACTGGCACAAAAACAGAAATATAGATCAATGGAACAGGATAGAAAGCCCAGAGATAAACCCACACACATATGGTCACCTTATCTTTGACAAAGGAGGCAGAAATGTACAGTGGAGAAAGGACAGCCTATTCAATAAGTGGTGCTGGGAGAACTGGACAGCTACATGTAAAAGTATGAGATTAGATCACTCCCTAACACCATACACAAAAATAAGCTCAAAATGGATAAAGACCTAAATGTAAGGCCAGAAACTATCAAACTCTTAGAGGAAAACATAGGCAGAACACTCTATGACATAAATCACAGCAAGATCCTTTTTGACCCACCTCCTAGAGAAATGGAAATAAAAACAAAAATAAACAAATGGGACCTAATGAAACTTAAAAGCTTTTGCGCAGCAAAGGAAACCATAAAGAAGACCAAAAGACAACCCTCAGAATGGGAGAAAATATCTGCAAATGAAGCAAATGACAAAGGATTAATCTCCAAAATTTATAAGCAGCTCATGCAGCTTAATAACAAAAGAACAAACAACCCAATCCAAAAATGGGCAGAAGACCTAAATAGACATTTCTCCAAAGAAGATATACAGAGTGCCAACAAACACATGAAAGAATGCTCAACATCACTAATCATTAGAGAAATGCAAATCAAAACTACAATGAGATATCATCTCACACCAGTCAGAATGGCCATCATCAAAAAATCTAGAAACAATAAATGCTGGAGAGGGTGTGGAGAAAAGGGAACCCTCTTACACTGTTGGTGGGAATGTAAATTGATACAGCCACTGTGGAGAACAGTATGGAGGTTCCTTAAAGAGCTACAAACAGAACTACCGTATGACCCAGCAATCCCACTACTGGGCATATACCCTGAGAAAACCATAATTCAAAAAGAGTCATGTACCAAAATGTTCATTGCAGCTCTATTTACAATAGCCCAGAGATGGAAACAACCTAAGTGTCCATCATCGGATGAATGGATAAAGAAGATGTGGCACATATATACAATGAAATATTACTCAGCCATAAAAAGAGACGAAATTGAGCTATTTGTAATGAGGTGGATAGACCTAGAGTCTGTCATACAGAGTGAAGTAAGTCAGAAAGAGAGAGACAAATACCGTATGCTAACACATATATATGGAATTTAAGGAAAAAAAAATGTCATGAAAAACCTAGGGGTGAAACAGGAATAAAGACACAGACTTACTAGAGAATGGACTTGAGGCTATGGGGAGGGGGAAGGGTAAACGGTGACAAAGCAATAAAGAGGCATGGACATGTATACACTACCAAACGTAAGGTAGATAGCTAGTGGGAAGCAGCCGCATAGCACAGGGAGATCAGCTCGGTGCTGTGTGACCGCCTGGAGGGGTGGGATAGGGAGGGTGGGAGGGAGGGTGACGCAAGCGGGAAGAGATATGGGAACATATGTATATATATAACTGATTCATTTTGTTGTGAAGCTGAAACTAACATACCATTGTAAAGCAATTATGCTCCAATAAAGATGTTTAAAAAATAAAAAAATAAAAAAATAAATGAGATTAACACAGAAGTTACAGCCATGATCAGTTATTTTCCATTCTGTATTCTCCCAATAACAAGGAAGCCCATTTTCTAGCAAGTTTAGACCGTTCTGTTGTGGGAAAATGGCCTAACACTGTCTTTCTTTTTTTCCCCCAACACTTTCTAATGATACTGCTTAATTACCTTATCAAACACCAGTGCTCCAAAATGCTGAGATTTTCTTCCAACCACTCACCAAATCATCCACCCAGTCAGCTAACAGAACAGCGCCAAGCACAGGTCAATTCTCAGAAATCCCACATCTCATCTAATTGGTCCTTTCTTTTTCCACATTGTTCCTCAAAGTAAAGTAAAACTTATTTTCTACCTTACACCTATATGTCCCTAGAAATCCCTAAATAGATTCAGATCCGGTCAGGTAGCACAGCTTTCGTTTCAGTCACACACAAACATCTGGAATCACGACAGATAAACCTGATTGATGGTCCATCTTGAATATATGCACTCAGACCGTTTCCATGGTTTCATTTCTCATCCATAAGCTCATTAGAACAAAATACTGAAGCTCTGGCTCTGTCCTAACAGTGATCAGCTTTTCTAGTCAGAGCTGGAGGGTAAAGCTAGAGAAAGAGATGAGAAGCAGAGTGGGAGAACATGAAGACATTTCCTCTTCTTGACTTTCCTCCAAGTCCCCAGACTGCACAACCATGGGGATGGTACTTGGGGGATACAGATTTCTATCTAGGGTTTTTCTTAACCTTTAATAGAAATCCATTAGAACGGAAATGGATATTTTCCTAATTCATTGTGCAGCTACAAGGAAAATAATCATTGTTAAGGGCTATAAATTGGTTTAGATATGGGAATCAGTAAGAAGTCAACAGGCATTCACAGTCCCTCTCTGGCTTTATTTAAGGCCCTCTTCACACAACTTTTGAACATTACAGGTCATCAGAGACCAGAAGAATCATGTCTCTCATCTTTCCTTATTCATCCTCCACACTTTTGACCCTCCTGATGTTTAAATATTCTTTGCCTGATGACTCATTCCTAAATTGCTTATCTCAGTAAAGCCAATATAAGAAGCATTCTCACCTTGAACAGATGCACAAGAATCCACACTGCAAGATTTTCTGAGACTTGGAGATGACGTAATATAGATCAACGTGGGAATACTGCTCGTTGACCCAAGGACGCCTACAGTAGCACAGCCAAGTCATTGACAGGACAAATTCTGCAGTCAGAATATGCAGCGTATGAGTCCCAACTTCACCACTTACTAGCTATGTCATTTTATTTTTTCATTTGTAAAATAGATAAAAATTGTACTTTACTTCATAGAAATGTTATAAAAATTAAATGAGATAATGCATGTAAAATGCATTGATACAGTTAGCTATCAACAGTGATAGTTACTATTATTAGTTATTATGGTTGTTGTTCTGTCAGAAGCCTTTCAGTCACTCTTTCAACTTTCATATCATTGAGAACTGATGAATTTATGCCATTTTCAAGAGGCCAGATGGGCAAACCAGAAAGCTTTGCAGGGAGATGCTCTTAGGTGAGATTAACTATGATCTTTTTCTTATTTTCCTATGTTACTTTTTCATAGTACGCTTGTTCATGAATCAGGCATCCTTCAATGTGCTCTCATAGCTGTTCAGTGGTCACCTGCCACAAGGGCCGACTGTCACAGGAGTGGCAGGGTAGGCCCTCTGTAAAGATGGGACAAATGACAAACATCATATATTTTACAACTGCATTTAATAAAGCTGCATTTACAGCTCATGAATCTCTTCTCTTTCAGTGGTTTAGGGTTAGGAAAAGAGTATATTTTCAGATTTTATTTTTGTGGCTGTGGATGTTAATTATTTGAGATGGCACAGTTGGGGGTGAGGGGGTTGAGGATTGGGGTAAGAAGGGGTCCAGGGTGGCAAAAACAGCTTCATAGTTTGGAGGTGACATGACCACAACCATGACCTTCTCCTTGGGCTTCTGGAGAGAAGGATTTTTGCTTACTGGATGAGGATGGGAAAAGACTAAAAGAAGCAGAGAGGCCAGTGTGATCTATAAAAGAGAGAACTGGAAAGCTTCTCAGGATGAGTGTTGGGGAAAGTCTTGGTAGACAGCTGAGAATGAAAGATTCCAGCTGTGGCAGAGTCAAGAGAATTTAAGAAGTAGAGCTCTGGTTTATAAATTGGGTCTTTTTTTTTTCTAGAAGTTTCTTTCACTTTGATGTAGAATTTGAAAGCTACAGAAGGGTGAGACTGGATTACACGGGGCTCTGGCTAATATTTGGGCTCTGGTCCAAAGTGGAAAATTATTACAATTTCGATAGAACTTATGTCTGTATATATTAAGCAAATTTTATCATTTTACCCATGGTACATATATTCTCTACTCTTTCCAGGGAAACACTGAACTAGATTAAAAAATTATTTTTCACGTGTTGCCATATGATACAGGGGCCAAAACACATCTAAAATGCATGGAGCATAGAAATTCTGTTTAAAAAAAAAGATTTTAATTTACATTGCTTGCCTAGATAATCTACAGATATGCTTAATTCACCATACACTAGGAAGTGTAGTCTAAGCATTATTTTTACTTAATAATGAAGGAAATGCCAAATACAATCTTTAGGGCACAGATTTTAGGAAACAGGAAACAGCTGGTTATTTTAAGTTCATTTTTAGTAGGTAGTTCAATGACTGAAATCACATGATTTTACCTGAAGAATGTATGAAACTATATAAGTACGGAAAATGGTAGTAAAATTTGGTACATTTTAGTAGCCATTTAAATATTATGCTTATATAGATTTGAGAGATTTCTAATGATGTATGTACATTATCATATTAACAATACCAGATACAGAACTGTATTTATGACTCTATGTCATAATGCATGGAAATGATGACAAAGGAAATATATCAATGTATTAGTAATTATTTGTAGATGGTAGCAGTGATGTAAGTTTTCTTAAAATCTGCAGGGTTTTGTAATTCCCTATACTGACTATACTTAGAAAAAATAACAATAAAATTCATTATTTTAATCTGTAATATTCTAATGAAGTGCTGTGTACTAGAAGACACTGGTCAATTTAAGCCTGAAATTCTTTCAGTGTCATGTAGACAAAGACAAATGACTATTACAATTCCATTCATTTAATTAAGAGGCTTTCCTGATCTCACAAGATTGGGTTAGGTGGTCCCCTATTTGCTCTAGTAATATTACCTCATCACATCTAGCTTGATACATATCCCACTATATTGTATTGCCTCTTCTCGTCTGTCTTCTCTGTTAGAACATGATCTCAGAACTCAGCACACTGGCCTGCATACAGGAGGTTTTTGATAAATGTTTGTTGAGTGAATAAAAGAATGAAATTTGTATGTTATTTATGAATAACAACATGCACTTCCCCACTGACAAAGGGAAGACAGATATAGCACAGTGACAATAGGAAAGGACAGCTTATTATTGTAAAATCATAGAAAAAATATACATATATGTTTCTCTGCCCCAGTTCCTGCACAGAGCTGCTAAAACTCTTGTGACTTCCTAAGTGATAAGAACACCAGGAACATCTTTTGTTCTGATATTTGGTCTTCGACCCTGGTTCCTGACACTGAGCTCCTAAATCCTTTAGAATTTCCTAGGTGATAGGAGTGTCTTTTGTTCTAATGAGGTGACTCTTAGAGGGCTCTTGGATAGCTTCAGGATGGGAGCTTGTCACCAGAAAGACCAAGTCATCATTCGAAGCTTGGAACTTTCCACCCACCTTCCATCCCCTGGGGAGGGGAGAAGGACTGGAGACTATAGTGATCCGTCACGCCTATGCAACGAAGCCTCCATAAAATGCCTAAAGTTTAGAGTTCAGAGAGCTTCTGGGTTGGTGAACACCTAGAGGTTCTGGGTCAGCGGTGCTCCCAAAAAGGACATGAAAGTGCCACGTCCCTTCCCACATACCTTGCCTACAAATCTCTCCACCTGCGTGTTCATCTATATCCTTCATCATATCATTTTATAATAAACTGGTAAACATAAGTGTTTGCTTGAGTTCTGTGAGCCATTCTAGCAAATTACTGAGCCCAACAAGGGGATCAAGAAAGCCCTGATTTATAGCCAGTCAGTACAGGTGACAGACTGGGACTTGCAATTGTTGTCTGAAGTGGGGAATGTTTTGTGGGACTGAAGTCTTAGCCTGTGGGATCTGATGCTGTCTCCAGGTAAAGAGTGTCAGAATGGAATTCAATCGTAGGATGCTCAGCTGGTGTCAGAGAATTGATTGCTGGATTTGTGGAAAACCCACAGACCTGGTGTCAGAAGTGTTGGGAGCATGGAAGTATTGTAAGAGAAAAGGAGAAACACGGGAATGTTCTCCTTATACAAGTGGGCCTTTCTCTATTTACCAAGGTTTATTCGTTCACAGAAGGATGACCAATATCACCCACATGACAGAAGTTGAGTATAGAGTCATGAAGGCAACACTTAAGAGTTAAGCATTTATGTAAATACATTTGATGATATAGCCTTGATCTTTTCAGATTACAGGCTTTAAAAAATAAACTAGAAGTTTAAAATGAAATTTATTTTCTTGGTTAAATTAGAAGAAAATATGTATCAGTCTTCTGTATATCTTTCACTATTCCAAGGAAACAAGACAAGACTATAGTAAAAAGGCAGTCACGGGCTTCCCTGGTGGCGCAGTGGTTGAGAGTCCGCCTGCCGATGCAGGGGACACGGGTTCGTGCCCCGGTCCGGGAAGATCCCACATGCCGCGGAGCGGCCGGGCCCGTGAGCCATGGCCGCTGAGCCTGCGCGTCCAGAGCCTGTGCTCCGCAACGGAGAGGCCACAGCAGTGAGAGGCCCGCGTACCGCAAAAAAAAAAAAAAAAAAAAAAAAGAGAAGTCAGTATGTGACAACACCAAGAATAAAGAGGGGAAAAATGACTTATTCATCTATTTTTTTAAAAACAAGTCTAACCATACAGTTTCAATTTGACTTGCAGTACTTACCAAAAAAAAAAAAAAACTTACTGGTAAAAAAATATTTACTTGGGTCATTCACTTTATGTTCTTTTTTAGAAAGCCGTCTATGATATAGAGATGGATTATGACAGACCAAATAGCAAAACCAAAATTCTCTTTCCAGGTGCCTTAATTTAGCTGGAGTTTTGGAAAATCAATTACTGCAGAAATCATACAGCTGAGTGGAGCCTTAAGCTCTAGGTGAAGTCCATCATCTTACAAACGAGAAAACTCAGTTCTAATGAGTTTGCTCACTGGCCTCAGGTCAACAAGTACTAAGTGGAGGAGCCAGAACTCAGCCTGGTCACATGCTGACAACCCCGTGCTCACGACACAGGTTAATACATTCGCCTTGTCCACTCCGTGCCCCTCCTGAACAACCACGGCAGGTTTACGGGTCTGGGAAGCCCTGCAGTGGAGAATTCTGTGTCATGTAGCTCAGTTGATTGTCTCCCAAACTTATTTGGCCATAGAACCCGTTTACCTTTTAGCAGCTGTAAACATTCTCCAGGAATAAATTTCAGGGACTCCTGAGATAGTCCAAGTATCTTGGCTACAGAACCACAGGAACTAGAGCTCACAGATGCTACCAGCAATTCATGTGGTTACGAATCCCCAAATGCACTGGGTGAAATCAGTTCTTCTATTTCACCTGCCATAGACACACATACTCTGGGGCTGGTGACAACTCAGCTCGATAAAATGCCTGCAAAAGCACAAAAGTTGACTCGTGCTATCAGACTGTGCCACTCACAGGAAAAGGTAACTTGCACAGAGAAACAGTGCACAGCTGTCATCCCTTCAAACAATCCTTCAAACAGGATTGGTGCCGTTTCTCAGGAAGTGGTGTTTTGCTGTGACAGGGACTTTCAAGGCAGAAGACTCTGCTCTTAATAAGTCTTGCCAACTTCCTCTAGGCTCAGAAAGAGCAGAGGAAGAGAAAAATACACTTGTAAGCAAGTATATTTTCCAAATTTGCGCTTGTATTCTGGCTTGCGATCCTTTCATAGGAACAGCACGTAAAACATATTCTTTTGATTCTTTTAATATCTAGGAGAGTTTATTCAAAGGCATACAGGTTTGAAAATAAACTTAGCTTCAAAAGAAATGGGAAGAAAAATCAAGCATATTAACTCATTCATGTCACTGGGACATCCCTTCCTGCCTTGCCCTGTGACTTTAAAGATAAGTACTATTAAAGCACTAAAGAACGCTCTGATTCACAGGGAGATCAGCTTGGTGCTTTGTGTCCATCTAGAGGGGTGGGATAGGGAGGGAGACACAAGAGGGAGGAGATATGGAGACATATGTATATGTATAGCTGATTCACTTTGTTATAAAGCAGAAACTAACACCATTGTAAAGCAATTATACTCCAATAAAGATGTTAAAAAAAAGAACGCTCTACTTACATAGCTTTAATAGACTTATTAAATAGTAAATGGTGATTTCTCCCCATAGTACCCAATTTAGTACAGAAAGACTAAATTTGAGACCAGAGAGGACTCAAACAGAGTGATTGTTGGGCTAGACAAAACAGAATATAAATGTATAAGGAAAACTGAATATGCCCAAGTAATTCCTGCATTTCATTTTGTAAAGCCCCCTGAGATGTTCCTGAACACAGACTACAAGATGCGTGTTTAACTGAAATGATTATTTCTGAACAATAGCATGTTCTATTGAAAATAACATTTATCAATGTACAAATTAACTTGGTTTGAGAAGGGGACCAATATCAGACCACAGAAGACTTTTCCTTTGCAAAAGAAAACTTGAATATTAGCAATATTTGAACATCTCTTAGAAAAAATACTCTTTCCCTGTGTTTTCAAAAGCAGTAGTATTATTAAGAAAACCAATCTGCCCAACATCCAAGCTGCACATTCTAGGGTTCTTTTCATATAATCAAAACAATCATCCAAAACATATCACTAACCTTAGTGAGTTTGCTCTAGTTCAGGGCCTTGAAGGTTCAACAATTGATTTCATCAGCACACAAATCACATATTCATTTCTCAGGAGTGGACTCCCAAAAACTCAGTCCTGAGACTGATGTTTAAAATCAGAAACCCAAAGAGATATTTATACACCTGTGTTCCTAGCAGCATTACTCACGATAGCCAAAGGCAGAAGCAACCCAGGTATCCACTGATAGATAAATGGGTAAACAAAACGTAGTATATGCATACAACGCAATACTAGCCTTAAAAAGGAAGGAAGTTCTGATGTATACTACAACATGGAAGATCCTTGACAACCTTATGCTAAATAAAATACGCCAGTCACAAAAAACATACTGATTCCACTTATATGAGGTACTAGAGTAGCTGAATTCATACAGACCAAAAGTAGAATGGTTGCCAGTGGCTGAGAGGAGGGGGAATGTGAAATTATCATTTCAAAGGTACAGAGTTTCAGGTTTGCAAGATGAGAAGATGGTGGTGACGGATGCACAAGGTGAATACTTCACGCCACTGAACTGTACACTTAAAAAGGACTGATGGTAAATTTTATGTTATGTGTATTTTACAATTTTAAAAATTCAGAATTCCTGTTTTTAATGTAGATAGAAAAAGAGACTGTCGGGGACTCGAGTACTTGCGCTTTCATGACTAGCCTGGCCTCTATGACAGAGCATCACCCAATCGGAAATGGAAGGCTGCTTTGAGAACATACATTCAAACGAGGGGAGTACAGTGAACTGGATGTTTGGGGCCTCCGTCCAACACAGACACATCAATGTCACAACAGGGACAGACTTGTCAGACTATCCAAAACACTTGGATTTCTGGAGGCCAGGACTTGCTGTGTCCATTTTATCAATGAAGACAGCCTTGCCAGGGCTCTTGGCTAAGGTTCCCTCCACTGGACTGCCAAAACCTGCCTGGTTTTCTTTCTTCCGTCTTCCCAAGACTAATCAATCCTCTTCTGATTAACCTAGTCATTCTTTCGCTATGCAAATATATTCAATTAGATCACAGCTGAAGCTCTCAGATCCAGGTGCTATTCTGCCTAAAATAACCTTACAGATGAGAGCAAAGATTGCTGATTTTACGTTAAAGAACCTCATGTTTCCTTTATATGAGGTTTCAGGGGATACCTCCTCTGAATGCCTGGGTATTGACATTTATAGACCTTATCCATGAGAGTCAATAAAATATTTAGTTCAAAAAAATTTTTTTCTGCTTTATATTGTTGGTATCTAGGAAAGTCAACACTTACCCTATTCTTAGGAGCCACCAGTTATGGTATGAAATGTTGATGGGAATTACCAAGAGATATGAGATAAAACACTGCTTGGGGAAAAGGGGATCAGGGTAAGAAAACAGAAATGAAGCATGAGATGAAGTAAGAAGGAAAAAGAGAAATTAACAGCACGTGTCTCATGGAGTATCTGTGTATAGAATAGATAATATTATTGAATGCCCAGCAGCTCCTAAATACCACAACACAACCCGTTGATAAAACACAGCCGAGTTTATTATCACGGTAAGAGAGAACACCAACTCTACAGAGCACTGTTTGTAACTCAGGAGCAAAGTTTAAGGTAAGTATTTCAATGTGGTGCTTGATTAAGACTGGGTAAAGATCAGGATATAATAGTTTAAGATTGGTGAAAGAGCAAGGTGAGAATTTTGAGGTGAGGGATTCAAAGAGTCTTGGGGTATAAACTGCCTATTGAAATGTTTAAGGGTCTCTGGGGAAGTTCCTATAATGAACAACAAATTAACTTGTCTGGATAAGAGTCTCCCGGAACAGTAAAATTATGCCAGTGAAAACAATGCAATAGTAAAATCATGTTAATGTAGCCCATAAGCTGTGTGGGATACACGGTCTCAGTTCTCAGTATAATATGTATATGTGTAATGTTTCATATGTAATATACTTTATCAACTGCTATATTACACAGCTCCAGGGAGCACCTTCCACATTCTAGCCTTGAAAACAGTGTTCCTGAATTAGGCAGTGTGAGCGCCCTATTATATTTGTAGCGTGTATTGTTATATTTAAGGTAAAGGAGATAAACAACAAGGGCTAGTGTACAGCACAGAGAACTCTACTCAATATTCTGTAATTACCTAAATGGGAAAAGAATCCGAAAAAGAATGGATATATGTATAACAATCACTTTGCTGTACACCTGAAACTAACACAACATTGTAAATCAACTATACTCCAATGTAAAATAAAAATTTTAAAAATAAGGTAGAGAATATACTACATATGTTATAAATTATATATAGCACATAGCATATAGCACATATTTATGATAAAAGGTAAAGCACCACAGTCTTTTCACATTTTACGAAGTATCACTCAGTACATTCTGATTTTTTTTTCTTATAACAACTATGAATTTATCAGGTAAGAACTTAAGCTAGGAGAGAGACATTTTTGAGGTCCCAACATCTAGCAAAGTACCCCCCCAATACTAGGCCACCAAGAAACATAAAATGCCGAATAAAATTACACCTACCTCTCAATTTACCTAAAATCCGTTAACATTTTTCTTTTGACAGAGTAATGATGACGTTAGCTTTTTTTTAATATGCATAATCCCCTCTGGCGGGGCCTGAGCTGTCTGTGAAGGTCACCAGTACCCCCGGGGTGGCCCACGCTGCGATAGTACACCCTGGCTACAGGGCGGGTGGTCAGTTCATCCCACAACACAGACCTAAGCGTGACCTGAAGGAGTGAGCCAGACGGAGTGCAGGAAGAAAGGAGCACTCCCAGACCCCCCAGGGCAAGAAGCAGCCGGGGCGAAGCAGAAAGATGGCAAGCTCAGGAACGGAGACGGAGCTTAACCATTTGACCTGAGCGGAGCACGAGGTAGGAGATCAAGCTGGACAGGCTACCTGGGACACACTCACGAAAGGCCAAGTGGGTTGTCTCAAAGATTAGATGATCCTGGGAAGAAAGACGAGCCCTCGAAGGGTTTTAAACTGAGGATAAACTTGGTGAGATTCATGTTTTAGGAAGGTCCCTCTGCCTGAGGTGAGCGCAGTCCAGGTAAGCGATGAGAACCCATATCTGGGCAGGCACCCTGTGCCAGGCCCTCTGGTGCTGCACTCACCTTGAAGTAGGGTTTGCAGTGAAGCAAATGTGGTTCCATCAGGTGGAACCCCAGGAAACTGACACAGTACTGCATGTCATGGGTAGACTGGAGGGAGACCAGGTTACTAGAGTCACCAACGCTTCACTCCAAAAACTCCCACTCAACATCTCTTCTGTAGCTTTTTCCCTATGCTTCCAGCTGATTCCCTCTCTATCCTAGATCCTTCTCCTCTATTTGACTGAGACATTCTGCTTGCGTTTCTCACTCATCAAAACAAACACCAAGTAGCTCAATGTCTGTGACTTGAGAGCCCCTAGAAATGGGGTTGGTCTCAGTTTAACCCACCAGATCAAGGACATGAACAAGGTACCTGCAAAAGCGATGGGGATGTTACAGGACCACGTTCTTCTGCCAGATGCGCAGCGAGCCGAACGCTGAGATGCCGAGGTTTGCAGCAGAGAAGGGGTTTATCCGCGAGACAGCCAAGCGAGGAGTCTGGAGAACAAACCTCAAATTCGCTTCCCAGAAAGTGAGGCGCTTGGGGTATTCAGGGATAAAGCTGAGGCCTGGGGAGCATGGAAAGCTGATTGGAGAGAAGGAAAAGCTGCGGTAATCGTCATTCTGAGCAGGCGCAGCAAAGCTGCGCGCGCTTCTGAACACGGGACGCACGCTCTGAGGGTGGAGTTTGGTGCCTTCTGACCTCAAGACGCCACCCATCGTGCACTCGCACATGCTCAGTTGGAGGATCATTGGTCCCACCCAGTCTTAAACAGCCCCGAGCTTTAACTGGACACAGCTGAATCCAAGTTCCTGGAGAACAGCTTGGGCAAACAACTTATTGTTTAGGCTACGTGAGGCTTGGAGGACATGCGAGTTTTTGTAAAAACAATTAAATTGAGCTTGATCAGTGTAGGCAGGTTAAGTTCATTACTCATTAGGCAAGTTGTAGTTTAAGGGATCTGATAACTACCCTCAGTTTCAGGGGGATATGGACAAATATTTAGCAGACAAAACTAGCGGGTTTCGGTGACCAATTATATCAGAGAGAGAGCGATCTAGGCTGACTTGCTTCCCCAAGGCCACTGCCATAGACCAGGTTTTTACTAATTTTTTTGGCCTAGATTTTTTTTTTTTTTTTTTTTTTTTTTGCGGTACGTGGGCCTCTCACTGTTGCAGCCTCTCCCATTGCGGAGCACAGGCTCCTGACGCGCAGGCTCAGCGGCCATGGCTCACGGGCCCAGCCACTCTGCGGCATGTGGGATCCTCCCGGACCGGGGCACGAACCCGTGTTCCCTGCATCGGCAGGCGGAGTCTCAACCACTGCGCCACCAGGGAAGCCCTGGCCTAGATTTTGATGGCATTCACCTAACTGCAGTCTCCCAGTCCCTAGTTTCTGTCCAGATGTATAAGTGGTTTGGAACAAACCTGAGCATGTCTCTCTCCAGGTTACTGGCCTTTAATGGCTCCCATTTCTCTCTAGGTGGAGTTCAAACTCCTTCACAAGGCCTGCTAAGACCTTCATGAAAAAGCCCTTGCTTTTCCGGAGCCTCTTCTCTCACCACTCCCCTATGGGAACACTGACTGTACTTTGGGATTAAGGAATGAGTTTTGATTTCAGAAACACACCATCTTCTCTCGTTCATCTATTGTTTAAACACAAACCTGCTCAACTTCTACTGGCTATTCTAGGCTCAGGGCAAGCACCACCTCTTCTGAGTACTTGTCACCTACTCCAAAGTGCTGCTAGGCCCTCCTGTCACCTTGAGTGTAATGAGTGGATTACTTTGCATACCTGCTGTAGTATAAACTCTCTTTTTTTCTGGTTAACCTCCTGCCACTAGACCACAAGCTCACTGCGGACAAGGACTGTATCTTCTCCACCTCTGAATACTCAGCATCTAGCTTGGCTTACACAAATTACTTGTTGAGTGAATGAATAAAAGGGGTGGAATCAAGACTCAGATCTAAAACATCTCACCTCAAACCCAGTGCTTTTCTCAATATATCAAAGCGAGTGAGAGTGATGCATCATGGTAGAGGACTAAATAATTCAGGTGGCAGATTTCCTATTTGTAATCCAGCCCAGGTGGGGTGGGAAATGCTGAAATGGTGATAAAATGGGTAAATTAACATGGATATTAAGAGACCATTCTACCTAAGCCTACACTGGCTCCTCAAACTACTACATATAGTACAAAATACTTAAAAGATTTAGTCCTAAAGTTAGCAAGAAGATACAGTATCCTTTTACTGAAATCCAAACATGCTTGAAAATATTCTGAAACATATTTTTATGTAAACACATTCATATCATATCCACCAATAAGTGCCTTTAATCCTTTTATTTGGGAGCTAACCCAATTTAAAAGTTTTGTATTTTCTTATCCTCTTTTTCTCTCTTGCTGTCTATGAGGGAGCATAAAAAACAAACGGGGTAGAATGCAGTACTGTCAGTGTGGTTGTCTTTTTTTACATTTATCAGCAAAAGGCTCCATTGGGAAAGAAGTTGAAAATTAGCACTGAATGACTGACCATGTCCTTTCATAAATGTTTCTAAAAATTATCTTTGTTGTCTCTGATTCAAAGAATTATCAGTGTGCAAATTTTAAGTAGCAACAATCCAACCCGTGCAGATTTTATAAAGGACTCTAGCCAAGACCTTCTTCTCTTTTACTATGCACAAAAGTAAAACCAATAAGCCAAGGAAACTGCAGCAATGTATTTATTGGAAATGAACTAGACATTACATTGATAGGATGAAGATGTAACAATGCATGAAGCATAATCGTGGCAACATTTAAAAGATCACAAAAGAAAAATTCATTTTCAAAAGAAATATTGTATCCAAGACAACTTAAGCTCCGAACACCATAGTACAACTCTAACGTTGACTTTGAACACCCAGAATAAAATTTACTTTAAACGGAACAACTGAAAGGAAAAGTTTCTTTTCCCAACTTGAAGATTCCCTGGCTACCACCTGTGTATTACACATGAGGTAATTTTCATCACCAGACAGTAACCAGATAATATTTGTCATATTCCTCATAGGAAAATACCTCTCCTACAAATAGAGAAATTTGAGGGAAATCCAAGCAACAAAAGAGTTGGTGGCCCCAACTGATTGGGTCAGCATTTTCTAGAACTTAGAAATTACGTTAACTTTACTAGTAAGACTTCATTTTCTTTTGAGAAACTGCCTGGATTAGAGGGCATGCTGATTTGTAACAAGAGTCACTATATTACACTGAGTAATGGGGTTTGAGATGCTTATCATCTGCTCATCAAGGTTTTCTGAAACCTTTAGAGCTTTATTCTTCTACTCTATAATACATTGTAGCTTGTGTATAACAAACTCTCTCTGAAGAAAATTATCCCAGGTAATCCATCTGTGATGATACAAGTACTGCAAAAAGCAGTAACGAAAAATATTGTTTGGAAAGGCAAAAACGCTGTTATCAACTTTCCGAGGCACTATCATAGAATCATCTCTGAAATGGAGAAATTCCATGTGTAACTTAATTTTTAAGTTACTTTCCTTCTATTCACCCAGCATGCATGAATGTCTACGAATAATCTATCTGTAGACTGAGAAAGTCAGGCGTCCAAATGCAGAGTTGTAGGTTTCAGAAGGGCTTTCTCCTTCCCTTCCCATGGATTTCAACAGTTTACTTAAAATATCCCACAGTTCTCATAAGTTGTCACATGGAAGGGGAAGATGATTACAAGCTTATCAGACCTGTCAATTGGCAAAAAAAAACAACAACAACAACAACGTATCTCAACACAGTACATCATCTTTAGAAAACCAATCATAATTTCATTTCCTTATCTTCCATTTAAGGTAGAGAGAACTAAGGTAAGAGTGCCTACATTTTAGTGGGAAATGGCAAATCCTTATCACCAACTGTGGCACCAAGGAAAGGGGAGTTCATTCACAACTGTAGGAATAATTTGAATAAAAAGGTAGAAAGTAGATCTAGACAATTTAGGTCCTAAATTAAATTTTTGAGGACTGATATTTTTAGTTTAAGTAACAATGCTGGTCTAATTTACTAGAAAATTAGTAGTGTTCTCTTTCACTTTGAGCTGGGTGGGCAAACTCAGCCACAGTCTTGCTTTCTCCTTCCACACACCTAAAGTAATGCCTGACCAGACTCAGAATGCATGTAGATGCAACATGCTCGTTGGCACAAAGCAGGCAGCAGGGGACGGCCCCTACGTTCCTGAAAAACCCATAAGGAGCCTGACTGGCAGTCAGTCATTTTCCTCATATACATATATATATATATTAAAAATGTCCGTAGATTTTAAGACAGATGCACATAAAGCGACACAAATGTTTCCACCTCTCCAGCACTGAGTGAAACATGCTGTTCTTTGGAGAAAAAAATACATTCATTTTTTTCAAGTATATTTCAATATACAAAGATGTTCTAGCTTTGTTTCACTACAAAAACAAATGATTTCACATGGGTCCAAGGGGAATTTCATTTTAACTTCCCTTTGGTTTGGATTTCATGAAGTGTTGATTTTTTTTAAAAAACTGCTCTAAATATACACTACTCCTTTATGTGAAAGCATGAACTCTTTATGTCCGTTATATATATATATGTACATAGTCAACAAGGACAGCAAAAAACAGTCTACATATGTACAATGGCTTAGAACTGGCATGCTCTAAGGAGAGCGAGGGTTACCGGCTCTGACTTGGGCTCGGAACCAGTTCAGTGGTTCTGTCAGCTCTGGGCCAGCGGCATGCACACTCCTTCTGTCGGTAGCATCCTCAGAGCACTTCCTGCTGGGGTGGCACGTCTTCAGTTATGGCTTGTTTCCTGTCTTGGCTTTGCTGTTAGGGTTGCAGTTGAAGTCTCTCAGCAGCGGTTCGCAATTGGCCAGAGCGTCTGCTGGCAGCAGCTTCCGAATTTGCTCCACTGCCTTTTGATAAGCCATTTTCTCTTGTTCCAGGGTCCGGATCAAAGACTTCATTTTGGTCTCTCTGGTTAAAAGATTTTCCAGGTTGGATTCCAAGGTCTGGATTTTAGCATGAGCTATCTGTTTGGGGCAAAAAACAAAATCCTCCAAATCAAAAATTTGAAGGTTTTGGTTCTTCATCATAGCAGCAGCCAGACCTTACACATGTTAACTAATCATGTCATATTACTTAATAAAACAGTATAAGAAGCAAATACTCTGAAACCTCCCATGAAATGGAGATTTCTTTAGGTTTCTCAAAAAATATAACTAGGGTACTAACAAAAGACATGTCATTTCACTGAATACACCAAAAATGCAAAATTAAATCAACGTCCCACAGTGGTTGAGGGTCCTCACTCCACACACAGGTCTTCTCCTGGAGTGACTGGAATCTGACAGGGAGAAACAGGAGATTGCTGACTGCCCTGAAGTGCCCTCTGAGTGGAAATGCAGGGTTTTCTCAACACATACTTAGGACCCTATCAGTTTTAACAGGTGTCGGGTGTGCCCACGTAACTTGGGAACCCAGAGGTGATGAGAACATTGAACTGTGAATGAAAACGTCTGTAACCATTAATAAAAATCATTATAATATAAAGCAGGTGCAAACCCACTTTCCCTAATAAGGAAATGCTCAATTAATCACCACTGAAACATCCTAGCAATAAGGGTCAATACCCCAACTGTTTTTCTTTCTGAAAATAGACATTGTTGGCTCTTTTTTGGAACAGGAAAAGGCATAAAATTCTCTATGGGCCAGAGCTAACATAGATGAAGCGAAGGAAGCCTGAGTTCCTTCTCTGGGAGCAGCTACTCTAGAGACCCTCATTTCTCAGCTGTTTCTCTCCTAGCTATCTTTGTCAGAGGATTCACTGCACATCGAAGCAGAGTTTTAGTGTCCTCTAGTGTGGGGACATGCGCAGTGCTGGGGAAGTGGCGGGTAAGCAGAAACCAATGAGCCGTGGAACACTTAAGCTCTAACTCAGCACTTAAGCTCCACCTCCCCCATCCCCCAGCCCCCAGCTTCACCTTCTCACCTCCCCATCCTCTGGTCACACTGAAGCCCCACCCCTCAGGGCTTGGATACACAGCGCACTTCATACAGGTTGCAGGTGCGTAATATTAATTTATACTAAATCGCTCACACATTGGTAAGGGTGCATTGACAAATAGCTAATATTTTATATTCCAAAATAACTGTAAACTCCCTGATGGCACGGATTATGTGTTACCAATGTTTTAATTCAATTCTCTCAAAAATGTCCCCTTTTCTTTCCATTTCTGTGAGTTTTACTCTAGACAGCTGTCATCATCCCCAGTCAGATTTCTGCAAATAATTGCTAGCTGGTCGCCCTACCTTCTCTCCCCACCTTCTCTCCCCATTCTAATCTGTCCTCATCAAGATTTCCAGATTGATCTTTCTAAAATATGGTTCAAAAACTTCGAGAGATTTCCTTCTCAACATGATTAAAGCCGTGTTCTTCTGCTTAACCCTGAAAGTTATCTACAATTCTGTCTCCATCCTGTTTATCCCACTGCGCTCCAACGTAAATCTTTTTTTTTTTTTTTTTTTTTTTTTGCGGTACGCGGGCCTCTCACTGCTGTGGCCTCTCCCGTTGTGGAGCACAGGCTCCGGACACGCAGGCTCAGCGGCCATGGCTCACGGGCCCAGCCGTTCTGCAGCTTGTGGGATCTTCCCGGACCAGGGCACGAACCCGCGTCCCCTGCATCGGCAGGCGGACTCTCAACCACTGTGTCACCAGGGAAGCCCCAACGTAAATCTTAAACTGATGTTAAGCTTCCTCTACTGCTCTGCCACATCCTCCTTATTTAAACACCCACTACTGCTCACTCCTTTCTCCCACCAACCCTCCGGAGTCCAGCTCCAGGCCAAGTCCCCTACAGCTTTCCCAGCTTCCTATAGTCAATCCCTCCTCCCTTGAACTGAAACCAAACATGTACAACACCCAGTAAGTATTGAACGAGATTCTGCTTTCAGCTGCCATTTAACTATTTCGTGAGAGCAGATTTCCTCTCTCAATTGGTACTCAGATTGATATGTGCATTTGCACCCCCCAGAGCACTTGGACACAGTCCAGTACACAGGCCCACAGTCAGCAATGGTTCAATCCACACCACAGCTCCATCCTTTCTGGTATGGTTCTGTGCAGGCAAGGAGGCATCCAAGTGCGTTTTTGATCAAATTGTTATCTCTTTACCTGTAATTTTTCTAGGAGGTCCATGTTTTGTCTTTTCAGTTGGCTGTTGGCCCTCTCCAACTTCTCCATGGGTTCGCTCTCCTCGCAGGGATAGGAAGATTCCTGGAGCTCATCCTGCAGCACGTGATACTCCACCTCATAGGCGTGTAACTGTTTAGAAATATCCATCTCAAAAACCTGCCGTGAAAGCACCGTGGGTTAGTCTGACCTTCAGGATGTGCACCAAGATACAGTCTGTGTATCTAGGGTACTTCAGGTAGATTTCCCAATACTTATTAATGAAGAATAGTATGACATATCAAAAGGAAGAATAACAAGTGTGACTGTCAAGTTAAGAACAAACAGATGACTTCTATACAATTGAAACATTCTCATAAGGCCAAGACTAGAAAAAGTTAATGCTCAAAGATATTTTGCAACCAAAATATACATAATCTAGGAATGGTCTCCCAAAATGTAGCCCACCACATAAACAACATTAGTTACTGAGTAACTCTTCCCTGAGTTACTCAGGGAAGCAGATGATCATCTTTGCTGGTTATAAGCACAATTGCAAAGGGTATTTCTATAATAATGAGACCAAAAGCCTTTCTAATTGTTTGTCAATGGGGCAGAAAGGTCTTATGCTAAATATTTTCATCTACTTGCTAATCTATGTGAGCCTCTTGGAAGTCACTAACATATCCTACCATAGAGAGAATCTTCTAAATTCAAAATCTTCAGAAACCCTGGACACTGTACAGAGCTATTTAATTGGGGCTACCTCTGCTCTCCCATATCGCCACCCACTAGGAACAGTTTGCTTAGAAGTCAGAGGACAGGCAACTCCTCCTTAGTCTAAACTGGTGAGGGAAAGTGAGGCCGCAGCTGCCATTTAAGCATCTGTATCTACACTAACAGTGTAGGGAGAAAAGAAACCTACAGTGAGAAAAATCTCACTTGCTGACTTACCCTCCTACTGTTAGAGATACTCAAATCTTAGAATTTAAATGATATTTCGAGACAACCTGGTTATTCCCCTCAAACAAGCATCATCTTTTCCCTATGCAGTGGGTATGAACACAAAGGACTACTACACAACCATTAAAAATGAGGGCATGGATCTACATTTATTGGCATGGAAAAACATCCAATACTCTGCAAATATTTTATTAAAAAATCAGGTTATACAATAGCATGCATAGTAAGATTTCACTTAAGTAAAACTGTATACATATTTATTTGTGTATATAATTAAAGAGATTATAAAAGGATATTTAAAAGGCTTTAAATCTCAAGGTGTTGAGATCTATAGTTACTTCTACTTTCTTCTTGGTGCTGTTCTGCATTATTTGTGCTTTTTACAGTGACCATAAATAAACTTTATTTATTTATTCATCAAAGCCTCCTTTAATATTAACAGTTCATTGCATATTCAACTCTATTTGTTAGAAAATGATCTCTAATATCAAGTCCAAATCTACCAGCCTATAAATTCTATCCATTAATCGTAGTAATAATCTCTAAAGCTAGGCAATTCCCTCATTAGTTTTAGAAGAGAGGTGATCTGATTTCAAATCAGGTATCGTCTCTCTCTAAAAGCACAATCGCTGCTTGCCAGTCCAAAAAGATATTTCTGAAGAATTAGTAAACAAGTGAATGTGTAAGTAAAAGTTATATTTTTCAGTTTCCAGAGCATTTTTTTTTTTTTTTTTGGCTGTATGCGGGCCTCTCACTGTTGTGGCCTCTCCCGTTGCGGAACACAGGCTCCGGACGCGTAGGCTCAGCGGCCATGGCTCATGGGCCCAGCTGCTCCGCGGCATGTGGGATCTTTCCGGACCGGGGCACGAACCCATGTCCCCTGCATCGGCAGGCGGACTCTCAACCACTGCGCCGCCAGGGAAGCCCCAGAGCATTTTAACAAATAAAAATTGTTCATAGATATTTACAGAATGATCTGCTTGTGATTTCAATTCCACATAGTGGAAAGAAAATTTTATGTGTAATAATATGAGTTTTTCTTACAGAGTGAATAATAGTGTACAAAATTCTTCAACTGAATTGGTTACATTTGCTCCTAAAAACGATGTTATTCCCATTTTGCAGGAGAGGAAGTTGAAACTCAGAGAGGTTGTAACTTGCCCAAAGTCACACAGCTAGTAGATAGCTGGACACCAGCACAAGATCTCAAACTCCCTTTCTCTTGCTCCAAACTGTCTTTTATCTGCTACCTTAAGGGCCTCTAGGAAAGTGGTAAATTTAAATGTTATCAATACTCATAAGGCATGACTGCTGTATCTACAAATCTGGTCTTAAGTGTATTCATGTCATCTGAACAACAATATATAACTACCACTTACCTATGAAGAGCCAGGGACTAGATATACGATGTGCTGATTACCCTCCATTTGCTTCCTAGATCCATTCTCTGCCCTCATCCATTCTCTGAACCCTGGGAGGCAGACCCCCGTGACCTGTTTTCCTTGCTGCAGGCTTCTGGTTAGGTATGGCCAATGGGAAAAGTCATCAGGAGATCAAAAGGGGCAGGGGAAAGAGGTTGGGTACTTCTTCCCTGCTCCTTCCCTGTCTGGCTCACCAAGAACACAGCAACCTCCAGAGTTCTGGTACTCGCTAGGCTTGATAACATTGTTCTGTCATCCTTCTCCTGATGGGAGAAGCACCATGGGTATGAACAGTTTCCCTCTGTTACTAGTTCCTGGGTACCTAGACATCTGTGCCCAGTTCCCTTAACCCTGCCTACACCCCTGTAAATGGTACCTTCCTTTGAATCATTGGAGGTAGACTCTGTTTCCTGCAAGGGACCCTGACTGATACAGCAAGTCTCATTTAAACCACACAAAACCTCTTAGATCAGAATTGTCTCATTTTGGAGGTGAGAATACTAGGGTTCAGAAGATTAGGGTGATGTGTGCAAGCCAAACAACTAATAAAAGAGCTAGAAACTGATGTAAACCCAAGACTGTCTAATTCTAAAGTCTGTGCTCTTGTCACATATACTCCTTATATATTTTAAAACAAAATTAACAATATTACAGAGGTAAGTGAGTCTCAGCTTACTTATTTATTAGGTACTCCTAACTCTGTCAGTTCTATCTTCAGTCTCACCATTGGTCTAAGTTGGAAGGTTCCTGAAAAACTCATGATGTAGCACTGAACCACCTTGCCCAGACACAGCCTCACAAACAATGTCACAAGGGAGAAATTACACAGTAGTCTCGTTTCTAGATAAAATGTATTTGATCAAATCAAAAAGAAAAAAAACCTGTCAAGCAAAATTACATCTTTATGCTAAAACATTTAATAAATAATTAGTAGAGAAACTGCTGTCTCATCTTATATCTTATTATTACCATTTAACTCATACCTGGGTGATAAGTTTTTCCATTTCAGAGGAATTCATATCAGGGAGCGTGCTTTTAAGGAACTCAACAATATTTTCAAAGTTTTCACATTCCATTATGAGTGCCTCTTGGTTGCTCAGCAGGCTGAGGGCAACCTTAAATATAACTTCAGTTCCCTGAAGAAAAATAATATCTGAAAAAAAGAGAGATAATTTTCATGATCAAAATTATGCATCTACTATTGTAAAAAGTGACCTCTGTGTGTTAAAGGGTTTTTTTGGTGTGTTTTTTGCGTGTGTGTGCGTGTGTGTTGTTTTAATTACTGCAACAGAACCACAGAATATTTTGCAAAATAAAACTGGTCAAAATCACCTAGATTTGAAATAAATAATAATATGACTGGAACAAAAAAACAGTTGTTTAAATAGTCTTACTTATTTAGGAACCTCAGATAAAGGGCAGGGTAAAAAGAAAAAGATAAATTATATATCTGTTTGCCCATGCATTTATAATTTTTATTGCCAAATTTAATGGAGACTAGGTATACCTCAATAACACTGAATCCATTGATATTTAGATTTTTCTTCACAAAGGGAATACAGAAACAAATCAACATAACCAATTAGGACTATTTAAACTCTCATGACCAGAATAAAAAACTAAATGAAGCAGTTAATATGTGTGCAAGCCAAACAACTAATAAAAGAGCTAGAAACTGATGTAAACCCGAGACTGTCTAATTCTAAAGACTGTACTAGAGCAGCAATTAAAAAAAAAAAAACTTTAAAAGAAAAATCAAAACCAGTATATAACCTAAATCAGAAGAGAAAAAGAAAAGCTACCCTAACCCTGAACTTTGCTTCCTAACAAATACAAACATGCAATAGTTTTGAAAAGTATTAAATACTTTTGTATGAGCGTTCCTCTCAATCCATGCCATTCCACAATCAATAATAAAGAGGGGGTCGTTAAAAATGAGGGAACCATGGAACAATTACTTCAAACATGGTCATGCTTCTAGCTCATGCATCTTTCCCTTTGCTGACAGTCTCTATTCTTCACTAAATTCTAAGAAAAGAATGGAGCACCTATCGTAGAGCTGACAGCATCATTCATATTCTCTTAGCAAAAAACAGACGACTGGGGGGATTTGTTTCCTGAATTCTGTTATCAAGCTTCCAAGGGTAGATCAAAGAGAGATACCCTAAATATTTAGAGATACCTTAAATATTTTGATTTGATAAGCTATTTTCTGAGAAGCAAATATATAAATGAAAAGATTTATAGAAGATCCATAAATAGGAACCCAAGCTCCAAAGAAAACTTCCCTGGAGAAAAGCAATCGCGTATACTCAAGAAGAGAAATTTGGTAAACATTTGATTCCGTGCATCTCGGTTATACTCTTTTGCTGCACTTTGCCTATAAATTGTATTAGTGCTAATGCAGTGTTTAACCTTTAAAACCACAGCTCCCAATAAGAAAGACACTGTAGGGCTTCCCTGGCGGCACAGTGGTTGGGAGTCTGCCTGCCAATGCAGGAGACACGGGTTCGGGCCCCGGTCCGGGAAGATCCCACATGCCGCGGAGCAGCTGGGCCCGTGAGCCATGGCCGCTGAGCCTACGCGTCCGGAGCCTGTGCTCCACAACGGGAGAGGCCACAACAGTGAGAGGCCCGCATACCGCAAAAAAAAAAACAAAAACAAAAACAAAAATGCCATTAGAAACAACATTGGAAAATGTACTTCTGTTAACCCAGTTAGAGAACATGTTTCTCTGTGTTTTGAATCCAGGTTGAAGAGGACAGTGGGGAAGGAAAATAAAAAGAGGTAGTAAAGATGTGTTTAAAAATCTAAAAAATCATACAATGTAAATCCTTATTTCATTATACTGTGATTTTTTAGGTATAAAAGAAAATAAGAACTCCATTACAGCTTACTCAAATAAAGAAGCTCAATTCTTCTTTCGCTTTGAATTTCAATTTTATTTAAGAACAATATGGTTTCAAATTACTCTCAGAACAGAGCCAGGCTTATTTACTAAATTCCACTACCAATTTGCGATTCTGTGTAATGCTTGATAAAACAATTGGAGCACCTTATGGCTAGAAGTATATCCCTTGGAATAAATAACACTGTTTCACTGGATCATCAGCATCTCTTACCAAAAACTCTGGCTACAAATCCTAATGGAAATTGAGAGGCAAACAATGTGAGGAACCAGGGGGCAGCATAAAGACTGGGGCTGATTTCATTTTCTTCAAGATGATTGTAGAGATCTCTGTGATAGTCATGAAGGAGCCTGGACAGCTGGTACATTTGAATCTAAAGTTAATTTGGAGAAAAAAAATAAAATATTATGCATTTATCTGAGTGTACATAAAATACACTAACTTTAATTTTATAACACTAATATTTAATAATTAATTCACAGATATTTGATAAATTTGAATCTAAAGTTAATTTGGAGAAGAAAAATAAAATACTATGCATTTATCTGAGTACATAAATACACTAACTTTAATTTTATTACTCTAATATTTAATAACTAATTCACATATATTTGAGAAATAAAAGTAGTATTTTTTTAACTTTTTATTTTATGTTGGATTATATTTGATTAACAATGTTGCATTAGTTTCGGGTGTACAGCAAAGTGATTCAGTTATACATATACATGCATCTATTCTTTTTCAAATTATTTTCCCATTTAGGTGGTTACATAATATTGAGCATAGATCCCTGTGCTATACAGTAGGTCCTTGTTGGGTATCTATTTTATTTTATTTTTAACATCTTTATTGGAGTAAAACTGCTTTACAATGTTATGTTAGTTTCTGCTGTATAACAGAGTGAATCAGCTATATGTATACATATATCCCCATATCCCCTCCCTCTTGCATCTCCCTCCCACCCTCCCTATCCCACCCCTCTAGGTGGTCACCAAGCACCGAGATGATCTCCCTGTGCTACGTAGCTGCTTCCCACCAGCCATCTATTTTACATTTGGTAGTGTATATATGGCCATGCTACTCTCTCACTTCGTCCCAGCTTACCCTTCCCCCTCCCCGTGTCCTCAAGTCCATTCTGTACGTCTGCATCTTTATTCCTGTCCTGCCCCTAGGTTCTTTAGAACAATTTTCTTTTTTTTTTTTTTTTAGATTCCCTATATATGTGTTAGCATACTGTATATATTTTTTAACATCTTTATTGGAGTATAACTGCTTTACAACGGTGTGTTAGTTTCTGCTTTATAACAAAGTGAATCAGCCATACATATACATATGTTCCCATATATCCTCCCTCTTGTATCTCCTTCCCTCCCTCCCTATCCCACCCCTCTAGGCTGTCACCAAGCACTGAGCTGACCTCCCTGTGCTAGGCGGCTGCTTCCCACTAGCTATCTATTTTACATTGGTTAGTATATATAAGTCCATGCCACTCTCTCACTTTGTCCCAGCTTACCCTTCCCCCTCCCTGTGTCCTCAAGTCCATTCTCTACATCTGCATCTTTATTCCTGTCCTGCCCCTAGGTTCTTCAGAACCATTTTCTTTTTTTTTTTTTTTTTAGATTCCATATATATGTGTTAGCAGACGGTATTTCTTTTTCTCTTTCTGACTTACTTCACTCTGTATGACAGACTCTAGGTCCATCCACCTCACTACAAATAACTCAATTTCGTTTCTTTTTACGGCTGAGTAATATTCCATTGTATATATGTGTCCCACATTCTTTATCCATTCATCTGTCGATGGACACCTAGGTTGCTTCCATGTCCTGGCTATTGTAAATAGTGCTGCAATGAACATTTTGGTACATGACTCTTTTTGAATTATGGTTTTCTCAGGGTATTTGTCCAGTAGTGGGATTGCTGGGTCATATGGTAGTTCTGTTTTTAGTTTTTTAAGGAAACTCCATACTGTTTTCCATAGTGGCTGTATCAATTTACATTACCACCAACAGTGCAAGAGGGTTCCCTTCTCTCCACCCTCTCCAGCATTTATTGTTTGTAGATTTTTTGATGATGGCCATTCTGACTGGTGTGAGATGATATCTCATTGTAGTTTTGATTTGCATTTCTCTAATGATTAGTGATGTTGAGCATCTTTTCATGCGCTTCTTGGCCATCTGTATGTCTCCTTTGGAGAAATGTCTATTTAGGTCTTCTGCCCATTTTTGGATTGGGTTGTTTGTTTTTTTTTGATATTGAGCTGCATGAGCTGCTTGCATATTTTGGAGATTAATCCTTTGTCAGTTGCTTCATTTGCAAATATTTTCTCCCATTCTCAGGGTTGTCTTTGCGTCCTGTTGATGGTTTCCTTTGCAGCAGTGGGTAGATGTCAATCCCAGACTCCTTAACTATCCCTTCCCCCCACCCTTCTCCTCTGGTAACCATAAGTTCATTCTCTAAGTCTGTGAGTCTGTTTCTGTTTTGTAAATAAGCTCATTTGTATCATTTCTTTTTAGCTATAGTGGCGCAATGCGTTAGAATGCAGTACTTACACAGTACTGTTTTATTTTATTATTATTATGTTCACAAATCCAAGTTCATTTAACTGAGTTCATAAAGCAAGTCAGTGTAAGTCCATCTACAGCTATGGAGCACATTTCTCTGTCATGAGTGTTTTGGTATCACCATACGTACACGGAAATGGTAATTTTTCCTCATGTAGGAAGGTATTGCTTTTGGAATTTAAATCAGAACTGCCCTGGCTCAGGACTCTCATGGAAGGCACATCCTAATTTCAGACCAATTCCAGAAAAGCTTCCAGTCTAAGGAATCTACCACATCCAGTTCAGAAGCAAGAACTTCTCTCTTTGCTGAGCCCAGCATCGGATTTACGATGGAACTTGCCAGGCAGTCTGCACTGCTAAGATACTGTTAGGCTTCCAAGGTTATGGAGCCAAAAGCTCGAGCTGTGATTTCTAATATCCAAGGTATTCCAGCAGCATATTTTTCTTGACAGAGGAGATTAAAGCAAAAAGTGCAGTCTGGGGCTTCCCTGGTGGCGCAGTGGTTGAGAGTCAGCCTGCCGATGCAGGGGACACGGGTTCGTGCCCTGGTCCGGGAAGATCCCACATGCCGCAGGGCGGCTGGGCCTGTGGGCCATGGCCGCTGGGCCTGCGCGTCCGGAGCCTGTGCTCCGCAACAGGAGAGGCCACAGCAGTGAGACGCCCGCGTATCGCAAAAAAAATTTTAAAAAGTGCCGTCTGAATGTTTCTAGTACTGAAAGAAGAATTTATTTTATTTGGCTACTGAGTTGATTACTCATATTTCAAAAAAGAAATTATAAGCAGCTTATAGTAACTTTTAAACTCTCATGCTTGGGGTAGCTAAAAGTAAAGCAGTAGTAAATAACAAACAAATCTGTGATTTGTGCTTTAATTTAAATTTTTATCTACACAGTAACAGATTGAGTAGTGGGTCCTTGATCAGTTATATCAGCTTCACTCTTTGGTGTGAAATACATCCAACATTTTATTAAATCTAGCAGAACTTCTTTCTCTAGAAGATATCATCCTTAAGTAGTTCTATAAAAATGCCTTAAAATAGCCAATTATATTGTGAATTCAACAAACAACTGTTTTTCAGAGCACAAAACTAAAAATCAAAGTACTAGACATAAATATAGCAAACGTTTGATCTCTGGAGCATATATCTGTGCAAGCTATGGTTCCACACAAGGTGTAAAAGGAAAGAATTAAAGAGCCACAGGAAGTCATAACTCTAAAATAAGAAGCGTAGCAGCAGTCAAACAAAGAGGCTTAAAACAATGAGATTAGAGGGCTTCCCTGGTGGCACAGGGGTTAAGAGTCTGCCTGCCAATGCAGGAGACATGGGTTTGAGCCCTGGTCCGAGAGGATCCCACATGCCAGGAGCAACTAGGCCCGTGCGCCACAACTACTGAGCCTGCACTCTAGAGCCCGCAAGCCACAACTACTGAGGCCTGCACACCTAGAGCCCTGCTCCACAGCTTCTCCACAGTGAGGAACCCACGCACCACAGCGAGGAAGGGCCCCCGCTCACCACAACGAGAGAGGGCCCGCGCGCAGCAACGAAGACCCAACTCAGCCAAAAAAATAAAAATAAATTAAAAAAGGAGAAAGAGAGATTATAATCTCATTAACTCATGTTGGAAAAAATCATATATTTCCCTTAGGCCATTTACAATTTTAAAACTAGATATACTGGGCTCTATCAATAAAAAAAATTGGTATTTTTGGTAGCTCAAAAATAAAAGAAGTCTCATTAGCAGAATAAAAAGAAAGCCTAAAAAAAAAAAAAGAAAGCTGTTCAGCTATGATCTTAACACAGAAGCAATACTTTTTTCATTATAGAACTTTACTTTTTTCCTACATTCTAAACTAGAGGTTAAGAACATTTCTTCCATCAAGGTGTATTTACATTAAATTTTTTTTGACAAATAAAACACAAGTTAGTCTTCCTTCAAAGGAAACTTTCATAATAAGATGCCATTTGCTGAGAATAAATCATTCTTCAAATCTACCTTACACATAACATGAAAATCTTCCAGTGGAAGAGACAGAACTGGAGAAAGGGAGATGAAGAGTGTAGCAGAGAGAAGATGGAAAAAAGTAGAGACCAAAGACTTCAGATATAAAGATATAATGCTTTGCACTTAACACAGAAAATGGCAGACACAAAATGTGATGGACCATAGTTAAAAGAGACCTTGACCCCCTCCCTTTACAGATAAGCTCAGTGTCTGCAGTGCCCAACCCCAAACCACACAGGTAATCAGAAATCCTATCAAGTGATCCCAAGCGTGCTGCCACTTCCACTCGTGAACACCATATTGATTGGATAAGAAACACTTTCTATTCTAGAAAGTAGAAAAGTGTTGCATCTCACTTTATAGATCAAAAAGTTCTACTTTCCCAGAATAAGGTCCCCAATCTCATGGTCTATGAGAACACTGCCCCCAAAGATTCTTAAACATCTTCATTTTCATAATTATAGACAGAAAATATTTCTTGGTAATTGTGGGTCATATTAAATCAATGTATAAATCCAGTTTATATGAATTTTTATGATGTCAAATGGATGAGGAATTTTTAAATTGAAAAATGATTGCATTTTTAAAGTGAAAGCTGTATCTACCCTTTTATTTATGAACCAAGACTACATGCTACTCACAAATACTTTTCATTCTTTGAAATTTTAATGAGAGATCGCAAACTGTTATTTTTGAAAATCAGACCTATTGAACTCCTTACAAGGGCACCAATGCTTCCTACCCGATATGATACAGTAAACTGTTTAGAAATAAAGTAAAAAATAAAACCTTTCACAGTCATTACTATTTCACTTGTGGAATGTTTATAGACCTATGCATAGTTATCAACTAGGAATCACTGTATTTGATTTCTGTATCCTGGTGAACACCCTTCATATGAACTCACAGCTGAAACCCAACATTGAGAGCAAAGCCCTATTTCCCTGCCAAAACTTTCATATTGAAGAAGTAATGAAAAACGGAGCATTCCCTCTCCACTCATCCTTTCAAGAAAATATCACTTACTATAATATTCATAAAGTGAAAACAAAGTCCTTTTTTGTCCATGGATTGGTAAGACTGAAATACTAAATGTAAAAACTGATCATTGGGAATCAGGAAAAAGTATATTTTAAAAGCATTTAAAAAATATTTTAGTTCTTATCTAAAGCATAACATTATGACTAACTGGGCATCATGCCTATCTCATTTCAAAGGAGGAGAACCCTGACATTCTTCCCTTTAAAGCCTTCCTTTATATTTTTATGACCAAAAGCTTTATATTGCAAGGTAGTGGTTGTTTAAGATAGCATATCTACAGAGAAAATTTAAACTTTTTGTTAGAAAACAATATGTTAAGGAAAGTGAAGTTTAAACTAGAGAGGAGAAATGTGTAAACAGGGAGTTTGAAATAGGTTGACTACAGCCATGGCAGTGAATACCCTACTTAACTGAAAAATCTTAATGGTGCTTCTTCAGAGCATGATAAGAAAAGCAGACTGAACAAGTACTGCTGACTCTGAACACTTTTTCCTCTATAAGGGCCTGTCTGACCTTAAGATAAAGCAGGGGAGACATGGAAAGTTCATGAAGAAGCATGATATAGATACCTGCCATTTATACACTCAAAGAATAAAACATTATATTTTCAGATTTCAAACAAAATATCTATGATTTTTTTCAACTGACAAGGTAAGGAAAAGTGAATAAAGTTGACTTGATACTTTCTCCAGGTAACTCATAGACTTAGGAAACAGAGACTTAAGTACACACCAGAATGGCTTATTTATTTACTTCAGAAACAAAGGAAAAGTTACTCTGCATACGGATGTCATACACTTAGAGGTTTAGCAACATCGCAAATCCCACACTAGAACCATGAACTAAAACACGCCTCTACATTTATCCAAGTTCCAAGACAATGGGCCCAAATTTCTTTAAATCTTAACCGTAATTTAGAAGAGGGCTCCCGCTAAGATTTCTGGTGAGAGTGTTACACATTCCTTGTGAAGATCTGCCACTCACCTGTAGAGACATCATGTCAGGTCGGTACTGCTTGCGAAAGCCCAGGTCATACATGAGGAATTTCAGCATTTCAAAGGCTTGCTCTTCACTCATGTGCAGAAGCAGGACTCCAGCCACAAAGCTGATCCCCTGACAGTAACCCACTTCTTTGTCCAGCAATGAGTAGGCTTTCAAGAGGTTAAAGAGAGACAGCTGCCCTGCCCCAAGCTGTGCTGAAAAGTAAGGATGAGTAGGAAATGTCCTCCCTGCAGAAGAAAAGAAAAATATTTTTGAGATGACCTGATGTTTTGGAGACCAGAGTGAAATTGCAATCCAGTGATTTCCAGGAATAAATAAACGCTCTTTTCCAAACCACTGAATGCTGCTCGGAGCACCCCTCTCACTAACAGTCTCTGTCCCTCTAGCCAGTCCCAAGTCCTACCTGCCAGACCATCACCCCATCTCCATGTATATGATAGGGGAGCAAACATCTGATGCTAACCAGCGCTTCTTTTTAGGAAAAAAAATTCCACAAACAAATCAAAGACATATTCAGGAGAGATCCCAGGAGAATAGAATATAAAACTTATTCTGACTATAAATCAAGGCTAATTCTAAGTTCACATAAAAACTACCTGCTAACTGAAATCAGAATTCTACCGGAGGTATCATATGATTTAGAAAGAAATCTTAGTGGTCCATAGCAGACTCCTTCCTGCTTTTCTTGTATTATGACACTAGAGGGACTTTCCTAGGGTTGTTTTGTTTTACATTCAGCCTATCATTCAGGAAATACTTGTTTCAAATATTTTTGGTTTTGTTTCTTAAACTACTTCCATGAGCCACGTAGACCTCTTTTCTTTTTTCAGTATATCCAAAAAGGTCAAGGATAGTGAAGGGTCAAGCTGATTTTAAATAAATTCCCCTCCAAAATTCACCTCTGTGTACAAAATTACCATAGAGACACTTCAGCAAGCAAGTTAGTCCCGGATTTTCTAAAAAGTTGGTACTAAATGCTGAAACAAACCCATCTTCACCACCAAAGCTGTATACAGTGCTTCGGGACTTTCCTTGTGCCATGAAAATGAAGGGGATGTTAACTTCCTTGTGAAATGATTACTCATGTCAGTTAGAACTTGTAAGAAGGCCAGATTTTTAAACGTTTCCCACCAGATATGCTTAAAAGTGATTTTTCACCTACGAACTGATAAGATTAATTCTGCAGAGCAAATAAGGGGAAGATATGAGACTATAACAAGAACACACTGAGGAAACACAGATGGCTACAAGCAAAGTCAAATAAGCAATTTTTAAAATTATCATTTTACTTTCTCACTTAAAATGCTTGCTACAGAAAACTATAAATATACCGTCCATCCGTGACATTAACTCCATTTTTTTCCGACCAGCCTTTTCCCTGTAATGTGATCTCATCATCGCCGTCTCTTTAAGGATATCTTGACTAGCTCTAAATACGACATCCCAATTTCTAGTCTCATTATCAATTTCCGGTCACAGAACCACCGATCTGCAGAGGCCCATAGTTCACTGTCCTTATTTAAGAGACAGGATTGAAACTCAGAAGCAAAGTAATTTGCTTAAAGCTACTGTTCAGTGATAGAATCGGGACAAAAACTGAAGTTTTCAGTTTCTCTGTAAAATTCTCCATTTCAATTCTATTGGGCTCAAAAACTATTAACTGAGTTGGCCTTTTCCCAACAAAAGCTGTTTGTCATCCAAAAGGAGCAGAGGTCCGTTTTGGCCTGTGATTTTTATATATCCTAAAAAAAGATGAGCCCAAATAAAAAGTAATCCCGGGCTTCCCTGGTGGCACAGTGGTTGAGAGTCCGCCTGCCGATGCAGGGGACGCGGGTTCTTGCCCCGGTCTGGGAAGATCCCACATGCCGCGGAGCGGCTAGGCCCGTGAGCCATGGCCACTGAGCCTGTGCTCCGCAACGGGAGAGGCCACAGCAGTGAGAGGCCCGCGTACCGCATAAAAAAAAAAAAAAGTAATCCCTTGTTTTCCCAAATGGGCTCAAATAACGTATCTGGCCACCTTAAATATATCAACCTTTAGGAATACAGATGAAATAATCCAAATGTCAATGTACAATATTTAATCCAATAAGTTAGATATTTTAAAAGAATAAAATATATTAATTTAGAGAAAAATTAGAGACATATACTTTTTAAAATCACACCATTTTTACTTTCCATAAGTTATTTGAAATTCAGCATTTAAAAGGATGACTTTATGATGCTGCCACTGGAAATGCACATAACATTAGGACAGCTAAGTTTTCTTTCATCTTATAAGGATGTATTCATGATTTCCACAACATAACCACATATTGTATTGATTCTTAAAGGCTTACTCCAAAGCTTGTTTTCAGCAATATGTCCAGAAATACTTAGTAGACCTTTGTTAAATTTTCTGGTGCCCCTTTAAACCTATTTCAAGACCAGTGTTGACCAAGCTAATAATTATCTATCCCAAACAAAAGTCAGTTGTTCGAAAAACAGGAACTGAGAGCACCCAATAATATGACCTTTACAATGATTCAAATACAAGATTTTTCAGAGGACAAGTCTGAGGATGAAAACTTCACTTTATATTCAGGCATTTAGGGTATCTTCAACCATACATAAGGCCAACTTGCCCTCAGGAAAGGACAAAGCCAGCAACTCTGCCGACCAATAGTTTGTCTTTATCAAAACTAAAAACAAATAGAAAACCCCCAAAAACTCAACAAAAGGACCTATTATTTACTTTTGTAAATTATAATCAATATGGCAAACATACCTAAATCCACGAGAATAGCATGCTGCTGAACCGTGAGCTGCTTTAAAAGCTCTTTATAGGATGTGTCAGGAGGTTGTTGTTTATTAGGCAATCTGTGTCTTAGACGATACTGCAAAGCTAGGAACTGCCAGATTTCTCCTCGTCGACTTTTGGGAACACCTACAGTCAAAGAGATAAGAAAGCAAGGTCTTGAACACTGGAATGAAGGTGCGAAATCACAGTTGATTAACTGTGTAATGCATGAAAATAGGCAGCTCTACTGTCCTGCGTTCCACCCTATAATCACACAGTACGATGTAGTGACAGAAGCGTATTTTGAAAGTTTAATCCTGTAGCTGGTGTCTTGCAAAAGAAAACCCTCAAATAACAAGGATAATAATGGCAATATTAACAAGAACAGCTGCCACCACTGATTGAGAAGCTAATACAACATTTATTGAGGACAGTTAGTTTCTGAGCATTGTAATTACAGAAACTGCACCTAATTTATTCACAGGTGCTCAGAAAACAACCTAATGAGGCAGGTAATTACTATTATCTACACTTTACAGATGGCAAAGCTGAGGCAGAAAGAAGCTAAGTAACTTGCCCAAGTGCTCGCAGCTAGTGCAGTTTAGAACTCTAGTTTCAGAGGCCAAATTCTGAAATACTGAAATGTATTACTGCCTATTTTCACCTTTTATTTGGTTTGAAGCTGGTAATAAATGCTAATATTCATACTCTGATTTCTAAATAACTGTCATTAAAAAGTAACTTTGTAAAAGAGAATTAAATAGCATTCTTATATGGTGACAAGAAAACGAAATAATAAAAATGGTAAGTACAGTATGAAGGCAGTGCTCCAGAACATCGTTCAGCCTTTGAGAAGAAAACAGCTAGCGTAATTGCTATATTCATGTATAATGAAACACTAACTCCAGTCTGCTTGAAAACCAAAACAAGCAATTCGAGTATGCTAAAAGTATGGGGTTTTTTTTATGCCAAGGGACATGAAATACAGCACTGGGAGGGACAGGATTCAATTCTGTACAGTGCAGCCAACTTTATTTCACTGTTTTCAGTCCAAAAAGACTAGATATGGAATAGGTTCCTGAGCTCCAGCTGGGTAGAGAAAGGTATAATGGCACTGATCTCTTTGGGATGCAATGTCACAGTTTGCAGAAGCTCAAAGTATTATTGTCCAAAAGGCATAACTCAGGCTCACGAACATGAATTCTAAGGCCCTCTACAGGGTATACCTCCAAACTACCTTTTTTTAGTTCCATCACCTCCCGTTCCCTGCCACACTAAGTGTATATACTAAGTATCTAGCTATACTCAGTGTAGGGCCATAAGAAGCTTATGGTGATTTTCACACTTCCAGTTTCTTGTTCCTACTGTTGCGTTTATGAAATTCCAAGCTCCTCCAGTTGATTGCCTAGTGTATCTCTATTTGTCTTTTTTTTTTTTTTGCGGTACGCGGGCCTCTCACTGTTGTGGCCTCTCCCGTTGCGGAGCACAGGCTCCCACACCGGGGCACGAACCCGTGTCCCCTGCATCGGCAGGCGGACTCTCAACGACTGCACCACCAGGGAAGCCCTATTTGTCTTTTAAGGATGAGCCCGAATACCATTCTTCTGCAGAAACTCTCCCTAACATCTCTAGGAGTAAGAAGTCCCTTTTCATATGCTATGTGACTCAGACTGCACCATTACCATATTGGATTACAGTTAGCACTATACTGTATGTTTGTCTAGTTTCCTCACTTAGATGGTGAGCTGCCTGAGAATAGTTAGCATACTTTCATCTCTGTATGATGAAGTCCAAGAATATACCTCTTTACTCATACATTTGTTGAATGAATGAATGAATGATCTCGTGCAAAAAGTCATTTTTAGAGGGTAACTTTCATTAGCCCATTAAATGAATCATTGATAACAGGAGAGGGCTGTCTTGTTATCCATCCAGTAACAATTCTACAAAAAAGTAATTCACTTTAATTAAATATTTATTGAGCATCTAACATATAGCAGAGAATAGAGCATGGCACTGAGGATACCTCATCACTGAGAGATGAATAAATCCATTCTCAGGAAAATTAGTCTCATTCATTCATTCAATAAATAACTTATGCAAGATGCTCTCTTAGGTGCTAGGAGTATGGGGGGTGGAGTGAGAAAACATGAAACAGATATACACATAGATACAAAGTTATAAATTATGATAAGCACAATTACAGGGAAAGAATCATGAGAAAGAATAATAAAACAAAACTAATTTACTGGGGGAGAGAGGGGCACTCTGAGGAAATGGTATTTGAACTGAGAGCTGAGAGATAATATGATTCTCCAGGCTGGGAGTGTAGGCAGCAATCACTTTGGGAAGAAGGATGTACGGAGGCCCTGAGAGGGGCAGAGAAAGAGGGGGACAAAGGAGGAGGGAGAAGAAGATGAGGTGGAAAGAAAAGTAAACGGGAAATGGGAAGAAGGTAGAGAGGATGGAAGAGGGAGGGTAGGGAGAGCTGGAGCATCCCTGCAAGAAATAGCCTGTGCCAGACTGGGACCCAAAGTAGTTAGCATCCCTGAAGCACAGGCTACAAGGCAGGGGAAGTTAAAAAGTGAGATGAGGGCCTCCCTGGGGGCGCAGTGGTTGAGAGTCCGCCTGCCGATACAGGGGACACGGGTTCGTGCTCCGGTCCGGGAGGATCCCACATGCCGCGGAGCGGCTGGGCCCGTGAGCCATGGCCGCTGAGCCTGCGCGTCCGGAGCCTGTGCTCCGCAACGGGAGAGGCCGCAACAGTGAGGGGCCCGCGTACCGGAAAAAAAAAAAAAGTGAGATGAAAGATGAAGGAGAGATCATGGAGGGCCTTGGGCGCAGTGCTGAGAAGTTTAAACTCTGTTCTATAAGAAATGGGAAGATGAACACCCCTAAAACATCTTTGAGTCATACCAAAGAACAGTATGTTCTACATCTCACACACATTCCATTAGCCACTATTTTGTCTCCCAAGTAATGCAGTCAGCGAAAATCTCTAGGATTTCCATATCTTCAAGGAAAAAAAAATGTATCAGGTTTGTAAGTGTAGCATCTTACAAAATTAATTTTAATTTAAATTTAATTGGGCAACAGTTTCACATTACCATAGTCTTTTAAAACAAGATTCATGATCAGGTTATTTTGGGTACTTTGGGATCTTTATTTATGCAGATCATAGAGATTCTCATTTTAATACAGTTAATCTGAGTCACAGAAATTGCATCTAAGCAATTCACATATTAGTTTTAATTTTAAATTTAAGATGTTTAAATATCAGTCATTTTATATGACAGAGCAGAAATGCAGTATAAGGCTAAATAAAAGCGTTTTTCTAAAATAAATAAAAGAATGGATGGTAGGAAAACTGATTGCTAATAATATATATCTGTACAAACATGTACATGAATATACACATATATTTATAAATAAACACTTCTGAGCAAATGACAAATGAGTCAAGTTTAAAAGCCTGAGATATTTTTACGGATATGATCAAAGATTTGTACTAATGCATGTGATCTTTCCTTGGCAAACAACAACACTGAGTTGAAACAGCTGGTGAAGAGGCAGGAAACTGTGTAGAAAAGGTGCCTGCTGTCTCCTCAGGGACAGAATATCTCCATTAGTACCATGTGCTTACCAATACAGTCACCAACTACAGGCAGAAACAAAGTCCTCTCCTTTTTTTATAGGCAAAGCATGAAGAGAAAATTATGCCTAGGCTGCACGAATCAAAAAAATTTCTGAAGCTTTTCAAAAAAGAAAAAAGATTGATTGAGATGATCCAAGATACCTTCTTTAAGAGAAGTATGAATATCTTCCATATCACATCTGATTTTAGTTCTGCAGTTTAACAACTTCTTATCCCAGGTTATTAAGACCTCCTTCTGACATACTCCAACTTCTTCATAATCCAATTTAATTTTTCTGGACTGGAGTTCATCTCTGCTTGCTAAGGAAGACAGAATTTACGTAAGACCTATATGCTTTTAAAACACAGTATTTGTAATGTTTCACTGCATTTGTAAAACCATACCAAATAACATTTGCTCAAAAAGAAAACTTAAAAAAAAACACTGAGGATACACGAAAGGTTTCTTAAATTTTGAGCCATTTCATGTAAAAAAAAAAAAACAAAAACAAGGAATAACTTCCTAAGGAGCTTTTACTCGGTATGTTACAGATGCTAAGTCTTCTAAGCATAAAAAACAAACCATGTTTGAAATATCAATTTTTTGACAAATGTAATAGATAACCACAGAAGTGACAGCCTGCATCACTTTAAACACCATTAAAATGTTAGTATTTTATATATGACATATGAGCAAACAATGCCTCATGCTAACCTTGATTTGAGAAATATCTGACCATGATAACCTGATACATTTTTATAACTATTTCCAGAGTTACCAATACTGCCCTTAACAACAGTAGGTTATACATTCCTGTGTCCATTTTTAGTAAGAGGAAAATTTAGTAAGAGGAAAATTCATTTTTCTGAAGCTAACACTACTTTCATTTTTCAAAATAATACAGAATTTTCTCTCATTTGATGGTCTAAAATCTAAGACCAGAGTTCATTAAAAGAAATGCTTATAAAACAAACCACTATCTGTATTTGGTCTTTATCTTGAAGAATCGATTCCAAAAGAGGAGAAGGGAGAAAAAAACATGTGAGTGTATTTCTTCTCTTTCATTAGGACCACATTGAACAGCAGCCTCTCAGAGTAATCTGTATCCATTCAAGCTCCAGGGCTCAACCACCTTACCTGCTGCAACACAAATCTTTGTCATGCATCCAAAGTCCTCGACAGCACAAAAACAATAGCAGAATGAGTATTACTCTTTACTTAGTGTTTGAAGCCATTTCAAAAGAATTAAAATATCTTACAATAGACTGTTATTCCAACAGGCCAGTAAAAATTTCTACTGAAAATTCCAGATATAATCAAAAGATAAATCGCACTACAAAAAATTCCTCCTAGATACCACTAGATGGCTTTCTAACAGTCTAGCTTTGCTTCTCGATATTTGCTTTATATTTCTCTATGACCATCAAGTAATTTTTTAAAAGTTAATAACAAATATCATTCTAAATACAATCCTAAATATAACTTTATTAATGATGTTTTTCCACAATGGACAAAGAATAAAATTTCCTCAGATTTCTTTTTTTCTCCAACCTTCTCTAGATTATTCATTTAAAATAATAATAATCATCTGCTATGTGCTAGTCACAGGCCCTGAGGATGAAGTGCTGAGTAAGAGCAGTTAATATTTGCCCTGCTTAACTAGGCAAGAGCAAAGAACCATGAAGAAATGCTTATCCATTAGATAAAATTTTTTTTTTTTTGCGGTACGCGGGCCTCTCACTGTTGTGGCCCCTCCCGTTGCGGAGCACAGGCTCCGGACGTGCAGGCTCAGCGGCCATGGCTCATGGGCCCAGCCGCTCCGCGGCATGTGGGATCTTCCCGGACCGGGGCACGAACCCGTGTCCCCTGCATCGGCAGGCGGACTCTCAACCACTGCGCCACCAGGGAAGCCCCCATTAGATAAATTTTTAATGGGTTAAGCTATTTTTTTGTGTTTGTTATTTAAGTACAGAAGTAAATATAGAACTGACAGAGGTTTCTGATCATATATTCTAAATGTCACCTCCTCTCTTATTCTTTCAATTTATGTAGTCGTATATAATACACAGAATACACAGAGTCATTTGTATTATCCATTCCCTTATATTAACACATATAGTTGAGAAATACTGTGGCATACTAGGAAAAAGCCCAAGAACCGTGATAAATAAACTGGAGTTTTAATACTTGTTCTGCGAGTACACCACTGTTTGACCTTAGGTTAATTTCCTTAGCCTCCCAAGCCAGTCACTAACTCAGCTGCAGAATGAAGAAGGGAGCTAAATAATCTCTAATCTCCAGTTCAGTCTATGATTCTAAAATTATCCATTAATATTTAATATAATATTCTACTGTACATATTCCCAACTGTTAATGAAATACAATTTCATGCTTTAAATGTTTTAAGGAAATCATAACCATCTTTTTTCAACCTCTTTTTCTGTTTATGCATTAGTTCAAGATGTAATCAACTACAAAAAACATAAATTCAATTCCTTTCAAAATCTATGGAGGCTTGAGTAGGCATACCCTTTATCACATCAAACTTTTAAAAGCTATATTAATAACAATTAATTGCATTTTTAACTTGAAAGAAAAGAAGATTTATTTCCTAAGGACGTTTAAAAATCATATGTACCTTTCATTCTGCTAAGAACATAGCAATAATATATATAAGATTATAGCTGTTGGGCTTCCCTGGTGGCGCAGTGGTTGAGAGTCCACCTGCCGATGCAGGGGACACGGGTTCGTGCCCCGGTCCAGGAAGATGCCACATGCCGCGGAGCGGCTGGGCCCGTGGGCCATGGCCGCTGAGCCTGCGCGTCCGGAGCCTGTGCTCCGCAACGGGAGAGGCCACAACAGTGAGAGGCCCGCGTACTGCAAAAAAAAAAAGAATATAGCTGTGCCCTAGCAAACTAAAAAAATATTAAAAACTTAATTGAGCAATAGGTATAGTAAAAGGAATCTTAAGGCAGACGATGAACACAGAAATGTGAATATCTGCCTGTACTAAAAAAAGGCTTTTTTTGGAAGACAGCATAATAAAAGCAAGTCAGAGAAAAATCTAGATTATACATTTTCCAATAAACTTAAAAGTCAGAGGCCCACTTAAGCTAAATCTTTCATTTCATAAATGTGAAAAACAAGGCCCTTTTATGTTAATGATTTGCCCAAGATAATGGCATTAATAAATTTTTCAGATTTTGGTACCATCTGCACATCTCCCTGTCTATGATTCTATCAGCACTGGCGTAAATAACATTATTATTTTAAAGTCTGGAAAACACATTCTAAAGCATTTGGTATGCATAAACTTAGCAATAAAGCACTACAAATAGCACAATAGCTGTTATAAATTATCCATTTATAAATTTAATGATTTCAATATGATTTTTTAAATAGAAAATTTAAAAAACAGTAACAAAACATAGAAACTTTGATTTGATAATAGGTAATTAGTTGGAATGGATACAATATAATTTATTTGAAATAGGCATATTTATCATATTATGAATACAATTAGCCTGAAATTTGAAAATCATATTCGAAAAGAAGAGAATTTGCTTTTTCATATTTAAGGTTTTTTTTAAAGTAATACATGATGATATTAAACTTTCAGTCATATTAAACACATTGACTTCGTTATATACATTCTATTACCTTCTATTATTCTATCACCCAAATATACTCAAAGAATGTCTGATGTTTTAAATCTGCTAAACAAAAATGCAAATTTCTTAAGCTGGTCAGCTTCCCATGTCATAACCACCTCACGAAATAGCACTAAACAATTTTTAATCAGTAGATATTCTGGTAAAAGTGTGTATACAGTCCGAGAATGAGTTTGAGTGTGTGTGTGGCGCGGGGGGAATAGTATTAACAAACGACACCTTTAGATTATAGTATCATATCATACGCTATCATAGCCCTGTTTGAATGGCTAACCTTCAAGTTTCTGGTTTTCTTTTTCCATTCGAAGCAACAGGATTTGCTGGTGTATAGCTTTTCTCCACAAACTCCTCAGTTCCTCCGACTTTTTTCCTTCTTCAGCCTTTTCTGGGTCATCGTCACCAGACACGAATATAAGCAGCGGTTCCTCCTCCATGGGTGGGGCAAGAGGGGACAGTGGCAGCAGCTCACTCGTGTCCAGTCCATCTGCAGAGAAGAAAACAGTGAGAGGCATTCCTAAGTCGTAGCCCAGACTACAGAAGTTCTCTCTGGACTTGACGCTCTCTCCTCCTATATTCCACTTTTAAAGTTGTTCACAAAGCTGCTCTCCCAGTAACTGTCCGTTTCTGGAACTAATGATTTAAGTAAATTCACTAGACTGAATTCCCCTTTCAGATTTCCCTCTCCTAGTGAAACGAAAGTATATGTAATTTCACCACTTCTTCTTTCCGCATAAAATGACCTATAAGATAGGTGCTCTAAAATGACCTGGCCTTCCCCCAGAGTTCAACACTTCTGCAATTTTTCTGGGTATGTTCTCCGTGCAAAACAAAAAGATTACATCAGTAAGCATTAGTGACCTCCTAAGGTCTACACCTACCATCAGAATCTGTCCAGAGTAAAGCAGCTGAGCGACTCTGGTCATAGCTCAGCTCAGCACTGCTCATTCCTGCAACACTATAACCCAATTTCCGGAGCTCATTCTCTCCCTCCATTCTAGACCATCTTTTTCACGGTTGCCAATTATTTTCCTATTAATAATCATGATTTTGTGTCTTAAAACATTTCAATGGATGCATATATTCCATAGAACAAAGTCCAGACTCCCGGGAATAGCACATAGACCGCTTCAGACTTTGACCTCAAGTAACCTTTCCAACTTCTTGTCTCCATCTGCCATCTGCTCTCATGATGCTGAATTTCTCATGACTCCCTGACCCACAAAGTTCTCTGCAATGACTCTAGAGCTTTTCTCGTCCCTTTTTCTGAAAGATGCTTCTCCCAGCAATGAGTTTAAATAAATACGTAACTTTTGTGTAAAGCTTTCTTTGACCACCCAAGACAGAGTTAATTTTATCTCTAGAAACGTTTTTTCCGTGTTTTTTTTTCTTTATTAATTGACCTTGGCCCTTACCCTTATTATTTACTTCTTTAATAAATATTTTTTAAAAAAAAAATCTTACTGTATGGATTGAATACTTAGCACATTTGAATTTTGGCTTTCTTGGGTTTAGAACTGCCCTTTAAATACCACTCAATTTTGATTTGTAGGGTTCTGATCATATTTTCTTCCTTCTAGTTTCTAGGAATACAGTTTTCAGCCTCCAAACACATGAAATTTTTCAGTTGTCCTCTAATTCTTTCTCCCTTCCTCCCTCCCTCCCTCCTTTCCTCCCTTCCTTCCTTCTTTTTGCAGGGTGATCAGAGAATATAGTATAAATAACATGATTATCTGGAATTCATTTAAAAATCTTTATAGCCAAGTACATAAATATTTTTTACGACTGTTCCATGTGTGCTGAAAATGAATGAACTTTCTCTATAGGTGGCAAGGTTCTATACAAATACCAGATCAAGCTTGTTTAATTGTGTTTCTCAAATACTATCTACATTTAATTTCTCTATATTTAATTTTCGGAGAGGAATATGTTAAAATCTCCCACGAGAGTTATTTATTTATTTCTCCCTCAAATTTTGCTTAGTGTTATTTTCTAGCTCTCCAAGCTATATAATTATGAGTGTTCTCACCATTGTTAAATCTTTTTGTTTATTGGTACATTTACTTTGTGCCTTTGGGCATTTTGCTTTAATTTCTTCTAGGTCTGATTTGCAAAGAGAGCTGCCAGTGCTCTCTTTTGATTGATGTTTGCCTGGTGTATCTGCATCCACTTTTCTATTGTTAAATATTTCTATGTTACTTTGTTTTATGTGTGACTCTTGTAAAAGAATGTTGCTTTTCTAATAAAAAAATCTATGACTTCTTTTCTATCACTATGCTAGTTCCCTATGCATTATGAAGCAGGCCCCAAAACACGTTTCGAAAATTCATTCATTCATCCATTCATCCATCCATTCAACATGATTTGCTGAATGTCTGATAGGTTCTAATGATATCTGACACATTAACCACTATATCGGATATAAAAAGGGAAGTTGTTTCTCTACTGTAATCACTTAAATCTCTTTATACACAAAGCATCACATTCCATTCCCTAATTTACAACGCTAGTAAGGGATAACTGTAGTAAGTATCACACAAACCCTGCTGCTGCATGGCCGAGGGAGATTTGTTCATTGGAGAGGCAACCCTAAGGAAGATGCGCTGCCGCCAGGAAATTCGGCGAGGAGTGACGGGGGTGCCTCCAACGTTCAGAGACTCATTGCTGCAGGTAGACGAGGTCCTTTTTCTCCCCTCTCCATCACTGCAGGAAGCACATAAATATATAACTTGTAAGGGGAACTGGATAACATGATCCTTCACAACAAGATGGCAGCACAAGCCATTCACAAGTTCTACCACGGGCAAGCAGAAGCCACAGGCAACACGGAGCGATGCATCGCCAGGCACACTGGTCACCCAGGCCACCGCAGCCTGGGTCAGATGCAGTCCAGGCCACAGCCCAGTCATCAGAAGCTCACCTGTTTCTACTCATTCCATAGTAGCCAACCATTTCAGGTTCTAGCCTGAGCGAAGGAAGTACTTACACAGAGGAGCAAAGGTTGCTTGACTAACGAACTCATGCTTTCCTAAAATTGGCTAAAAACTAAAATCGGCAGTTATTCTAAACAACGTCAATGTTTCATAAAAGGTTCTTAAAGAGCTTTTCTTATAGCTCTTATAGGATGGCTGACAAGATAGCTTCTAGTTGCCTGTAACTGTTAAATCTGTCTCCAGAGTGTTAGCTACTAATAGCTGGATCGTGATAGAAAGTAACCAGAACAAAGGCAGAAGAGTCAACCTTGGGATTATTGTTAGGCGATATATTAAAGAAAAAAGTGCGGCCAAATGAGATTGGATAGGTTACATTTTAAAACATTAAGCAGATTTCTTTAGAGCAGGACTTCTTAGAGACTAAAATATGTTGGCATGCACTGTGATTCTCCAAAGGGATATAATATACAGAAATTCCCTAACTTACTTAAGTTATTTGACCCCAGAATCAACTTCCTTAACTTTTTGGGGTGGTGAGGTAGGCAGCTGGGTATGTCACATCTTTCTACATTGGTGCTTTGGGGAACAAACATACAGAAATGCTGGTCTGCTCTAAGAATTTCATTTTCTAGGAAAGAGCACGCTAAATTCTGCTGGGGCTATCTGCAAGAAAAGGTCATTATTTTTTAAAAAGGTCATTATGACTCAAACTTAACTTTTGAGACCAATTACGTTAGCAGCCAAAATACCATGCAATAACTGTTGCTGCTCGTGGTGGGAATATTTTGCTCTTTTAAGTTTTAAAGTCTCTGAGCCTTCCTGAGAGAATGACGAAGACAACAATATTTACACGTGGTGATACCAGTAAGTGAAGGTGTGCAACTTTTGATGGAACCAAGAAGTGTTAGTAGTTAGGGCAGAAAGGAAACTCAGCTAAAAAAGCCACAACCCCACGTACGTACTCAGAAGAACTCACTAAGGCGAAGAAAATCAGAAGTCCGAAGAGCAATTCAGCCCTTACCTGTCATCTTTGTATTTACTTTGTGTAGCCATACTCACCGTTATCAGGTAATTCAGTTATTTCTAATCTTGATCTATCTTTCTGGAACTACTGCTTCTAGATTAGCTAAATTAAGTTTAAGAAAGAGACGTAGCTTTGAGCTGCTACACAGACAGCAAGTGACATGCTGGATCATGATACTTCAGAAAGCAGCTGATACACACATCCCAATACAGTAAAACCCACTTCGTTATGTATCCTGGATAAAGTTATAACCCTAATATGTGTCCACAGTTCACAGCTCTGCCATACTGAATGTATATATCCACCTTCACTTCCCCTTTGGAAAGCATTAATTCAAGTATTTCGCTTTGGGGAACTACAATTCAGATGTTCTATATACAATAGTTATATCCTAAGAAACAAGTTTAACCTACCCTGTATCTTTGTTTGTGTAACTATTTCACTGGCAGTTATGTGCTAAATGCCCAACTCAAGGATGTATTTCTAGCTCCTAGTGTAGCAACTGGCTATTAATAGCAAGCACTCAACAAATATCCATGGAATAAATTAATATTGTAAAACCATTAAAAACATTAACTCAGAAGCGTAAGTAAAATGGACAAAAAATATCGGCTAGGCTAAATGTCAGGAATAAAGAAAAGATCTACCTTCTTAAAACCCTTTGTTGGTAGTCACAACTTTTTACGTTTTTCTTGCAAAAAGTTCTAATAGCTCTGTTTCCCAAAAGCACAGACTGAGGTGTCGATGGCACTGGTAGGTACTGACGATGACAATACTGGTAATAAACAACGTAAGGCATCTTTTTTCCAGATAGTGAAACAACTATATAAGGGTATCTAATTTATAATTTAAGCCTAGAAAGCTAAGTGAAATACATATGTAGAAGCAACTATTTCAATGCCTCACAGGGTAAGTGTTCAATAAATAGTAGTTTCTCTTGACTTTTTAGTACCTCTAACAACAAAAATAGAATAAACCAAACCTAAGGGTTCTGAAACTTTTATATTTTAATGCTGGAATTAAAACATCTTTTCCAATTCAGTGTTAATGACATATCAAGCATTTGGGTAGTACTAAATTGCCTGTAAAATATACAGTTTGGGGGGAAATAGGCTATAAAATTGGTGCATGGTGTACCCTTACATTAGCCCAATATTACAGATTTGAAAATTTCATAACATCTAAAACTTTAAATCCTGTAATCTAAATAAATTGCCAAATGATACATTTTCTTCGTATGTCTGGAATTTAATGGCCAGTAACAAGCCAAAAATTAGCTGTCAAAATATAAGATAATGCTATATTAAAAGGAAGTACTTACACAACAGACCATTGACCCTTTATCATGTACTAGAAAACGACATCCTGAAAAAGCAGTTTGGTGGCCAAGATAAGGCAAAAGCTGCCCTGCTTCATCTAGTAAGAGAAATATGTCTTCCAAAGTCAGGGTCCAGATAAGGGTTTCAACAGTCAGTGCATATATGCAACTTACAGCAATTTACTTTTTGATCTACATTTAATCAGCAACCTGACATTCCTAAGGCAGTAATTTTAAGAATCAAAACCAAGTGAAACACTTCTGTGCATCAAAATTCTTACATCTCACGTTGGAAACTTTACTGGGCTGAGGGGGGAAACTTTTTGTTTTGTTTGTTTTTTGCTTCTTTACTACCACATTAGTTTTCACTTCAACTTCTCCTTTAACTAATCCTAGGCAAGCAAAATGTCCACCTTTTGAGTAAAAATAAAACAAAACAACGTGTGGCATTTATTGTAGTAACAATAAAGCAAATACAAAAAGACATACTATGTGCCAGGCATTATTCAAAGCATTTTACAAGTATGAACTCATTTCAACCTCACAGCAACCCTATAGGGTAGATGGCACTACAATTCCCATTTTTAGTGAGGAAATTGAGGCAGAAAGAAGCTAAGTAATTTGCCCACAGTCTCTGGAATATAAGTAGAAGGGTCACGATTCAAACCCAGGCAGTCCAGAATACAGACACTTAGGCTCTGTACTTTACTATGTCAATGTAAATACTCTTTGCATTAGTTCAGACAAAGCTCTATTGGTTCATAAAAATAAAGCTGTCAGGACTCACAGGATCCCCCGCATTTCTAGTGAAAAAAAATCAGTCTCTAATTAGCATTAAGTCTTTAGGTCAGTACTTCTTTTTCCATTTCTTAATGGAAGAATGTCATTTATTTTCGCAGAGAAATAAGTTCAGAGTATTATTACATTACATGTTCATTTATGTAAATGTCTCACTTCGTTTTCTTTGCTTTTGAAATCATTGCATTCCAAAATGTAAACACTTTTTTATTTTTAAATAGGAAGATCAAATCAAAAACACATTAATATATATACCAACATACATTGGTAAATTAATTATCTTTACATTTTTTTAAATGAGGAAGCAAATAAGAACCATTACCTTATTTTTTCAAATAATCTTTTCCCTCCTTCTTTTGTATTTTGGAATATCAATACATGCATTATAAAACTGTTTCCCAAGAGACATATCCAGGAAAAGTATTCTGTGCCAACATTACCTCTATGAAAATTTGTTAAATTAAAAATTAATAACTAGGAAGGAAATACAACATAGAGAATGTCCATCTATTTTTGTATTGGTATATTCTATATATACTTTCTATTACCAGTCACCAATTAATCAAGAACCACAATCCACGAACAGAAATGAGAGCTTTATAAGGGAAGAAAAAAATCCTCTTCTACATGTATCACGGTGTAAGCTGGGAGGCACTTCCAAGTCCTTCTGGACACAGCATCTATCAAAAGCTACGGATATGATATGAACCTTCCCACAGAGCTTCAAGATAACTTTTTAATATATCCTTGACCAAGCAGTTATAGCCTTCAGCTATTACACTAACATTACACTTCTTATATTAACACAGAATTTTTAATGCATACTTACTAGCCTGCTTTAATAAAAATTAATTCCAATAACAATAACACTGGACATGGCACAGAATGAAGGTGTTTTAGTGACCACGCACAGGGACTCAACTTTAAGAAGGATGCAGTCATGTTTTATTTCCCACCAGGGCAACACACACACTTTTCACAAAGGTAAATAAACTCTTAGGCCAGGACCAGTTTTACAAGGCATTGTTCTGCGGGGCAGAAGCCCCCATCTCCCAACCCCCTTATTAGCACCCATCTAAAACTACCAGTATCATGAAGTCCAAATAAATGTCTACAAGCTGATTGAATCTATATCTAAATCACAATGTATTACACTCAAGATAGAAACAAAACTTGATTAATGGCATAGCAACCATTTAACAGAAATCTGAAAAGGCTTTCTCTCTGTAAATACCTCAGGAAAGGTTACATGGAACAGCACAGTGTTGAAACTTGAGTTTCTTCCACAGGACCCATAGTACAATTTAACTCATAATTGCTTTAGGTGGACTAATAGTTTACCTAAGCCCTGGCTTCAGCTGGGTAAGAATCTGTCATCCCATGGAAAATCTTTACTAATTAAATAAAACTGAGAATGAGTTATTCTAGTGGAAACTAATATATAGCATCTGAGTTGAGTCAAAAGAGATAGATTAATCAACGGGTAAAACAAAAAAAGAACAAAAACAAAGAATTTTATTTCCTAAACTCTACACTGAATGAAAAACAATTTAATTAAGTTTTTTGCATTGGAATTTAAAATATTTCTGGGTAGCTCATTTGCATACTCACATCCTTATAACCTAAGGTTATGAAAATGACATCAAGCAAGATATTAAACCTCCTTGGGGCTCAGTCTAACCCTATCTAAAATAAGGAAATTATGGGCCAGATGACTCCTAAGATAATACACAGACCTAATTCTATGTTTGTAGTAGAACCTAGAAAGACACACAGTAAAGCCTAACATTTCTGTTGGGCTTTAAAATGTAGATAAGAAATTATTATTGAAATGGTCTTACACCCAACCATTAAAAAAATGTAAGCCAATTACAAGTCTCAAACAAGTCACTTTTTATCTTATCAATGTGGCCCAAATAATTTTTTTCCTTTGAATATCTCATTCTAGTCCAATCTTCGATACTGGATTTTACTCCCACTAGAAAGAAATCTAAATGTCAGTGGCCCCAAACAGGAAGATGCGGATATCTGTTTTCCATTGGGCTTGTGATATGAGCAAAGCATAGAAACTAGAACAAAGTAAAGAATAATCATTTTCAGTTAAGTTGTTCGTAGTGATTCTGGACATCTACCACAAAAAGCATATGGGTCAAGAGGAAGAAATGTCATCACAGATGTGGTCAGACTTCCATAACGAGGAAGTAGGTGTTTTCCTGTGTCCAGCCCAGTGGGAGGTCTGGAAGGTCTCGGCAGTGTCTCAAAGTAACCAGTGTGTCACGAATTAAGATGAACAGAAGTAAACTAATAATTCTCTTCAGTGAAAACCAGATTCGATTTTATGAGTATGTTTCTTTTAGGGTTCTGCTTTCTGCATCTTCTTGGGATTTGAAATAAACTCCTCTAATATACATATGTACCTCCAAACCAGCAAATTAACTTCCATTAGTTCAAAATTTTAATTAGTTTTTGATTGAAGGCCACAGCACAGTCCTAAAGAACTCAACATGGAATAGACTAGAAACAGGATTTCTATTTGCAATCAACCTTTTATATGATCATTCATGATCTTTGATTACACCAGGCACCACATTTCCCCTACTATAGACCCTTCACAGCATTGGAAGGATGGCATGCATTCAGGAGACAGCCAAAACTGATTTTTAAATCAATGGTGATAATCAGTTGGAAGAATTAATAAATTTTTAAACAAAAATATTTAGGCCTCTAATCACCTTGATTCTAAAGCAGTGTCCCGTCTAGTACAACAGGAAAACAAGGAACAGCATTAGCATAGAGAAAGAGAGATGTCCCAAACCAGGATTTAGAATAAAAAGGCATTCCCGTAAGACATGAATAAAGCACAGATAATTTCAATAATGTACCATAATGAGTGATTACACTATTTTTCTCAGTCAATATGAGAGAACTATAGAACCAAAACTACCACGAAGTACTTACCAGCAAAAATCTATTTTCTCATTGAAAAGTTTTATAAGCAGAAGTAATGACTACCATTTGACCAATGAATTTGAATATAAATATTTTTAAAATATAGGCTTAAAAGCTAAGAAGCAATAATAAGGAGGAACAAAGATGCTTGTTTATAAAATGATATATTATATTTGATAAATGGATGTTATATAAATATACCATCTCATCATACACAATTATATTTTAGCTACTACACAATAAAGTAACATTAAATTTTTAAGAATTAATTTGAAGGTAAAACAAAACATATGTGTACTCCCTTTCCTTTAGCATCTCAGTGCTGTGCAAATGAACCTACTAATCAATAAACCATGATATTAAAAAGATCTTGGCTTCTTTTTCTCAGCCTGCTTAAAAACAATAATCTACATGTTTTTAATAATTCCGAATCGTGGTCCTGGAGAAGAATGCCTAATCTGAATTTAAAATTTCAAATTAACATGCTCTTTAAATAGTATTTATTAGCCTATGTGCTAACCTACCATATATCTTACTTGACTATGAATATTTAGAGATCCGCTCTATGCATCTAATAAGATGTGAGTTATCCAAGTGAAAAGAAAATACCTGGTGTGGGAAGACACACAGTTAGCATCTCCCCACAACTAGGGCACCTGCCGGCCACTGGTAGGGGACTCTGATGCCCAAGGAGACAGGAGGAACCCCAAAGTGAACTGGTAGGACGAAGGGGAACTGAGGGGGGAGGAGAAGTGGAGGCCAGACAGGATCGACACCCCTGAAGCTGGGGAGATCAGAAGAGGCAGGTGGGAGAGACTCTCAGGGAAGAGCAGGAAAAGAGCGGAGGGCAATCGCCTCACCCACCCGGACCAGGGAGCCTGTTAAGCTGCCAAGCTGGTACCCCCCACCCAAAGCCCCATCCAGGCCGCGTGGGTCCTGGGGGCATAGGAGGGAGGCCAGGGAGATCAGGAGAGGAGGCGGGAGGGGCCCTCCAGGAGGAACGGGAGAGGAGTGGAGAGGTTGATTGCCCCACCCACTCGGGCCAGGGGAGCCTGCTGAGCTCCCAGGCTGGTCCTCTGCCCTCCAAGGCTCCCCAGCCCGGCCGAATTGGTCCTGGGGGCTTAGAAGGGAGGCCAAGGAGATCAGGAGAGGCAGGTGGGAGGATCCCACCGGGAGAAGTGGGAGAGGAGAGGAGGGCGTTTGCCCCGCCTACTCAAGCCCAGGAAGCCTGCTGGGCTCCCAGGTGAGGTCCCCTGCCCTCTGAGACCAGGGCTGGGGGGCACTCCTGGGCCCCTTCTGTTCCTTGAGCCTAAGCCCCACCCCCAAAGCTGCCAGGGCCTTTTCCAGCCCTGTGGGTCCTGAGCATTGGCCCCGCCCACCACTCAAACCTCTCCCTTGCTTAGGCCCCACCCTTCACAGCCAAGGCCTTCTCCCCGCTCCCCCACTCTTTTTTTCTTTTCCCTCCTCCTCTTTTTTGCTATTGTGGTACTGATGTACCTTCTGGTTGTTGATTCATCTATATTTTTATTTTTATATTCTTCCTAATCTATCTATCAGTTTCCCAGTCTAATTTTATTTTTTACTTTGTTATTGTTCTTTTTTTTTTTTTTGCCACCCCAGGCATCTTGCAGGATCTTGGTTCACGAGCCCAGGGTCGGGTGGAAGCTCCTGCAGTGGGAGCTCTGAGTCCAAACCACTGGACTAACAGAGAACCTAAGACCCCAGGGAATATTCATCAGAGTGCGCTCTCATGGAGTTCCTCATTTCAGCACCAAGACCCAGCTCTACCCAACAGCCTAAAAACTCCAGTGCTGGAAGCCTCAGGTCAAACAACCAGTAAGACAGGAACACAATCCCACTCATAAAAAAAAAAAAATTAGATGACAGAAAAATACCTCACAGATAAAGGAGCAAGGTAAAAACCTACAAGACCAAATAAATGAAGAGGAAATAGGCAATCTACCTGAAAAAGAATTCAGAGTAATGATAGTAAAAATGATCCAGAATCTCGGAAATAGAATGGAGTCATGGATTGAGAAAATACAAGAAATGTTTAACAAAGATCTAGAATTACAGAAGAAACAAACAGAGATGAACAACACAATAACTGCAATGAAAAATACACTAGAAGGAATCACTAACAGAATAACTGAGGCAGAAGAACGAATAAGTGAGCTGGAAGACAAAATGGTGGAAATAACTGCCACACAGCAGAATAAAAAAAAATTATGAAAAAAAATTGAAGACAATCTCAGAGACCTCTGGGACAACACTAAACGCACCAACAATCGAATTATAGGGGTCCCAGAAGAATAAGAGAAAAAAAAAGTGTCTGAGAAAATATATGAAGAGAGTATAGATGAAAACACCCCTAACATGGGAAAGGAAATAGTCACCCAAGTCCAGGAAGCACAGAGAGTCCCTTACAGGATAAACACTAGGAAGAACACACCAAGACACATATTAATCAAAGTAAGAAAAATAAATTCAAAGAAAAAAATATTAAAAGCAGCAAGGGAAAAACAAAAAATAATATACAAAGGAATCCCCATAAGGTTATCAGCTGATTTTTCAGCAGAAACTCTGCAGGTCAGAAGGGAGTGGCAGGATATACTTAAAGTGATGAAAGAGAAAAACCTACAACCAAATTACTCTACCCAGCAAGGATCTCATTTAGATTCGATGGAGAAGTCAAAAGCTTTCCAGACAAGCAAAAGCTAAAAGAATTCAGCACCACCAAACCAGCTCTATAACAAATGCTAAAGGAACTTCTCTAGGCGGGAAGCACAAGAGAAGGAAAAGACCCACAAAAAAAAAACCCAAAACAGTTAAGCAAATGGTAATAGGAACATACATATTGATAATAACCTTGAATGTAAATGGATTAGATGCCCCAAACAAAAGACACAGACTGGCTGAATGGATACAAAAACAAGACCCATACCTATGGTGTCTACAAGAGACCCACTTCAGACCTAGGGACACATACAGACTGAAAGTGAAGGGATGGAAAAAGATATTCCATGCAAATGGAAATCAAAAGAGAGCTGGAGTACCAATACTTGTATCAGATAAAAGAGACTTTAAAATAAAGACAGCTACAAGAGATATGGAGGGGCACTATATAAAGATCAAGGGAATCAATCCAAGAAGCAGATATAAGACTTATAAATGTTTATGCACCCAACACAGGAGCACCTCAATACATAAGGCAAATGCTAACAACCATGAAAGGAGAAATCGACAGTAACATAATAATAGTAGGGGACTTTAACACCCCACTTACACCGATGGACAGATCACCCAAACAGAAAGTAAATAAAGAAACACAAGCTTTACATGACACAATAGACCAGATAGATATAACTGATATGTATAGAACATTCCACCCAAATGTGACAGAATACACTTTCTTCTCAAGTGCACATGGAACATTCTCCAGGATAGATCACATCTTGGGTCACATATCAAGCCACGGAAAATTTAAGAAAATTGAAATCGTATCAAGCATCTTTTCTAACCACAATGCTATGAGATTGGAGATCAATTACAGGAAAAAAAAACTGTAAAAAATACAAATACATGGAGGCTAAACAGTGTGCTACTAAATAACCAAGAGATCACTGAAGAAATCAAAGAAGAAATTTTAAAATACATAGAAACAAATGACAATGAAAACGCGATGACCCAAAACCTATGGGGCACAGCAAAAGCAGTTCTAAGAGGGAAGTTTATAGCAATACAATCTCACCTCAAGAAACAAGAAAAATCACAAATAAACAATCCAACCCTACACTGAAAACAACTGGAGTAAGAAGAACGAAGAAAACCCAAAGTCAGTAGAAGGAAAGAAACCATAAAGATCAAAGTAGAAAAAAATGAAACAGAAATGAAGAAAACAGTAGCAAAGATCAATAAAATGAAAAGCTGGTTCTTTGAGAAAATAAACAAAATTGATAAACCCTCAGCCATACTTATCAAGAAAAAAAGGGAGAGGGCACAAATCAATAAAATTAGAAATGAAAAAGGAGAAATCATAATTGACTGCAGAAATACAAAGGATTATAAGAGACTACTACAAACAACTCTATGCCAATAAAATGGACAACAACAAAGAAATGGACAAATTCTTGGAAAGGTACAATTTTCCAAGACTGAACAAGGAAGAATTAGAAAATACAAACAGACCTATCACAAGTAATGAAATTGAAGCTGTAAATAAAAATCTTCCAACAAACAGAAGTCCATGACCAGATGGCTTCACAGGCAAATTCAATCAAACATTGAGAGACCAGCTAACACTGATCCTTCTCAAACTCTTCCAAAAAATTGCAGAGGGAGAAACACTCCCAAATTCATTCTGCGAAGCCACTATCACACTGATACTAAAACCAGAAAAAGTTATCACAAAAAAAGAAAATTATACAACAATATCACTGATGAACTAGATGCAAAAATCCTGAACAAGATACTAGCAAACAGAATCCAACAGCACATTAAAAGGATCATACACCATGATCTACTGGGATCTACCCCAGAGATGCATGGATTCTTCAATATATGCAAATCAATCAATATGATACACCACATTAACAAATTAAGGAATAAAAACTATATGATCATCCCAATAGATTCAGAAAAAGCTGTTGACAAAATTCAATACCCATTTATGATAAAAACTCTCCAGAAAATGAGCATAGAGGGAACGTCCCTCAACATAATAAAGGCCATATAGGACAAACCCACAGCAAGCATCCTACTCAATGGTGAAAACCTGAAAGCATTTCCTCTAAGATCAGGAAAAAGACAAGGATGTCCACTCTCTCCACTCTTATTCAACATAGTTTTGGAAGTCCTAGCCACAGCAATCAGAGAAGAAAAAGAAATAAAAAGAATACACGGCTTCCCTGGTGGCACAGTGGTTAAGAATCCGCCTGCCAATACAGGGGTCACGAGTTCGAGCCCTGATCCGGGAAGATCCCACAGGCTGTGGAGCAACTAAGCCCGTGTGCCACAATTACTGAGCCTGTGCTATAGAGCCCACAATCCACAACTACTGAGCCCGTGTGCTGCAACTACTGAAGCCTGTGCGCCTAGAGCCTGTGCTCCACAAGAGAAGCCACCGAAATGAGAAGCCTGCATGCCATAACTAGAGTAAGACTGTGCACAGCAACAAAGACCCAACGCAGCCAAAAATAAAAATAAATTTTAAAAAAAGAATACAGGGGCTTCCCTGGTGGCACAGTGGTTGGGCGTCTGCCTGCTGATGCAGGGGGCGCGGGTTCGTGCCCTGGTCTGGGAGGATCCCGCGTGCCACGGAGAGGCTGGGCCCGTGGGCTGTGGCCGCTGGGCCTGCGCGTCCGGAGCCTGTGCTCTGCGGCGGGAGAGGCCACAGCAGTGAGAGGCCCGCGTACCGCAAAAAAAAAAAAAAAAAGAATACAAATTGGAAAAGAAGAAGTAAAACTGTCACTGTTTGCCGATAACATGATATTGTACATAATAAATCCTAAAGATGCCACCAGAAAACTACTAGAACTAATCAATGAATTTGGTAAGGTTGCAGGATACAAAATTAATACACAGAAATCTGTGGCATTCCTATACACCAACAATGAAAAATCAGAACGAGAAATTAAGGAAACACTCCCACTTAACACTGAAACAAAAAGAATAAAATACCTAGGAATAAACCTGCCTAAGGAGGTGAAAGACTTGTACTCAGAAAACTATAAAACACCGACGAAAGAAATCAAAGATGACATAAACAGATGGAGAAATATACCATGTTCTTGGATTGGAAGAATCAATATTGTGAAAATGACTGTACTACCCAAAGCAATCTATAGATTCATTGCAATCCCTATCAAACTGCCAATGGCATTCTTCACAGAATTAGAACAAAAAATTTTACAATTTGTATGGAAACACAAAGGACCCCGAATAGCCAAAGCCACCTTGAGAAAGAAAAACGGAGCTGGAGGAATCAGGCTCCCTGACTTCAAACTATACCATAAAGTTACAGTAATCAAGACAATATGGTGTTGGCACAAAAACAGAAATACAGATCAATGGTACAGGATAGAAGGCCCAGAGATAAACCCATGAATACATGGGCACCTAATTTACGACAAAGGAGGCAAGAACATACAATGGAGAAAAGACAGCCTCTTCAATAAGTGGTGCTGGGAAAACTGGACAGCTACCTGTAGAAGAATGAAATTAGAACACTGCCTAACACCACACACAAAAATAAACTCCAAATGGATTAAAGACTTAAATGTAAGACCACACACTATAAAACTCTTAGAGGAAAACAGAGGAAAAACACTCTTTGACATAAGCCACAGCAAGATCTTTTTTGACCCACCCCCTAAAGTAATGGAAATAAAAACAAAAATAAACAAATGGGACCCAATGAAACTTAAAAGCTTTTGCACAGCAAAGGAAACCGTAAACAAGACAAAAAGACAACCCTCAGAATGGGAGAAAGAAAATATTTGCAAACGAAACAACAGACAAAGGATTAATCTCCAAAATATACAAACAGCGTATGGAGCGCAATATCTAAAAAACAAACAATCCAGTTAAAAAATGGGTGGAAGACCTAAGCAGACATTTCACTAAGGAAGACATACAGATGGCCAAGAGGCACATGAAAACATGCTCAACATCACTAATTATTAGAGAAATACAAAATACAAATCAAAACTACAATGAGGTATCACCTCATACTGGTCAGAATGGCCATCATCAAAAAATCTAGAAACAATAAATGCTGGAAAGGGTGTGGAGAAAAGGGAACACTCCTGCACTGTTGGTGGGAATGTGAATTGATACAGCCACTATGGAGAACAGTATGGAGGTTCCTTAAAAAACTACAAATAGAACTACCATATGACCCAGCAATCCCAGTACTGGGCATATACCCTGAGAAAACCATAATTCAAAAAGACACATGTACCACAATGCTCACTGCAGCTCTATTTACAATAGCCAGGACATGGAAGCAAACTAAGTGTCCATCGACAGTTGAATGGATAAAGATGTGGCACGTATATACAATGGAATATTACTCAGCCATAAAAAGAAACGAAATTGAGTTATTTGTAGTGAGGTGGATGGACCTAGAGTCTGTCATACAGAGTGAAGTAAGTCAGAAAGAGAAAAACAAATACCATATGCTAACGCATATATATGGAATTTAAAAAAAAATGGTACTGATGAATCTAGTGGCAGGGCAGGAATAAAGAGGTAGACATAGAGAATGGACTTGAGGACATGGGGTGGGAGGGCAAAGCTGGGGCAAAGCAATAGTAGCATCCACATGTACACACTACCAAATGTAAAATAGTTGGCCGGTGGGAAGCAGCAGCATAGCACAGGGAGATCGGCTGGGTGCTTTGCGATGACCTAGAGGGGTGGGATAGGGAGGGTGGGAGGGAGGCTCAAGAGGGAGGGGATATGGGCACATGTGTATGCATATTGCTGATTCGCTTTGTTGTGCAACAGAAACTAACACAGTATTGTGAATCAATTATACTGCAATGAAGATCTATTAAAAAAAAAAGAAAATTACATACCTTACTTGACTATGAATATTTAGAGATCCACTCTATGCATCTAATAAGATATGAGTTACCCAAGTAAAATTAAATTATATTTCATAGTTTTATGGACCTCCTTTCTATTCTGAATAGTTCTAGGTATCATGGTAATTGTGTGCATATGATGTTTTCTCTGAAACCAGTAATAATGAGAGATGTAGAGTTCAGAAATTGCTGACATAAAACCACACTCTTGAATATCCTCATCTTAGGAAATTCACACTAAAGTATTCAGAGTAGAAGGACATGATATCTGCAACCTACTCACAAATGGCTTAGAATAAAAAAATATATGCATATATATATATATGTATGTATACATGTAAACAGACTGATAAAGCAAATGTTAAAAGTTGATGAATCTGGAGAAAGAGTCAGCAGTTCTCCATAATATTTTTGCAACTCTCCTGTAAATTTGGAATCGTTTCACAATACCAATTTTTTAAAAACTCTCTCCAAGATTCTAACTAGTAAATTTATGTCTAAGTGACTTACTAATTGAAATAAACCTATTAAGAGTGAATTTTGTCCAATAATTTTACTACTGTGTAGATAGTCATCAATAATGCATGGGTATGTACCACTATAGGCATGTATAATAATATCCAGGAAGGGTACACTTTAAAACCCAAAAGACTAGAAATAACCCACATGTCCACTGGCAAATGAATGCACTGTGATATAGTAAATGAAATACTATCCAGCAATAAAAATGAATGAACTGAAGTGCACATAAAAATAGGAATGAATCTCATAAATTAATTTAGGTGAAGGAAGCCAGATATAAAAGAATTTATGCTGTATCATTCCATTTATAGAAAGTTCAAAACCAGGCAACACTAAACTATGGTATTTGAGGTCAGGATGTGGGGTAGAGATTCGGTGGGAACATGTGAGGAGCTGAAGGTGTGCTGGTAGCATTCCATGTATTGACTGGGTTGGGGTGATGTGGGATGTTCACTCTGTGATAATCCATGGAGCTGGATGCTTACGATTAGCGTACTTTTTTTTTTTTTCCGGTATAGTTTTTAGTGATTAGTGTACTTTTTAATGAAAAATGTTAAGTGTCTTTTTGGTTTATTGATTCTATGCTGTCAAATTACAAAGCAGCATACAAAAAGTAAACAAAACCATGCCAGAAATTGATCTCTGATTTTTAGAACTTCTCAGAGACAAGAGAACACTACAAAGTACAGAAAATACGATGATTTTTAATGATCCTATAAATTTAAAAGTTCTCCACATGTTTAAATATAGCATTTCAAATAAGATCACTGCAAAGTTAATTTTTTTTCAATACAAAACTAAATATTTGGACTTCCCTGGTGGCGCAGTGGTTGAGAGTCCACCTGCCGATGCAGGGGACGCGGGTTCGTGCCCTGGTCCGGGAAGATCCCACATACCGCGGAGCGGCTGGACCTGTGGGCCATGGCCGCTGAACCTGCGTGTCCGGAGCCTGTGCTCCGCAATGAGAGAGACCACAGCAGTGAGAGGTCTGCGTACCACAAAAAAAAAAAACAAAAAACCAACAACTAAATATTTGTCCTCTGACCTCAATATCCTCCTATTAGAATGAGGCACAGAAGGCTTAAGGGATGCTAGGCACAAGAATGATACATACATCTAGGCAGAAACTACCGAAGATGAACATATAACCATACATTAAAAACTATAAATAATCTTTTTTTTAAAAGTCACTGCTTTTGTACTCTATAACCTATTCACAGCTAGTCTTTGACCTTCTTATGGCTGTTCCTAATTGTCACCTCAGGCATGGTTGTATTTCTGGAAGGAAACAGGGATTCTCCAGATGTTCACTTTAACATAACAACAGGAAATTGCAGATGGGTGTCATTGAAAGCACCGTATTCTTAATAAGTAGTACTATGGAGATGAGGCAAACTGACATTTTTATATGTGTACATCCTCAGTTCTCTAAATTCATTGCATATTCCATATACATTATGCTATTTTTATGGCTATCTTCTTTTAAATCTTCTCCCATAAGGTTGTCGCTGAAAAACTCTTTAAAATTGTCTTCATCAACTTTCTTCGCTAGCAATTCAATGTTTCAACATAATTTTGTACTAATTCAGAGGAAGGTTCAGATTCAAAATTTTATTAATCCAATATTAATCATCTTTCTTGGGATGAAAAAAATGGACACACATGGACAAAAGATATTCAGGGATAATTCAAGGGTTATTCTAATTTAACTAGTTACTGTGGGTTACCTAATTATATGCTAACTTTTTGGATTCCCTAAGTCTAAAAGAAAGGAGGTCAAAAGAATACCCAAGAAGATTTTAGTGGCACATAGGCTAGTTGATAGCATGTATTCCTCTCCCTGACTGCAAAAATTGCCAATTATCGAACAATAGAAACAACCCAAATATCCATCAGCAAGAGAGTGGATAAATTCTGGTGTATTAAATGGAATACTATACAGCAATAAAAATGAATGGCTCAAGCTACACATAAAAATAGGAATGAGGGCTTCCCTGGTGGCACAGTGGTTGAGAGTCCGCCTGCCGATGCAGGGGACACGGGTTCGTGCCCCGGTCCGGGAAGATCCCACATGCCGCAGAGCAGCTGGGCCCGTGAGCCACTGCCGCTGAGCCTGCGCGTCCGGAGCCTGTTGCTCCACAAGGGGAGAGGCCACAACAGGGAGAGGCCCATGTACCGCAAAAAAAAAAAAAAAAAAAAGGAATGAATCTCAGAAGCTTCTAAGCCAACAACAAACCCTTGAGAAGAATTCCCAAGTTAATCCACCCCATTCCAAAGGCTAGAATATCCCACTGAGAATTTGCATGATCAGTAAGATTTCATAATTTCAAAAAATTTTAAAGGCAATTCTTAAAAAATCACTATATTTAATTTTGTGTAGCTATAAGAGCAAGGAATAAGATTGAATAGGCTACACGTTTTCGATTCTGGGGACAAAAAACAAAGCAAAATCAAATATCTACAAGATTCAAGAGCTCCCTCATGTTGTCTGAAAGAGTTGCTATCGACATGATCCTCTACCCATTATGTGTCTTACACTGAGATTCAGAAAAGAAGGTCTATGTCATTGAAAAAATCAGAGAAACGTCTAGGAAATATTCTATATACTTAAAAATAAAGATATATCATATCCATTACTTTAGCATAGTTGTTTAAATCAGTGGCTTTTGGGTTCCATAAGATATGTCCAGAGAAGCTAAGAACAAAAGGCCTGATCAGGGGAGGTTTGCTTAGTATGTGTTAGCACCAGGTCTTGCCCCAAACAAAACAAGGCTTAGACTCTGGGGCCAAAGGCAAAGAAACACACAAACAGTACAAAAAAAATAATCCCTAAAGTAAGATAATCATGTCATCAAAAAGCTCTGAAACACTGGTTTTAAAAGTTTTCTTCAAATTAATTGGAAATGAAACCAATATATTAGAAACAGTTTAGAACAAGCACAACATACGGATGCATTCATGTCACTCTGAAGTTAATTAGCCACTTCTTAGTAACATATCAGTATATCACTGCAGAAAATGTTGCTTTGCAAACAAAGGACACTGATCTCACCTGATTTCATTTTCATACTGTGGGGACAGTCTACCTGAATTCTGGTAAAAGTTTTTCAGGAAAGAGGGGGCAGTGACGGAAGGGGCAGAGAAGGAAGTGTGAAGACTTGGAAGACTGGAGGAAGAATTACTCTCCTTGTGCATGCGCCGAACTGATGAAAAGATGCTGGGTACAGAAAATACAGCAAATTTGTCTTAATTTACATTTTGGCACAATCTTCATTCACTATGAAATAGCATATACACAGGTTCTCGCTATTAATGTAATCAGGGCTGAATTTATATGGAAAAAAACTTATATGCATGCAGTTCTCTATTGGATGACTGTGACCTAGTTCATTGTCCACAAACTGAATTCCTCATCTATGCAGCGTGTCTAAGCATATGTGTTTGTCTCTAAAAAGCTCTTAACAATTTTCGGACAAAAAGTGTTTGTTTTGACACGCAAAAGATACTTCAAGGGGGAAAAGTAGGAAAGCACAAATAATTACAGGAAACAAGTTCCAGAAGGAAAAACTGATTATCAGTAGTTCAAAGACTTAATTATTTTAAAGATATAAACCCTTCTAAAAATTTAAGAACAACATGTTTGGTTGTTGTAAGTCATCGTAATCATAATACCTTTGGCTTAACAAACGTTAATGTCCATGTTCTTTTCTTGCAGCCTGTGGAATTGTGCAGCCATGGTTTTATCTGAATCCCTAAATCTACAAAGTTTTTTTCCCAGAAGATTCTTTTCATAGCAAGTTTTTACCATGATATAAATAGCATCTTTTCATATGGACAGAAATTCTTTGAGCATATACTTTATGAAATGTGGAAAACATAAGGAAAAACAGACATCATTAATAGTTTAAAATAATTAATGTTTTAAATTCTTGAAAATAATTTTTCCTGGAAAAAGAGACTTAATGTCTTGGGTAAATATAAATGATCATTAAAAATTTTCATATATACATGAATACTTAATCCTTTTTCATAAAAGAAAATCTGAGGATAATTAGTTCTATTAATTTACTTTATTTTTATATATCCTAAATGTTTTATTTTTTAATATCAAATTATTCAAAAAACAACAATCAGCATTCAATTGCATCCTTAAAAGAAATGCTGGTAAATTTGATAACAACTAATATAAAAATTAATCTTCTTTTTACTTAGAGTTCTGTTTTTGTTTTTTTTTTTCTCTCTGACTGGAACCCCTATCAGACCGTTTCCTGTACCAAACTCATAGGTAACGAAGAAAAACAAAATTAGTTCTAGGATATAAATTCTGATTTGTACTACACGGTAAGAAGTATAATCATTCTACAATTCCAAATTTACCCCCTTTATTATCTCTTACCAAATGCCAAATGATTTTGTTAAATATTTTTTAAATACCATGCAAGATAGTTTCTAATGGATACCTCCTGTCAATTATGGTATATGTATTCTTCTTTGTAAACATCACTTTATTCTAGATAAAATTTTTAACAATTTTCACATTTGGCTTTAATTTATTATGAAATAAAACACAGCCAATTTTTACCTCATGTATAAAGGTAATGTAGGTGATTTTTTTAACCCCTGTGCTTACAGGAAGTTCTGCTATGTTATCTGCAAATTTGCTGACTGTTTCATGAAAGCCATCGTCAAAGAGACACTGAGGAACATGCGTTGTCAGAGGTTTTTCAGACAAAACAACTGCCTGATATCTTGTTTTCTCCATTTTTCTGGGGAAAAAAAAATATATTTCCATCCAAAATGCTTTAACTCTTCTCTTTCGGGGTGCCTTAAAGCTTGCCTGTTTCCCTTAGTAACGAAGGTTTTTATAATTCCATTTATTTTTCTGAAAACTAAATGTTGGCTACAGCATGAAGTCACAATAACTCTTGACTCCACGGTGGTCAGAAGAGAGTGACAGGAGAATTTTGTTCCAGCTTCTGGAGAGAGGTTTGGACTCACCTGCACTGTTCGCTGGAGCTATGCCTCAGAAGAGGGGAGCGAAGCCCGTGAGCCTTCCCATCCTGTAAATTCAGCTTTCTCTTCGTGCTGGAAGGTGGGTGGCTGAACGTGTGGGCCCGTCTTCGAAACTGCGGGGAGTCGGAATCCTCTTCAGGGAACGTCTGCCAAGCTGAGGACAGTGGGGAAGCTGGTGGGGTCCCTGGCGGGGAGTCTCCTGGGGAGCAGTCCTGAAACGCAAGAAGTCAGGCCTTTCTTTCCTACACCGATCATGGCAGACCTGCTCAGAAGCAGAGCTCAACCGTGACAGGGTGCCTCTTCTTCCTCCTGAGTCATGACAAACTGTTGTAGCTTTTTTTTGTTTTTTGTTTTTTTTTACTCAAACCACGCTGAAGGCTGATCACTATCGCCACAACCCATTTCTTCTGATAAGCAGCTGTAAGACAGCATCCGTAAAGGTAGGCCAGAAAGTGAAAGGGATGATAAGAAGAGGTATTCTTTCCCCTAACCCTTTGTGGTAAAATGCTCTACAGCTACTGTACTGTTCTCACTGTTGCCAGAAAGATGAAAAGAAATCCTGACTGAAAGAGGGTGGAGTCTGTATTTACGTATCTACTGATTTCCGTGACATATCGGTTGCATGTTTCCTGTACTGTCAAAACAATATCACAACGCTTAAGTGTCCAAGTCTCACGGCAAAGATTTCAGGGAAATAAAATAAAGCCTGTTAAGTATCTTCCCTCACCATGGATGCTTCTATCTAACTACGTGTTCCCTGAGGTAAAAATGTTTTAAAAGACACGAAAAACAGGAAATGAATGAAAAGTGAGCTATGCCAGAATGCCTCTCATATTGCATGGGTAGACATCATAAATCTTTCAATTTAGACAAGTATGCTGTTTATACTTTCCAGAACAGGCTCCACTGTTGAAATGTTTAGCTTGATAAACTTTGGTTAGGGCTAATCGACTCATAACTGGACTAAGTCCTCAATTCTACCAACAGAAAGTTTAGTGAACATATTTTAATATTTTTCCATTAAAAAAAATAGGTTGCATTTGCCTCAGGTTACATGTTACAGGAAACAGGAAACCAAACCTACTGAGAATTGTCTATGAGATAAAGAAGAGCCTAATGTTGCAGTTAAAAGGGTTAAATATGGGGGAGGGGGAAGTAATAAGAGGAGAGAAAAAAAGATAAAAAGATCACTGTATAAGTGCAATAATCATACGGCTCCTTTTTCTATGGCCCTGGATCAACAGTTGCTCAAATATTGTCCCCAAAGTATACTATCTCCAAACAGTAAAAAGCCTGACAGAGCAGAGTCAGACAGCAAGGGATGTGTTCTGTCCCAGCAAGAGAAATCCTCAGTTGAATAAAGAGCAACATGCTAATAGCCAGAATCTTCTTTAAAATAATAAAGGCTCAAATAGTTACTTTTTAGAAGTCATAAAGAGTTCATAACAAAATAACTAAGCACGCATATTATCATATTAGTGTTGGTTTTTACCAAGTTGCAATAGTAGGCAAAAAGGAAGCTCTGCTTAGATACCTTCTCTGAAGCAACACTGTTGGATCGTTCAAAGCTGTCCACACTTCCAAGCCGACCTCTCATTCTGTTAGCTCCCTGAGTGAAGAGAATAAAATTCAATCGTTCATAGGGTTTGAATTTTTACTTGAAAACTATAAAAGGCAGTTGCCTCTTCATGTCAGCATTACATTGATCCTTTTGGGGTTCAATCAAATTTGTTGGCAGTATTAACAGCCATTCCAGCATGGCAAAGAGAACTGTCTGCAATCTACTTCCATTACTTCTAAATCATCCATTAGATAACCAGATATTCAGACCAAGCTTACTGAAGTGACTTTGGTTACAAAGTCAAATATTATTCACCCATAACATCAGTGAGAGTCCCATGAACTTGGTGTCACATACAGATAAACACCCATGTGGAAAGTACAGCACAAAAAACCACAACAGTTATAAAAGAAAATGGTTTAATACATACAACCTCCCTACAACCTAGATCATAATTTACATTATAGGATTATAATAAACACAGGTTTAAAAAAGAAAACTGCATCCTAAAATGTATGGATTTAGCTTCATTCATTATTCCATAATGCAGAACTACTTCAATAAAGTCTCTCTAGAAGATTAGATAAAAGTCCGCTTCAATAATGCTGAATTGGTTCTCAATTTTCTTTTCACACAGTTCTTTGGTGATGATCTAAGTAAATAACCAAAGGGATCATCTCATCTATTTCTCTCTATACTTCATGTAGGAAGAAACTGAAGCCAAGTATTGAAGGAAAGAAGATGGAAAGGCTGGTTAGGAACCACATCACACAGAAGGTCTTAAGAGACAAAATACAGACTAAGATGTTCTATATAACTCTAAAACACATGGGAAAGTTCTAAAAAGAATAACTAGAAATACGTCAAGTCAGTGTGACAGTGACTCTCCACAATGAAAAAACGCACCACATTTTTATAGCACTTTACAATTTTAAAGTGTGTCTCCAAACATTTCTTGGGTTTAATGGGGGGGGGGGTTAAGTTTCATTTTAATTTTTAATCAAAGTAATACCTACACAAAGTTTCAAAAGTCAAACTGTGCTACCAAACTTATGATTTTAAGTGGCAATCACCAGCCCGCTCCTTCACATGCTGAATCCCATTCCCCAAAAGCAAACACTTGAAATTACTTATATCAATGCTTCTGTTATTCAACTTACATTCCTATTCCTTAATCTTTCCATTTTAGGCACTATCCATTGACTTCCTACTCTGGAAGATGAGACTTTAGGATTCTCACTTCATTACCCATCCCCATACACACTTCTCTCTTCCCCTCTTCTCTCAGTAGAGTTATACCACGTGTTGGTTAAACCAATGTTTTGTGCTTAGATTTTTACAACCTTGTAAATACTGTTTGCACCTGAGCTACATATTTTACTACTAATACAACTCACATCTTGTGCAATTTGTTCTTCATAGAGTTAACAACTACCTCAGTAATCACCAGTTTATTACTACTACTAATTTATTTATCATTAATCTATTATCAATAAATCTCAATATAGTCAAACATTACATAATCCATTAATTGCATATTTCTTTCTTTGAGTACCCATTTTGGAGATCTCTGTCTTCCTGCCCCAGTCTGGACTGGTAGCAATTTAGGTTTGCTGAATAGATGTTTCCAGTATTATCCTTCACCATCAACCTAGAAATTTCCTTTGATGCTATTCTATGTTGGAATTTCTGCTTCTTTGAGCCCATGTCTTCCTCTTTTTTAGTTTACTTCCTCATTTTGGTGGAACATATACTCCAGGTGCTTTCTGAGAACAGGAGACTTGGAAGTAAATTATTTTTTCATTTACATGTCTGTAAGTGTCTTTGTTCTATGCTTATATTTTATTAATAGTTAGGCTGAATATACAATTCTGCCTGGAAACGTGCCTTCAGAATATGTAAACATTGCTCAACTGTCTTTCGGTACAGAAGTCGAATGTCATTGTGATTCCTGAGCTGTATGTGTGCCCTGCTATTTCTCTCTGGAACAGAATCTAAGTCAGTCTTTCTATTGTGCATCTTCAGAGCCCATTACATTTTGAAACATGTCCATCAGCTCTAAGAAAACTTTTAAATGATTTCTTTGAAAATTTCTGCATGCATTTTCTTTCTGGAATGCCTACCATTTGGCTTTTGGATCTCCAGATAACTTTTAACCTTGTTCTCTTATTTTCTTTTTCTTTGTCATTTTGCTTTACTTTCCAGAAGTTGTTGGAAAGTTGTTTGCTTTACTTTCCAAAGTTGTTTTTTTTCAACACTAGTTTCCTAGCCTTCTACTGAATTTTTCTTTTTATGTCCACCGTCAGAAAGTTGTAGGAGTTCTTTCCTGTTCTCCATGGACTCTTATATTTATGGTATCCTACCTTGTTTCATAGAAGCAATATTTATTCTTATCTATGTATATCAATTATAGTTTTCTATTTCCGGTGGCTCCCTAAATAACAACTATATCAATCATAAAACAAATAGCTGCATCTATACTACTGAATGCTTACCACGTGCCATGTACTATGTTAAATATTTTACCATGCATTACCCCCTGCATTCCCACAACAATTCTAATGAAGTAGGTATAGTTTTTTGGTTTAACTTTACAGATAAGGAGACTGAAATTCTTACAGATTAGGTTGCCAATGTTTACACAGTTAAAGGACAGAGGAGCAATTTGAATTCAGGGAGTACAACTTTAAAGTGAAGTTCTTGAGCTCTCACTCCATACTACCTCCTGAAGAGAGAGCTTTGTGAAAAGTAGAATTACAAATAAAACCAATTAACCTACATTGGTTAAGGGTTATTTTGCAAATGTCCCAGAACTTGATGAAGGCTCTTTCAGTTCTTCAGTTCTATACTATAACCTGACATACTTCCAGCAATAAACCATACATTTAGCTGATAAATTACTGGGTTCGCGTGTGTGGAAAAGAAAAATGGGCCACGTTGCTTTCTGTTATTTTTTAGCTTTTACTTACATGCCAACCTGCCTGGTTATCTCAGACAGGTTATTTGGTCACAATAGAGAAAGCAGTCAGATGGATATCAAACAACTTCCATCATTAGAAAAACACTTAGATGACACATATTACTCATAGGAGTGTTTTATCCATGAGTTTTTCTTACACACAAAGAAAAATAAACCTACTTTAAAATTATACTCTACCAAAATCATTAATTCACACACTTCAACAAGTGAGGACAATGGCTATTACTCTGAAGAGAAAGTGAAATGAGGACTTACTCTTCTTTTTTTTATAAATTTATTTATTTTTGGCTGTGTTGGGTCTTCGCGGCTGTGTGCAGGCTTTCTCTAGCTATGGTGAGCGGGGGCTACTCTTCATTGGGGTGCGCGGGTTTCTCACTGCGGTGGCTTCTCTTGTCGCGGAGCATGGGCTCTAGGCGCACGGGCTTCAGCAGTTGTGGCTCGAGGGCTCTAGAGCGCAGGCTCAGTAGTTGTGGCGCACAGGATTAGTTGCTCCACAGCATGTGGCATCTTCCAGGATCAGGGCTCGAACCCGTGTCTCCTGCATTGGCAGGCGGATTCTTGATCACTGCACCACCAGGGAAGTCCCTTGATGACCGTTTTCTAATGACTTACACTTTATATTAGTGAATATTTCTCTTTTAGAACTATAAACATATATTAATAAGTATATTAGGAAATGTTCCTCTTTTGGAAAGCTTCAATTTAAGAAAAAGCAACAGGGACTTCCCTGGTGGTGCAGTGGTTAAGAATCCACCTGCAAATGCAGGCGACACGGGTTCGAGCCCTGGTCTGGGAAGATCCCACATGCTGTAGAGCAACTAAGCCCATGCGTCACAACTACTGAGCCTACGAGCCATGTCTACTGAAGCCCGCATGCCTAGAGCCCATGCTCCGCAATGAGAAGCCTGCACACAGTAACAAAGAGTAGCCCCCGCTCACCGCAACTGGAGAAAGCCTGCGCACAGCAACGAAGACCCAACGCAGCCAAAATAAATTAATTAATCAATTTTTTTTAAAAAAAAGAAAAAGCAACAAACAACCAGAATACAAGACTCTGTCTTTTCACCTTTGCGCAGATAGCTTTTTCAGTTTAACTATATTATGATTTGGTAATGCATGTGTCAAGCCTTTTGCCTTGGACCCACTTTTTCATTGCTAATGAGCTAAGCTTTAAAGCATTTTAAAAATGTATCCTGTTTCATAAACAACTACAGTTAGTTAAATAAAATATTCTGACTTTTAAAAATAGCAGCAGTTATGAGCCAAACTATGAGTGGAGTGTCAATTTTCTCCTATGTCACTCAGAGAGAAAAAAATAAACTGACAAGTTTCAGAAGTACGCAAAAACCCTTTACTATGTAACCTTTGATACAACATGGGTAGCTGCCAACCTTCTCAAGAAGTCCATTCTGCTGCATATGGTGCAAGTAAGACCTTGTTAGGCCTAAGACCTTGTTAGGTCACATAATTTGTGGTACTTACCAGCACTTTGGGACACAAAAGCTACAGTATCCACCTTGACCAAAACAGGTTGGCAGTGCCCTTGCTGAAAAGTCATTACAGCCATACAAAGCTATGTAAGCAGTACTTCAAAGTCAGCCGTGCACGTACTGTGCAGAATGCCAAGGTACTCAGTGGGATAAAGAGCGTCACACTCTAAATACCCTCGTGTCCTTTTATAAATGACAGAGGTTTCAGAGCTTACCACTGCTGTATGTACCAGCTCATACCTACAGTGTGATATTTTCCTAATATACTGACATTACACCCTCACGGTAATATGACCTAAGCAGGTATGAGTATGCCCATTTCACAAGTGGGGAAACAATGGCTTAGAAAAGGTAAATAATTTGTAAATAAAGGTAAATAAATATAAAACCTGCTAGGGCCAGATCTGGAAATCGGATCCTCTGACCACCTACGTAAACGATCTTTCTACTAAAATTCTCACTGAACACCATAGGAGAGAAGGAGAAAAGGAGGGAGGGAAGGAATGAGCGAGAAAGAAAGAACATAACTGATTTATAAATTTTGAAGATGAGGAGGTAGGAAAAGTTTATGGAAAGTTGCATTAACACACTTCCGACAAATCTTCTAGAGGCTCTTTTCCTAAATTCTGTTTTCTGCTAATAAAATAATAGCATTGTCAAATGACCATGCTTGCTGCAAGGCTCTTGTTAGAATTAACAAGAATCTCAATCATCAACAGAAATTACCCATAAAAGTATTTTGAGTTCTAGCAAAGAAATAAAAATAAGAACACCAGACATCACAAGTCACTGTGTCCCAATGTACTACTGCACTTGACTTTCTTGCTTTTAACACTTTTGAAGATAACAGGTAGTTATTTTGTAGACTGTATCTCAATGTGGGTTTGTTGATGTTTCCTCAAGATTAGATTCAGGTACTGCCCCTTTGGCAGGAATACCACAGAAGTGCCACTGTGTTCTTTGTATCAGTGGCACAGGATTTCAATTTGTGCCATTGCTGAAGATGTTCAATTTGATCATTTGATTAAGGTGGTGCCTGCCAGCTGTTTCCACTGTAAAGTTACTGTTTTCCCCTTTGTACTTAATAGGTATTAATTCTACCCAGTAAATATCCTGAGCATGATCAAATTTCCAATGTATTAATTTATTTTTCCTATCAGAATAGACTTATAGTTTCCTATCTTATACAACAAGTCACTATCTGTTGCTATCATTTATTTTGATACTCATTGTCTCAGATGTCACCAGTGGAAGCCCTTCAAGGTTTTTATGTCTTTGTGACATCCTGTTACCTTTCTTTGAGTATTCCCTTACTACCTAGAACACCACGATGCTCTGGACTTACCTTCTACATTCCCTATAGTTCTGGAACTAGCCATTTCTCCCAGGATCATGGTTCCTTCTTAAAGAATGATATATAGAAACCAAAATCTGAGTGCCAGGGCTTCCCTGGTGGCGCAGTGGTTGAGAGTCCGCCTGACGATGCAGGGAACACGGGTTCGTGCCCCGGTCTGGGAAGATCCCACATGCCGCGGAGCGGCTGGGCCCATAAGCCATGGCCGCTGAGCCTGCGCGCCCAGAGCCTGTGCTCCGCAATGGGAGAGGCCGCAACAGTGAGAGGCCCGCGTACCGCAAAAAAATAAAAAATAAGAAAAAAATCTGAGTGCCAGACCTAAAATCTGGGTCATCCAACCAGGCTTAATTTATTATCTGGCATGTATAGGAAAGCTGTTCTCAGCTCCTATCAGTGGACAAAGTCAGGGACCGTAGGTACACATTTACTGACACACGCATATATTAACACATATACATTACATAGAACATAATATATGTAATACTATTGCTCAAAATAGAAAACCAAGATTCCATACTGCTACCTCTGAGTTGAATCCAACAACACAGAACTCTTTCTAATTTCCTTCCCTTTCATATTTGTAATTCCCTTCTCCCAGAATCCCACTATCCTTAAACATTTACATATTTGATCAGTTCCCTGTGTGTAACCCACCTCCACAATTGACACTTCACACTTTCCTCACGCCACTCAGGCTCCAGCCTCCCCACCCATGGGCGCCATCCTTGTATTGGGCGCCTTGAATGCTTTCTCCCCTCCACTCTGGCTCTGAGCCATCCCTCTGCAGGATGTCCTCTTCACCGGCTCTCACTCCACTTCCAGAAACCAGGTTGTCCCCGTAGGCTGACACCCTCCTCACCGCACTCTGGTGTCCACATGCTGCACTGGGTCACCCCCATACAGAGCAACCTATACAGGCTCTGTTCCCCTGTGCTGAGCCACTGTGGCTTCCCTGCCTTACAGACCCGAGACATCTACATTGCTGTGTCTCGTCTAATAGCGTTAGGAGTGAATTGCTCAGGAAGGGGAAAATGAAGAGGAAGAGAAATAATTTTGCTTATTTTTAAACAGAATATATAAATTCACTGAATGGAATACACGCATGTCTGTTAACTTATACTAACTATTTTCAGCATTCCCTATCAGCTCCTAGAAATAAGTGAAAGAAGGGCTTCTTTATAACTTTATGTGGCAAATGATAAAAAGTTCTTAAAGGATTGGCCATCAATATTCTATTATTTCCCCTTTCCTATACATATATCTCAACTGCTCAAATTCAGATATCAGAGGCACCAGAATAAATCTAGATCTGAAAATGAGACTTTTGTTGAGAGATTATTTTAAATAAGTGTTAACTAACTTAAAGTTATCTTAAATTTTTTTTAAAGGAAATGTTCGGTGAGCCAGTTGAGAATGAAGCACTTAGAAAACACAGACATAATTAATACCTTAAAGAGCCTCAGTTTAATCTTACCCTTGAGAAGATATTTTCCAGGGAGCTAGTTAAGGATCTCTTAGCTTTATTTTTCAGAATGTCAAGTTTGAACCTTCCACTGCTTGTCGCATTTTCTGGGATTGTACTATTTGAAATAGTCTATGGAAAGAAAAACATACATTTTAGGTTAGAAATACTCAAGGTTAAATGAAGCTTTAAAGACAGGCTTATGGCTAAGCCACTAAAAAGCATGAGAATTCTTCTGTAGCTCTATTAAGAAGTAATAATTTAGGTTCCACATCGTGAACACACAGATTGTAAGCAAAAGAGATTAATTTTTAATACTGTAAGCAATAAAAAAGACAGAAATAAGATCTTTCCTTTATGTCTTTCCTTTCTGCTAATATATTCCTGCTGCATTTAATGAAAACTAAACTTGAGATGCCCATTTTTACTGCTGTTATTTTCCCTTTCCAAGTTACATACTTTATATCCAAATTACCGAGGAAAACACAAAAAATTGGTTTCAAAGAACAAAGCATCTTCTAGTAAAGCTGGATTCTGCTAATGCCTTTGTTATAATTCCATTTTCATTTGTGAGTGGGTCATTTATCTTTTCAATCGACAAGTATTCACTGATAGTACTGAACTGTATGAGAATCTACAATGTGTCCACTATATGAGGTTCTCCAAATATTTTATCTTATATAGAGATAAAAAGCTACTATGTATATTACATGGTTCTTAGTGCCAGGAAGCTTCCAAGAGAGAAAACTCATCCTTTGCTTGGGGAGGAAATACGTTCACTCGTAGCATTGACACAAAGCAACACATAAGAATCAAATATGGAACCATGGGTTATGGGTCTCAATGGTCAGGAAGAAAAGGATACATGGGATTCAGACAGGCAGAAAAAAGGAGGTGAAGACTTTCCCAACACTGGGGATGGTGCTGGCAAAATCATAAAGGCTGGGATGCTCACGGGACAGGGTGTCAGTACAGGTGTTTGACTAAAACAGAGGGAAGTAGTGGAAAGTGGGAAAGTGAAGCTGGAGATAAAACCTTGAATGGTCTTAAGTGCTGGATAATTAGGAAAAATCACTGATCACAATTTACAAGCAGAGGGGCATCACTGTGAAACTAATGTTTTGGGAAGATTTATGTGGAAGGACTGTTCAAAAATCACCTAAAGGACTGGGAAATCAGAGACTGGAAGATCAGATTGAAGGCTTCAGGACAGTCTACGCAGGAGGCAATAGAGGTCCATACTGGAGCTGGCTCCACGGGGTCACCTAAGGAGTTACTGATAAAAGAAACATGATCACAATCAAAAAGGAAAGAAAACAATAGATAGAGATGTGAGCTGGACTGGGCTCGGGCTGTGTGTAAGGACTGGGTTGACTCATCATTCTAAGACTTTGAGATGAATGACACAACGAAAATAGGGAAATCGTATTGGCACTTAGCACAATGCCTGACATAGCAGCTACTCAGTGAATACCAGGTGAATAAATGGAAGGAAGAAAGGAAAAGAGGGAGCAAGGGAGGGAAAGAGAGAGAGGCAGGGAGGAACTTAAGTATACTGACAGGAAAACATACACAATTTGTTAAAATCTCCTCTGTGATCTTGACCGCCCTCCGTCATATAGAAAATGCATATCACTCCTCACATGCTGCCTTCGGCCTTCTCGTCAGCATGACTATCACCACCAGTGACTGATTTAATCAAAGACATGAACAGATTTTAGTCTTTATGTTTCTTTTTTTTTTTTTAACAAGATCTACTTTATTTTTTTTTACATCTTTATTGGATTATAATTGCTTTACAATGGTGTGTTAGTTTCTGCTTTATAACAAAGTGAATCAGCTATACATATACATATGTTCCCATATCTCTTCCCTCTTTCGTCTCCCTCCCTCCCACCCTCCCTATCCCACCCCTCCAGGCGGTCACAAAGCACCGAGCTGATCTCCCTGTGCTATGCGGCTGCTTCCCACTAGCTATCTACCTTACATTTAGTAGTGTATATATGTCCATGCCTCTCTCTCACTTTGTCACAGCTTACCCTTCCCATTCCCCATATCCTCAAGTCCATTCTCTAGTAGGTCTGTGTCTTTATTCCTGTCTTACCCCTAGGTTCTTCATGACATTTTTTTTCTTAAATTCCATATATATGTGTTAGCGTACAGTATTTGTCTTTCTCTTTCTGACTTACTTCACTCTGTATGACAGACTCCTTATGTTTCTTGACCTTCCTATGTCATTGTACATCGTTGATCTTCTTGCTTGAACTCTTCTCCTACCTTGGTCATTCACCATAATAAATCTTTCTACCTCATTATTCCCTTTCCGTCTTTATCACTGGCTCCATTTTAATTCACTCATTGCCTGAAATGTGGGTGCTCCTCAGAACACCCTCCTTCGACTTCAAATCTGTGACGAAGTTCATAGTCTTCTACATTTATAATGTCAGCTCAAATTCTATGAGCACCAAATCTATTATTCTAATTAAATCTCACACTTCCAAAATTGAATTCTTATTTCCATCTTTCGCCCCGCTCTTGCCTTCTTTCTGTATTTCCTAGCTATTACATCTAATTCCTCCAAATCTGAAACCGTGAAGTGTCTCCCAGCAAGCCCCTCTCTCTTCCTAAACATATCTATCCAATCAGTCACTAAGTCCTACGGATCATGCCTCCCAAATTGCTCTTGACTCAGTCCCTCCCTCACATCTCCAGGGCTCCAGTTTACCCTCTCTCTGAGACAAAATACATTTTTCAAGACGGAATCATTCAATCTATTTATGTCCCAGTGTTATCTCTTGTCTGGTACATACTTATATCTCTGTGCCAATCACACCATATTCCATATTTTAATTCATCTGATTGCATGTTGGTTTCTTCTTACAGTTAGAGCTGTCATTATTCATCTCTGTTGCCTAGTACATAGTATGCACTTGATAAATGAATCACTTCTCATGTATTCTATTACCAAGGTCTCCTAATTTGAAAATGTGACTTCAGTCCTAACACTGTCAACCCCCTTACCCAACCAGCCACACATCTGATCCTCTCACGCTCTTACCTGAAGTCCCTTAGTGACAAGGTCTGATCTAGCGCTTAAGGCTATTCATCATCCCACTGCTGCCTAGCCTTCCAGCCTTATTTCCCCATAATTCCCATGCAAACCCTAAAAAAAGCAGTATGTCCTTGAAGGGCCTCCAAGCATTATGTTCACTCATGGTTACAAAGTTACCACTTAACTTTGCACTTAATGTTCCTTTCTTAAAACACAATTCCTTGGGAATGTAAATTGATACATCCACTATGGAGAACAGTACAGAGCTTTCTTAAAAAACTAAAAATAGAACTACCATACGACCCAGCAATCCCACTACTGGGCATATACCCTGAGAAAACCATAATTCAGAAAGAGTCATGTACCACAATGTTCATTGCAGCTCTATTTACAGTAGCCAGGACATGGAAGCAACCTAAGTGTCCATCGACAGATGAATGGATAAAGAAGATGTGGCACACGTATATAGTGGAATATTAGCCATAAAAAGAAATGAAATTGAGTTATTTGTAGCAAGGTGGATGGACCTAGAGTCTGTCATACGGAGTGAAGTAAGTCAGAAAGAGAAAAACAAATACCATATGCTAACACATATATAGAGACTCTAAAAAAAAAATGGTTCTGAAGAGCCTGGGACAGGACAGGAATAAAGACGCAGACATAGAGAATGGACTTGAGGACATGGGGAGTGGGAAGGGTAAGCTGGGGCGAAGGGAGAGAGTGGCATGGACATATATACACTACCAAATGTAAAATCGATAGCTACTGGGAAGCAGCCACATAGCACAGGGAGGTCAACTTGGTGCTTTGTGACCACCTAAAGGGGTGGGATAGGGAGGGTGGAAGGGAGACCCAAGAGGGAAGAGATATGGGGATATGTGTATATGTATATGTATAGCTGATTTACTTTGTTATAAAGCAGAAACTAACACACCATTGTAAAGCAATTTTACTCCAATAAAGATGTTAAAAAAAAACCCACACAATTCTTCAACTGTTCTGATTAGAAAGCTTTATCTCCCCTAAAACTCCAGCTCCACCCCCCACAAAAATCGCTTCCTCTTGAATTCTTTCATTCTTTCCTCTATCCTTACTCTTCATTCCAGCTCCAAAGCAAACATGTAGCTACTTCTGTGTTCACTGAACATTCTTTTAAAAAGCCATATTGTTACACATGTACTACAATGTTCATTGCCGCACAATTTACAATAGCCAGGACATGGAAGCAACCTAAGTGTCCATCGACAGATGAATGGATAAAGAAGATGTGGCACATATAAACAGTGGAATATTACTCAGCCACAAAAATGAATGAAATTGAGTTATTTGTAGTGAGGTGGATGGACCTAGAGTCTGTCATACAGAGTGAAGTAGGTCAGAAAGAGAAAAACAAATAGTAAGCTAATGCACACATAGCTTTTTATTAAAAAAAAAAAACAGTACTGATGAACCTAGTGGCAGGGCAGGAATAAAGATGCAGACGTAGAGAATGGACTTGAGGATGTGGCGGGGAAGGGGAAGCTGGGACGAAGTGAGAGAGTAGCACTGACATATATACACTACCAAATGTACAAAGGATGGCTAATGGGAAGCTGCTGCATAGCACAGGGAGATCAGCTGGATGCTTTGTGACGACCTAGAGGGGTGGGATGGGGAGGGTGGGAGGGAGGCTCAAGAGGGAGGGGATAAGGGGATACACGTATACATATATGATTCACTTTGTTGTACAGCAGAAACTAACACAACATTGTAAAGCAATTATACTCCAATAAAGATATAAAAAAATAAAATAAAATAAAATAAAACTAATAGGAATTTTAAAAAGCCATCTTGTTGCCTCTCTTATATGTATCTATTTATGTTTGCATTCCCTTTTGGATTATTTGGGCTCTTCTCTGTAGGCTACGTCATTATTCACGTCTTTTTTGTCACCATTGTCACATAGCTTGATTCATAGAAGGTCCTCTAGAAGTGCTTGTACAATAAATAATTAAGGAATCACTTATCACACGATATGTGGTTTGTTCTGAATAGAGTGAGATTAAGACATAACCTGAATTAGTGTTATCAAGAGGTAAATATGTCATGATTTCTTTAGATGTTGCTGCCAGTGGTCTTGCTTTACCTACATGCAGCTGGGAACACATTCTAAACCACGTGCACAAAAATATCATCCCTTTGTTTGCAGCCAGGGTAGCCGTTCCCATGACATTACTGCTTCTTTGCATGTTTGCTCTTTACCACTCAAGGCTATGTAAGTTTTTAATGAAATAAGATGTTCATGTGAATTTGAAATAAAATAATGGATTAATATTACCAAAAATGTATGGTCATTCTAAATCATGAGCATTTATTATTACTGGTTTTCTACCAAAACTCACAATTTTTTTTACATTTTAAAATCATTACTATTTTATCTCAATGTGCCAATGTTTGCTACAGTTTCCTATAAAACTTCTAAAATGCTGGGGGGAAAAAAGACTATTAGGGCTTAGCCCTAAAGATGAGAAGACAAAGGAAAGAAACTCCTTTTACATCTTCTGTGATATTTTGACTGAATATATGAAAAAACCAAAAATAGGTCAACTAGAAAACATCTCACCGATGGGCCTTCCCCAATATGTACGTGTGTCCTCTGCTTGGCTTCGCACAGCTGCCTCAGATGTAAAATCACAAGTTCGTTTTCCTCCTGGTCATTGACTGCCTTCATCTTCTGTTGAACAGACAGACGGAGAGCACATTATGGCAACACAGCTTTCACTGTTTTACTTTACCCTCATTTCGTTTTGTCTGTCTGGCAGACAAACGTAAGTAAAGCTAAGCATTTAGCTGCTCTTAGAAACAAAAGTAACAGTGGCATTGTAGTAACTATCCAACAGTGCAGTAGTATATCTATCTTTAACGTCAGATAGAGAAATGGAAAAAGGAACTCACAGAAACAGGGTCCAATTCTCATTCCTTATACCTTACTTGTGAGGACTATCAATAATGTTACCTGAACTCGTTCAAAGATGTCAGCTTGCTCATTATCTGTGAGGGACGAGAGATGCCTCTGTATTACCAGCTTGGCTCTTGGCGGATAGAGACCTAAGGGAAATGATGGGGATTGGTGTTAAACAGATTCTAGCCACAGAGATCAAAATGTGTATGTATGTGTATATATATATATATTTATATATATATGTATGTGTGTGTATATATATATATATGTATATATAAAATGCACTGCAGTTTGTCCCTTCACCAGCAGGCTCTGAAGTTAAATCTTTTCAAGGAGATGTGTTCCTGCCTATGACAGACCTTGGAACACTACAATAAAATGATTAAAACAAAATGGAAAACCTCCTCCCCAAAATCAATAGCCCTCGTCAGTAATCTTGAAGTCACACTTATTAACAAAAAATGTCTACATGATACCAAATCAACAGCATAACCAGATACCATTGAATATACTAACAAACTTAGCCACCCTAGAAACTCATAGGTGAATACTAGCCTTGGCCAAAATCTCTAAGCTTAAAACTTGACATTTAAAAAAGAAAGAATAGCTACTAATATTAAAAAGTAGAGCTAGAGCTTACACAGGAAGCTCTCCCCCTCATACAGGTCTTGGTAATAAAACCAAGGCATCATTAGTTTTTGTTTGTTTGTTTTTGCGGTACACAGGCCTCTCACTGCTGTGGCCTCTCCCGCTGCGGAGCACAGGCTCCGGACACGCTGGCCCAGCGGCCATGGCTCACGGGCCCAGCTGCTCCGCGGCACGCGGGATCCTCCCGGACCGGGGCACGAACCCGTGTCCCCTGCATCAGCAGACGGACTCCCAACCACTACTCCACCAGGGAAGCCCTTATTAGTTTTTAGTGACATTTTTTAGTGTTACTATTTTCCCAAGAAATTGTTTACCTCTTTATACCATATTATTTATATATCTAGTGTACTTCTGCATATAATTTATATTAAGTCCTTGGGCAAAAATTTTTTCCATGAAAACATTTTTGTTTTTATAAATTTTTTAAAAAGGGAAATGTAATTCATATTTACAAGGATTCACCAGACCATCCATTTTTAAGGAACAGATCTCCTTTACATAGTTAGGGACCACTTATACTACTGTTACCGTACTTTGATTAGAAAGAGGATATCTAGCCACGTATAGTATTTAATGACTGTTATAGGTAGACTGTACTTTAAAATCCGTAGGAGAGATTCACCTCAAAATATGCATTGTTTTAAAAGAACGAGAATTCATTTCATGATGGTTAGAACGTGTAGAGTGCCACCACTGGGCCTGTTTTAAACCACTGTGCAGAAAGAAGAAAAACTTCTGAAAACTTCTCAGCTCTACCTTTCTTTGTGCAATGTACAATAAAATGCTGTGAAAATCTCTGTGACCACGTACAGAAACACTAAAATTCATTTTGACGGTGTGAGGCCACTCACTACCACAATTTATTATTTGCTGGCAAAGCCTCCTTAATAGGTTCCTTAGGCAATATATTAAGAAACTGATTCACATGATTGGTTTCGTTTTGTTTTATGTTGTTTAATATTCCAGCATGTTATTAGCATGTGTAGGAGGATAAAAGATTAAAAAGAGGAGAAGTAAAGAGGGTCCTTATTTGAAGTAGGTAACTAAATCTATGGCCCAGGAGGTTTCTTTAGTCCTTTATTTCAGGGGAGGAATTGCAAACAGCTTATTTGCAAATTATGCATGCCCCCTACTCCGCCTTGCATCTGATTTGCCTTTCTTCTTCCCCACTGTTGAGTGACTGGTGAGTGAATTAACCGATCCTGAGAGGTAAGTATACTATTTAGCCCTCATGCACATTATTGTAGGAAAACCCGACTGAGGGTAATTGCTCCACCTCTACAGTGCTCAACATCCCTTTAGTTCCACATTCTGAGGACTGGTCCTTGAGACATGGTCCCCTTAGACACTGCCTCCTGGATTCACTTTGGTCCCCCAACATGGCTGGTGTTTTTCTTCCTGGTCTAAATGACAAGGCTCCCTTGACATAGGGATAGATGATTAGGACTCAACATGAGCATATGCATCTTTTCCCTTTCTTTTTTTTTTCAGTAGAGAAAGAACTCCTTATTAATGCAGCCAAAGGTATTGACAGGTGAGTCAATGACATGAGTAAGTAATATGAGATACAAATATCTAGATACTTCTAAATATCTCTAAATATCTTTCTCACTTTCTCTTCCCGTGAATTTGTGTTGAATCTGAATGTGGTCCTTTTTCCAGCTTTATACTTTGTGCTTAAGCCTAACACAAGTTTAGAATTCACACTGTTATCTTACCCAGATGAAAACAACTCTCTGGGAAACACTGATGCCAAGGCTTCAAGACAGCTTGGTCCTGAAAATCCTGGCTTTCTGATATTCTTTCAGAGAGAACATCAAGTTGCTTTGGAAACAGATGGAACAAGTTCAAATCCCAGTTCTGCCCCTCCTAAGCGATAAGGATGTGGCCCTTATTACCCACTGTGTGTCTCGGCGCCTGTTTCCTCATCAGTAAAATGAGGATTCAAAACACCACCCATCTTGTGGGATTTCAGTATGGATTAAGTGGGCTAATATATGGAAAACACAACAGGGCCGAGACACAGTAAGTCTTATGGGAGCATCTGCATTATTGCTATTCCTTTCATTCTTACTATCAGAACACTGCCCTATCTTACCCTTGCCCGATGTCAAAGGCAAGGGTAAAACAATCATATCAGAAGGTGTTATCTAAGACCTTAGGAAAAGAAGCCCGTGTGAATCTTTTCCAGTTCACATGAACCCTTCATTTGCTCCCTTCAGATATATGCATACCTTGAAGCTAGGGAACCTTAAGTTTCACTCCCTTCATGATCTTGGAAGAGACCCTACTATTTCTGGATGTATAATGTGTATTCTTTCTTTTTTTTTTCAATTAACTTATTTTATTTATTTATTTTTGGCTGCATCGGGTCTTTGTTGCTGCGTGCAGGCTTTCTCTAGTTGTAGAGAGCATGGGCTACTCTTCGTTGCGGTGCGCAGGCCTCTCATTGCGGTGGCTTCTCTTGTTGCGGAGCATGGGTTCTAGGCACGCGGGCTTCAGTAGTTGTGGCACGTGGGCTCAGCAGTTGTGGCTCGTGGGCTCTAGAGCGCAGGCTCAGTAGTTGTGGTGCACGGGCTTAGTTGCTCCACGGCATGTAGGATCTTCTGGGAAAAGGGTTCGAACCCGTGTCCCCTGCACTGGCAGGCAGATTCTTAAGCATTGCGCCACCAGGGAAGCCCCTGTATTCTCTGTCTTTACAAAGGTCTCTAAAACTATAAATTTTTTTTCAGAGGAGTGTTTTTTAATATGATTTGTGTAATTTTCTACTGGTGCTTTTATCTTTTTCTTATAGATAATAACAGTCTTTACAAATTCTGAACAGCAATCTGCTGTTTGTTACTCAAACAGCATTTGTTACTGATCATTTAACTTCCAAGTAAGCAGTTGTTGTTGTGTAAAAATATTAAGATTTTATGAAGTCAAATCTGTCAATGTCTTCTTTTGGTAGTTTCTGCATTTCTGTGTCTTAATAAAGGCTTTCTTGTTTAGGGACAAAATAATATTTTTACTTTCTTTGAATGATTTTAGCATTTTGTTTGTTTGCATTGAGGACTTTGCTCCACCTAGAATGTATTTTGAGTAGGATAAGTGGAAGGAATCTTTGTCTCTTTGGATAGCAAATTGATGCAACGCCATTTCCTGAATCACTCAGCCTTTCCTCCTCAGATTTATAACATTCTCTTTACCATACACCAAAGAATGTTCCATTTTTGTAAAGTTTCCATGTATATTTGAAAATAAGGTGCATTCTGTAAAATTATAGTTATAAATTTTAAAATTTTGAGTATTACATTTAAATAGTGCTTGTTCACACAGTTGAGTGGATGTTCAATAAATACAGCTGTTCATCATCACTTTTCCCATGTGCCTATGATTCTCCTGCCTACTGAACAGATATCTCCATTTGCACTGACAGTGGCTCGTCCATTCTCTGCTTTGTTCTGGAGTCCACACTCTCCCCATCGACTCCAACACCTATCGTACTGATTGCATTTACGTGCTCACAAGCCTGTCTCCCACTCTAGACTCTAAGCTTCCTGAAGGCATGGTCCACATCTCAACCATCTCTGCATCCCCAGTGCCAAGCACACTGCCTGGCACGTGCTAGATGCTTAACAAGTGTTTATCAAATTGTGTGTCTTCTCTGGCACAGTAGTTTTCAACCATTTTTATTAGTAAGAGACAAGGAGAAGAAAGGGAAACTGAATCAGAGTCACCTCTTCCTCATGCTCTTCTCCCTCCTCAAAACACATTTTTTAAAAAAACTTGCTTTATGACATCATGTCTATTATCTGTGTGATTTTCAAACGACCCTGAAAAGCCAAGCAAGTTTCATTCTTGTTCTAAACCTTTAGGAAAAAAAGAACACATCATCAAGTGAGAAAGGAAAAAAAAAAAGACTTAAACAGTCGATATTCTGGGATGGTTTTGCCTCTCTTCATTCATTCAACAAATATTTGGTCAGTTCCCACTTTGCACATAGCAGAGTCTTAGGAACTGTGGGAAATGCAAGCTCCTCCCTTGAGTCTGCCTTCGGAAAAAAAGTAAGAAAGAAAAAAGAAAGAGGAAAAAAAGCCAAGCACCTAGGAGAGACTGACAGCACAAATTTGACTAGACATGAGAAATGATTCTTGGGGTTCTCGGTTCACCTCAAAACAAAGAAGCATTCAATGACAGTAGCGACTTTCTCACTTCCCCAATGCCAAAGCAAACTTGTCTTTGCCAAGCAAACTCGTCTTTGCCAAGGCCAACTTATACTGTACCTTCAATCCTTTCACAGAGCTTATGCAAAGAGTGCATAGGGCAGGCCTCGCACAGCTTAATCTGGGTCTTGGCACTCTGCAGGGCAGCGGCCGTGCTGAAAGCCTGTTTCAGAGTCAGCATTACCTCATCAACCTACAAGAAGAAACAAAATCCAGGTCTATAAAAGTTTGCTTTCATGGTAACACATTAAAAGCCCAACAGCAATGTGAAACTTTGTTGATGCTGACTAAATACTAATAATGGAATTTTGATGACCACAGAGCTGGTAGTGAGAAAATAATGTCTCAAAGTTAGACCTTCAATTAATTATACATAAAATTGAAAATTGGATGAAATAAGACCATTTTAATGTGCATAATACTGATCTGTTACTTGAATGCCATTTTTGAATCCCACTCAGTGCTATGCTATGACAGTTAAGTGACAATCAGGTATTTGTTTTTTTTCTTTTTTTTTAAATTTTATTGGATTATAGTTGATTTACAATGTTGTGTTAGTTTCAGGTATACAGCAAAGTGATTCAGTTATACATATACATATATTCATTCCTTATCAGATTCTTTTCTCATATAGGTATCACAGAATAGAGTTCCCTGTGCTATACAGTAGGTCATTGTTGGTTATCTCAGGTCTTTGTTTAATTAAAGTACTTTATCAGATAAAGATTTCTTTGGAAGTTTTGTCTGCAATACATAGGGAGCAACAAAATAGGTTTAACAAATCACTTGTGTTAATAGGTATCTTATTTACTTTATCCTTTTGGATCATTTTTAGTGCAACAACAAGCGAACACGTGTTTAACCAAAGTTCTAGGGGGAAATGAGCCCAATAAATAATGTTGGGGGAATTCTATGAAGACTACTGGCCTTTTCTCTATGGCTTCTATTTATTTTCATTTGGCTTCTGATTTGTGACACTAAGAAGTTCTGCAGTCATGCTGCCTAATAGCTGGGTCTCAGCCCTAGGCCAGCAGCTTGAAAACTGCCAGGTAGTTTCTTCCTTGCTCTTCCAGTGACTCAGTCAAGAAGTTGGAATCTAGCATTCTGGTTTCCTGGTTGCTTCTTTGAGGTCAACTAACAGCTCATCCTCCAGGCATTGTCAAGCCGACTTCAGGCCAGGTCTCCTCCTCTGTGGCACAATCATCAGTGTAAAGTGTGGCTTTCTCACCCACTGTACAATTGAGACCAAAGTCTAAAACCTGCATGGGGAGCTATGAAGTACCAGGTCCTCATCCAAACTAGCTCTGATATTCAAAACCATTTACCATGCTTCATAAACCATGTTTTGTTTTGTTCTGGTTTTATTGCGGTAACATTGTTTTATGACATTAAATAAGTTGCATGGGTGCAACATTTAATTCAACTTCTGTGTACATTACAGTGTGCTCACCACCAAAAGTCTTGTTTCCATCTGCCACCATACAATTGACCCCCTTTACCCATTTTGCTCTCCCTCCCACCCCCGGCCCCTCTGGTAACCACCAATCTGTTTTCTGCAACTATGTGTTTGTTTTTGTTTTTTATACTTTGCATATGAGTGAAATCATACGGTATTTGTCTTTCTCTAACTTATTTCAGTTATCATAATACCCTCAAGGTCCAACCATGTTGTCATAAATGGCAAGATTTCATCTTTTTTGTGTCTGAAAAATATTCCATTGTGTGTGTATATACATATCACATCTTCTTTATCCATTAATCTGTCGGTGGGCACTTAGGCTGTTACCATATCTTGGCTATTATAAATAATGCTGCAATGAACATGGGGGTGCACATATCTTTTCAAATTAGTGTTTTTATTCTCTTTAGATAAATACCCAGAAGTGGAATTGCCGGATCACCTGGCAGTTCTATTCTTAATTTTTTGAGGAACCTCCATACTGTTTTCCATAGTGGCAGCACCAATGCACATTCAAACCAACACAGATGGCCAACAGGAACATGAAAAGGTGCTCAAATTCACTAATTATTAGGGAAATGCAAAACCACAGGGAGATATCACCTCACATGTGTTAGAATGGTTATTACCAAAAAGACAAGAAACAACAAGTGTTGGAGAGGATGTGGAGGAAAAAGAACCCTCACACACATAACCCATTTTTAAAAAGACTCTTTAGGGCTTCCCTGGTGGCGTAGTGGTTAAGAATCTGCCTGCCAATGCAGGGGACATGGGTTCGAACCCTGTTCCCAGAAGATCCCACATGCCACGGAGCAGCTAAGCCCGTGCGCCACAACTACTGAGCCTGCGCTCTAGAACCCAGGAGCCACGACTACTGAGCCTGTGTGCCACAACTACAGAAGCCCGTGCTCCTAGAGCCTGTGCTCCGCAACAAGAGAAGCCACCGCAATGAGAAGCCTGCGCACCGCAACCAAGAGTAGCCCCCACTCATTGCAACTAGAGAAAGCCCGAGCGCAGCAACGAAGACCCAGTGCAGCCAAAAATAAATTAAAAAATAAAATAAATTTTTTAAAATTTTAAAAATAAAAAGACTCTTTATCCCCTTCCCTTATGGCCTGGTTTAAGAAAAAGCTACCATTTAAAGGATTCAATCTACTTCTGCATTTGAATGCCTGAAGAACCTGGAATAAAAAGAAACTCTATTCATCTGATATTACTAAAAGGAGAGTTCAAGCACCAAGCAGCCAGTCATCATTCAGTTATGTTTTACTATATAACCATCTTTTTAAAAGGCTTATAAATAATTTCACAACATTCCATGCACAAAAAATGAATTATTCACAATCTGTTCTTTTATAACATAATTAAAAACAAAGAATTCTAATTCTTAAAAATAAAAGCACGAGCTTCCCTGGTGGCGCAGTGGTTGAGAGTCCGCCTGCCGATGCAGGGGACGCGGGTTCGTGCCCCGGTCTGGGAAGATCCCACATGCCGCGGAGCGGCTGGGCCCGTGAGCCATGGCCGCTGAGCCTGCACGTCTGGAGCCTGTGCTCCGCAGCGGGAGAGACCACAACAGTGAGAGGCCTGCGTACCGCAAAAATAAAAAATAAAAGCACTACATGCTTTAATGCCTTTGCATTTTCATTTCATTTGCCTTGTGATGTATTCAAAAGCAATTTCAATCACTTATGCAGATGTTTATTTCTGTTTTCTTGTTTGTCATTTACTTAAGGCACTGAAGGGGTCAGTCATCCGCTTAGCTTTCATGTAGGTTTATTATTTGCTATTTGGTAATACTGTGTTGCAAAAGGTCCCCAATGGATATATTGAACTTTCATATTTTCTTATCTATGTCTAGATGAACCAAGAGATCATTTCAATGGTGACTGAAATGTGGCTACCAATTTCTCCTAGCAATAAATATTACTAGAAACTTTATTCGACTTCTAAAATTTTAAATGTTTTACTTTTTTTTAATCTACCACTTTTTCCAGACGGCCTATAAATTCTCATATGGAATCAGAGCAACTAAAAGTTAAATTAGCATACTATGAATAACTTAATTGTTTTAGTTTAGATACAGCAACAACAACAAAATCCTAGGCAGTGTTAAAAAGTTAAAAGTAAAGGAATGGTTAAAGATAAATCAATCATATGGAACCAAAAAGAAAGTATTCTTAGTGTGACCATCAGGCAAAATTAAATTTCCAGAGAAAATTATAAGATGGAACAAAGAAAGCCAATTTGTGACATTAAGGTGAAAATCCATAATGAAGATAATGCTCATAAACATTTATATACCAAACTTAGGTGTTTTATAGCGTTTTAGAATAAGAATCACAGAATGTGTAAGGATGGAGAGGGGGAAGGGTAAGCCGGGACGAAGTGAGAGATTGGCATGGACATGTATACACTACCAAATGTAACAGCAGCGGCATAGCACAGGGAGATCAGCTCGGTGCTTTGTGACCACCTAGAGGGGTGGGATAGGGAGGGTGGGAGGGAGACGCCAAGAGGGAGGGGATATGGGGTATATGTATATGTATAGCTGATTCCCTTTGTTATAAAGCAGAAACTAACACACCATTGTAAAACAATTATACTCCAATAAAGATGTTAAAAAAAAAAAGATTACCTAGTCTAATTCTCTGGAAAACTCTACACTCTTAACCCCATACAAATCCTGGGTCTCGGTACCCTGGGTTTTTGGGGGTTTTGTTTCGATTTGTTTTGTTGGTTATACTTTCCCTGGATACTGTTGTGTGCATCTGTGGAGTTCCACTTTGTCTATGAATAGTAGTCACTTCCATTTTTTTTCACACCTTTTAAATCACTTTTGGAGAAAGCAGAAATGATATGTTCCAGAAATCTCAAGGGTTGGTCAAACAAGTTTAAACCACCTGCCTTGGGATATTTTACAAAAGAGGGAAGGAAGGAAGGGAGGGAGGGACAAAGGGAGGGAGGGAGGGAGGTGCACAGAGCATCCAAACCTTGCACTGTAACCCTCCAGGGCCCATCAGAACTCTATTCTATACTGCTTATCAATTCATAGCAATTGCTACAAAGAAGCAACAGAAAATGCTAGCTATATATTTTTTGCACTCAGAGAAGACAAATCAGCATGTGTGGTTTTGCAATATTTTGTCTTTCACAACAGCCAAGCCACATCAATCGTAATACTGCTTAGACCTGTAATATTTGACCGTTTGTTTTACTCTAACGTCAGCTGCATGAGCCACCCTCCTTTATACAGGAAGTGTACATTTAATTTTTCCTCTATCTTGCAGTTCTGATGCCTCACCGTTCATTTAAGGTGCTTACAGATAAAAGTAGAGTAAACAGGATTTCAAAGATTCCAGCATAGGCCCATTCTTAAGAATAATGATGCCAAAATAAGATTCTCAGGCAGCTTCAATGTAATATGAAGACATTCTCAGCCAGTCTAGTCTGTTGCCTTAGTCACAGAGCTTCTTAAGGTGGAAAAATGCAGCGTGTTCCCAGACTTTCTACTCTGACTCCGTTTCGAAAACTCATTCTACACGCAGGAGGGTAAAATGAAAAGACTAAAAAATACAAACAAAACTTTTAAAAGAGATTGGAAATCAGAAGGTTTTACAGTTTTCCTCTTGGTGTCGGTTATCCAGTAATCAGAGATTAACCAGCACCTAGAAAATGACTGCCTGAAGTTCTGAGTAACACACTCCATCACTCAAAATACACTTAACAAGCAAGCCCTGCTATCCTAGAAACTACTGGTGGATACAACAACCATAAGGACGGTCCTAACCTTGTAGGATTCACAGTCCAGTGGAGTAGAAAGTTATGTGAACAAATAAATAAGATAAGGGATTTGCAGGAACTGCCGGAGATCTATGAATAAGATGTGCTGATAGCACTGACAACAAAACAACCAAAGGACTCAATTCCTGAGAAAGGGTGTTAGAAAAGGCTTCCCTAGGAGGTGATCTTTTAACAGGATCCTAAAAAATACACAGTAGCAAAGACGGAGAAGGGGATTAAAGTCACAGCAAAGCCAAGCCAGGCCTGCTTCCCATCCAATGAAGCAGCCGGAAAGAGAATACGAAAACAGATAGCGACATACACAATCTCTTTGTATAGCAGCCAGGTGGACCCTTGAGGCTGGCACGATCAAATCCCCCACCTGACCGTATGAAAGCAGCAAGCCCTGGCTCTGGTCTCCACTGACTGGCAGACCCCTCACTGCATGCAGCCAACAGTGACCTCAGAACTTCAGAGGCATTTCTGTGAGCCCCGCCTCTCACGTACTTCCTTCATCTCATGTGTCCTGTGCACGAACCATCTGCTGCTTCAGTAGCAAGCCAAATAAAAGCAACATCACACCAGTCATCACAGCAGCTTCTGCAGTCTGGCCTGGAGACAGCTGAGGACACGGAATAGCACGTGTGAGGACACAGTCATGAAAGGGCAAGCTTTCTGGTGAACGCTGGAGAAGAATGAGGAAGCCCCTTCTGCCACACTAGACAATCTAGATTTTGTCCGTTAATAAGGAGGCATAAGCTGGCCCCTAGTGAGAGAATTTTGTGAGAAAAAAATATATATATAGCATAAGGTAGTAAGTGGATAGATGACAGATTAAACCAGTGGCAGGGAGACTAGTTAGGACACTAATGCAATAGTCTTAGTAAAGGAGATGAATGCCCAGACTTCATTCCAAACAGAGAGGAAAAGGAAGAGAGATGGATATAAGGGACATTTCTACCTTTGAGTTTATAGGATTTGGTGAACAAGTGGATCTCGATGGTGCAGGAGAACGCATTATGGTTTCTAAATTGGAAAGTTGCGTAAATGGAACTGCCAAAACAATAAAATACGGGATATACAACAGGTTTTGCAAAGGTTGGAGAGCAAGGATCTGCAACGTGGTGGAAGAATCAGCCTTAGACAGGAGGACGGACAGAGGAGGGAAGGAGGAGAGGAGAGCTGGGCAGGGGATGGGTGAGGAGAGGGGCAAGATTACCTGACATTCTCATTTTCTACCCAACTCTTGGTTGGCATTTTCCAGGGTTGTGGCCTTGGTTCTCTTTGGCCTTCTCTCTTTTCCTTCCCCCTGGGTGCTCATCCAGCCCCATGCCTTCAACTATTCTTTACATAACAACCCTCAAACTTCTATCCTGAGCCCTGAACTGAACCTATAATGCAGTGGTCACCTGGATATCAACAGGTGGATTTTTCACTGGTATGGCTAACTATCTAGAGTGAGAACAAAACTCAAATGGATCTCTCTTGAGTAAGAAACTTAGCGATAGAGTGCTATATTCCCTAGTCAGAAAGTGTCTTTGTACCAATTCATTCCCATTTCTTCATTACTTCTTCATTATTCCTCAACTCTGTGTCCACACTGGGAATGTGGAAGGCAAGAGTTAGCAGGAAGGAAGGCAACGTGCATACAGAAAATGAGGAGAATGCTGCCCGGTTTACTCTGTATATGTCTAAGTGGTGTGTGTTTCCCTGGGGAAAATCATTGTGGGAGGATTTTATGTCTGAGCAAATGCTCTGCTTCAAAGAATGGTAATGCATATATCTAAAGGTTTGTGTTAAAATGGTTAGGAAAGATAACACAAGTGGAAGAATATGGAAAATGTTTTAGGGGAAAACATCAACATATTTTTAGTCACTCAGATCTATTTCCAACTTTGCCTTACATATTTCTCCTTAAACTCTAACTGCTCCCATTTAAGGGTCGGGGGGAGGGATAGGAGTGGTGCAAAGTAAAATTGACTTCTAAATTCCAAAGAAAGAAATTGAAGGCTAAAATGTGACCATAAAGAAAGTATTTTTAAAATGAGGACAGGGGCTGATGGAATAAAAAGGAAAAAACAAAACCGTTCTCTACCCTGAGGAAATAAGCATTATCTACTCTGAGATGTTATAGCATTTGAGAGAATTAGAGGTCTTCCCTATCTTCTTACATGAGCAATGGAAAGAGTAACAGCTCTTCTCCTATTATTAGGCTTTTCCTACCTTTTAAAAATACTCCTGGTAACATTTCCAGATTTGTTAAACTCAAGAAAATCACCTAGGCTTAAAAATTACCAGGACAAGTTGTTTTTGTTTTTCTGTTGTGGTGCTGTTTCAAAGGGCAGAAACCTATTTCTAGACGGGCTCTTCTTTTTCGACAGATGGCCGTTCTGTGAGGCTTGGGTTCATCAGAGACAACCCTCCAATCAGCCGGAGGTGTGGGCAGGAGCCCGTGGGCAGCAGTCACCCCACTTACCAGAGATTCGCTGGCACACTGGAACACGTAACAGATATACTGGCTCAGCCCCGGCTCCGGCAACTCCCGACAGATAAAGCCAAAGTGATCAACATGCTTTATACCCTAGAGAAGGAAGAAGGGCAGTGTTTATGGGATTATGTCCTTTTAACCAACACTATAGAAATAGTTCTGTGCTTTCACACTTCCATGAATTTCTCCTTCACAGCACTGTGACAGGGGACATAATGCCAGAGCAAACTTATTCGGTGGTCTTTTGATACATAAAAAAGGGTGAGACCAGCTCAGAGTTTTTTTTGTTTCTGGCAAACACTCTGTGACTCAGGGCCACAAGAGGAAAAATATGATGGCATGACCCACTGTCTCTTGTAATAAAAACCGCTACTCAGTGTTTGCAAGTAATGGAGTTTTCAATTTATTGGTCATCTTTGAACGGGCAGTCTGACGATTCATTATAAACGCTGTTCTTGTTTATATGAGGCTAAGAATCATTAAAACTGACAATACTCTAATTAAATGGCATGCCATTCCCTAAAGCATGCATTAAAAATACCAGAATGTTTGTCTATTGATAGACATTCAAGGAGCCACAAGTGTTAGAAGATGAATACATTAAAGAAATTATTGCAGATGTCAACTAGCCAGATTCACAAATCTGTACTTCCTGAACACAGGCTAAATAACCTCAGCTACACTTAATACAAAATTCTGAATCATCTGAGAATTTCGATCGCCCTGAATACATACACACCAATTAGTAGACAGCACCTTGTTATTTTAACAGAAAGCACAGTACTTTGAAAAGTCATGAAGACAAAAAATTTGAAGTGGTCCTGCAATCACCTGAATCCCAGAGAAAGGAAAACAGACTTTGGAATCAGACAGATTTGTGCTTCAGCCTTGGTTCAATCAATCTACCAGGTATGAGATATTGTGCTGCGTTGCTAAAAAGTATCTCTGAGGTTCCATTTCTCATCACAAAATAATAGTAATGGTACCTATTCTAAGAAATTTTTCAGATTTAGAACTAAGAAATATCTTAATTCCTGGCATGTCTGGTAAACAGTAACCACTATTCTTGTAATAAGAAGCTCAACCTACCCAATGGCTACGGAAAAAGGAAATCAACTCTGATAAAAAGTAAAAAAGTCAGTAAGGAGGAGCGAGGTTACAATCCATGAGGTGAAAGTAAATTCCATCTGATACAACTCATTCGTGATTAAAGAATATCTTTTACGAGCTTGGTACTAAATGGGAAAAATGCACAGGACCTCATTAGCTCAGCAAGTTTTCGGGCAGTGGTAATGTTTCCAGTAAAGAAAACCATTCCCTTATTCCTCATGCTTGCCAGGGAAACAGTCCTACCGATTTTGAAGAAAGAAACATTTGTAGGTGTACATGTGTTAAAAAGCACTCCTGTTCCCAAATGTGGCCACCCTCTATCAGTACAATTCTGTGGAAAGAAATAACAGGAGTTGGGCCACTCAGTGAGAAGCAGAAAGTTAACTTGACAATTATTCTGATCAAAGGCCTTTGCACAAATTTTCCTCATATTTTTGTTTGATTCTTCTTCTGAATTCTTAGAACACAAAGCTTGCTTTAAAAAAAAGGAAAAGCAAAAATCTTGTTTGAACTGCCAGATTTATAGATTTGGTTTGGCGGGTTCTTTTTTTTTCTTTCTTTCTTTTTATTTTCCTTTAGATGTTCAACGAGCATTGCTAGTTTTCTTTCTGGGAGAAACATTGTTAGTTTCTTTCTGGGAGGGGGGTGGGGGGAGAAGCACAGCCTTTTCAGATGACTCCTCTTGCTTTGGGGAACAGGAAGTACACTGGTTTGTACACCACTCTCTCCCCAATGCTTGGCATAAGGCCCAACATGTAGAAGCATTCATTCAACATTTATTGAACACCTAAGCATCAAGCTCTGTCTTAACACATCTTATTCTCTGATGCCCTAGAGCAGCGGTCCCCAACCTTTTCGGCACCAGGGACCAGTTTCATGGAAGACAATTTTTCCATGGACAGGGGTGGAGGGGGCAAATATGGTTCAGGTGGTAACGCGAGCGATGGGAAGCAATGGGGAGCAATGGGGAGCGGCAGATGAAACTTCACTCCCTCGTCCCCCCCACTCACCTCCTGCTGTGCGGCCCGGTTCCTAACAGGCCTCGGCCCGGGGGTTGGGGACCCCTGGCCTACAGAATAAGACACCTGCCCTCACAGAGCTTATGATCACGCGGGGACCCCCAGGAAACATGTAATTACAAGAATGCCTAATAAATACTTTGTTAAAGTGAATAATCTTTCTACCACATTTTTTGTCCTTTAAGTAGGAATTTAGAAATTTGCAATATATTCTTCCACTAGTCAGATGCTGCCTCTCTAAACGACTAGAGTAGAATATAATAGAATAGAATATAATTTTATGTCTCCATATAACAGAACAAATATTGAAACAAAATACTAGAAGTGAAACCACATTAGCTGAGGCTGAGGAGAGTAATTAACAAGATGTACAAAAGCTTATCATTTTCAAAGGGAAGAACGTCGGGATATCATACCTATGGCAATGCGAACTCCAAAATTAAAACTTAAAAACAAGAAAAAGTCAGTCTATTTTTCAACATTAAAATATAGGAAAGGGCCTTGGCAAGATCCAGGCCCCTGAAGGTACACCTAAGGCACATTGCTAGGAAAGAAGTTACTGCTTCTCTGTTCCAGGGACCTCCTCAGAGGCATCCTTGCATTTTTAACTTTCCCATATTCAGCTTTAGGTACTCCCTCTGCTCCAACATCTTCGGAAATTCTTTCTAGGTTTGCCATACATTTAGGTAGCTCTAACAATTATATAGATATTCTAAATTATTACTATGGTACTTAGGACACTGTGCCTAATATGATCTTGAACACACATAGTTGTATAGATTATTTTTTAAACTTTCAAATACGTAATATGAGAATTAAAAATAAGTAAAAGGACAAAGATACATATCAAAACCTTCTTTTCAAACTTTAGCATTTACATGTATAAACTTGAAAGTACTAGTTCTTTTTTTTACCTACTACAATATAAAGAGCAATCATGACTCAGTGATGCCCACAAGACCTACTGCTCAAGATGCTGAGGAACACTAACTGTGAAGATATTTTCTAAAGAACTCACCACCCCAAAACTTCCTTCCATCCCTTTGATGAAGTGACACCAGGAAACAGTGTTGATGAAAGTGAGGACAAGATTATGATAATGAGGAACCTGGACAGGATTTTCTTATTGGCAGGGACCCAAGCACATGAACACTCTTAGTTTTAGACAAATCTACTTAAGAAATGCTTTTAAGAATAAAATCTGAAGGGGTTTAAGCCCAGTTATTTTGTTAATTTAGAAACAAGCTTTAATTGGTTTCTTCAAATACTATAATCTACTTCAATACATACCTGGGAACAAGAAGAGATATCTTTAAAATTCTTCTCGAGCACAAGTGATTTTGTGTCTGGACTGATAAGGTTTATCTCAAACCGTCCAACCTTAAAAATAAAAATATTCCACTTAATTTCAACTTATCAAGAACCTAACATATTACTTTACAGTTAAATATTTGACTAATAATACAGATTCAAATGCTGTATCCCAGACATACATATTCACATGTGTGTCAACATCCAATCCAACCAAATCTACAACCCCAATTACCAGCTGTCTGAAAACATTTCTTCCTTTCATCTAGAAATCATTAAAGTTAAGTTGGTCTTAATTTACAAGAAACCATTTTTTTTCCAAATTAGAAATTATTCTTTTCAAAAAGATGCAACCTTTCCACACCTTATGTTTTCTAAAAATACTAATTATTTAATTATAATTTATAATCATACTTTCTCACAAATGATCAACAGAAAGATATACTTGCAATTGGGCAGATAAATTTTAAAAATTTTTAAATAAACAACCATTCAGAAAAAATTAACAACATGGACTCTGGCTAGCTAAGAAAAAGAACAAATCCAGTAGCCCAAACAAGAGAGGAAACTCAGTTAACATATCACCACAGGAAAGACTATAGACACTTTAATTACATGCCTAGAGTTACCAAGAACAAAACAGAACAAAACCACCATGAACTTCTGATCAAGCAAATATTACATACTGGGACTGTTTACCAAGGTACACTGTGCAACTTCCTTCTCAGGGGCTCTTTGCAACGGGATAAAAGGGCAGTCACTCCTTTTTTCAAGAAAACTCAAATCTGAGGAAAACTCAAATTAATCTTCAAAGCTGAGGAGTAATTAAAGAATCTCTACAGGGCATTGTTAAGAATTAAGTTCTTTTAAGTGGAACTGGACATTTTCAAAAACTACTTTTTAGAATTAAGAATCATCTTACACCTATAATACAGCTTGCACCAAATCATTTTAATAACTGGTCTAATAAATTATCAGGCCTATGATGTTTCTTTAACCGTCTCTTCTGTATGACAGAGTAAATTGGTGTATTCTCATCTGAAAATACACCTATGAGTCTCTGGACTTTTCTTTTTTTTCTCTCTAGAAAATTCTTTCTCCATCATGAAGATTCACACGCTCCCAGATTCACATCTTCAAACCCTTCATAAGATTGACTATTTGCAGTCATTTAAAAAAATAACATTTATTTAAGAATCAACCTAAGGCAAATGCTGGTGATGCTAAGAGTAATCTATTCTTATTTCCCCAACAACTTTCCGTGATGCACTGAAAGTGCATCTCTCTTCCTCTCCCTTCCCTGCTCCCTTTTTTCTTACATTCCCCGTCTGCCTCTCACCCCTTCACAACTTTCCTTTGTTTGCTGTCTTTCTCCACCTGCCTTATCTGCTTCCCAAGGGATATGACAGAAAGGTTGGATGCTTGCAGAGTGAGGACCAGGGAAGAGCTGGCCGCCCGGCTGCTTCCGTTTAGCAAAGAATGGGGAAACACCCCGAGAGCACGCGGCCAGGGCAGCACCTGAAACAGCATCGTTCTGTTCTTCTCCGAATCCGAGGGCTGGACGTGGCTGGGAGCGCTGGCATGCCTCCTCCGCGGCTGCGTTTTCTGGCTGTTCTCCTGAACTTTCCTTTGCAGGACACCGGTGACGCTGCTGCACCGAGACCGGAACTCCTGCTGTTCATCAAAGCCAGAATCTTCCAAAATCCGCTCAGGGAAGCAGACTCGAGAGCTGGACGGCCCAGGCTGGCTGGGCGCCGCGGGGAAGACGGGGTGGGTGTCGTTGACGCCATCCCCTTCCTCGGACAGAACGTCGGCGGGGGAAGCGGGCGCCTCGGCCTCCGACACCGCCGGGTCCTCGCCGGCATCTGCGGCGCGCGGCTCGCCCTGGACCCGCAGGCGCTGCCGCTCGTGCAGGCTGAACTTCTCGATGCAGTCGTCGATGAGGCTGGATGGCGCCTTCTTGTGGGTCACGGTCACCTTGCCACAGTACAAGACCTCGAACTTCTGTGAGTTGTAAAAGGCGTCCTCGTTGTCTTTGCTGGGTTTGGCATCCTCTTTCATGGCAGCTTTCGATAACTGCCTTATGCTGCTGATAACATCGGGAACCTGGAACAGAATTCAAAAATCCTCACTTCAGTTGAATATTTAGAGATCGTATATGTTTACCTAGACCTGTTATTATCACAGAATGCACGCTCATCCTAAATGATAAAATAAAGAGAGTAATAGATCCTACATAAAATAAAGCATAAACTTAAATTACACTATCGGACATAGTGATTTAAGGATAAGATTGGAATTTTCTATCACTTTTATACTTTCCCCTTTTAAATGTATTCGTTTCCTAAAAACAAAACCATGAGACTATACAGGCCACTGCAACCTTTAATAAATCATCATAACATAACCTTTGAGTACTTTTAAAATGTATTATAAGGGATCAAAAAGTTAAAAATTAAATTTAAATATAAAAGTAAAGTGTAACATGCTAAGGTACCAACCACGACTGAGATAAATAAATTATTTAATTAAATTATTATGAGCCTCAGCTGAAAGGAACCAAAGCTTCAACAATGAGGCTAAAATTAACTTTCTGGATGAAGAGGTTAAAATCCAGACACCCCTCACCAGCATTAGCCATCAGGGAAAATGCAAATATAGACCACAGGAAGATACTATTTCATATCTATTAGAATGGCTAACATCAAAAAGTCCAAGTGGGGCTTCCCTGGTGGCGCAGTGGTTAAGAATCCGCCTGCCAACTCAGGGGACACGGGTTCGAGCCCTGCTCCAGGAAGATCCCACATGCCGCAGAGCAACTATGCCCATGCGCCACAACTACTGAGTCTGCGAGTCACGACTACGGAAGCCAGCGCGCCTACAGCCCGTGCTCCGCAACAAGAGAAGCCACCGCAGTGAGAAGCCCGGGCACCGCAACAAAGAGTAGCCCCCGCTTGCCCCAACTAGAGAAAGCCCGCGTACGGCAACAAAGACCCAATGCGGCCAAAATTTAATTAATTAATTTGAAAGTCCAAGTACCCGCAAGGATGTGGAGCAACAGGAACTCTCATACACTGTGTGCAGAAATGTAAAATGGCCCAGATACCTCAGGAGTTTGGCAGCTGCCTGGGAGTTAAACATAGATCTCACAACCCAGTCATTCCACTCCGAGAGATTTAGGTGAAAGCCCTGAAAACGTATGTCCACAAAAAGGCTTGTACACAGGGCTTCCCTGGTGGCGCAGTAGTTGAGAGTCCGCCTGCCGATGCAGGGGACATGGGTTCGTGCCCCGGTCCGGGAAGATCCCACGTGCCGCGGAGCGGCTGGGCCCGTGAGCCATGGCCGCTGAGCCTGCACGTCCGGAGCCTGTGCTCCGCAACAGGAGAGGGCACCGCAGTGAGAGGCCCGCGTACCAAAGAAAAAAAAAAAAAAAAGGCTTGTACACAAATATTCATAGATGCCTTAGTCACGATACCCCCAAACTGGAAACAACCCGAATATTCATCGACAAGTGAATGCTCACTAATTGTCAGGGAAAACCACGATAAAATATCACCTTACACTTGACAGGATGACTATCATCAAAAAGACAAGATATAACAAGTACTGGGGGAGGATGTGGGAAAAAGGAAACCCTTGTGCATTGTTGGTAGGAATGTAAATTGGTGCAGTCACTTTGGAAAACAGTATGGAGGTTCCTAAAATATTAAAAATAGAACTACCATATCATCCAGCAATTCCACTTCTGGGTATATATTCAAGAGAAACAAAATCACTCTCTCGAAAAGATACCTGCACCCTCATGTTCATCACAGCATTATTCACAATAGTCAAGACATGGAAACAATCTAAGTCCACCTAAGTGTCCGTCAAAAGATGAATGGATAAAGAAACTGTGATAAATATTATTTAGCCATAAAAAAGGAAATCCTGCCATTTACGACATGGATGGACCTTGAGGGCATTATGCTAACTGAAATAAGTCAGACTGAGAAAGGTAAATACTGTATGATCTCACTTATATGTGGAATCTTAAAAAAAAAAAAACCTCATAGATAAAGAGAACAGATTGGTGATTGCCAGAGGCAGGGGAGGGAGGAATGGGAATGGATGAAGGTAGTAAAAAGGTACAAACTTCCAATTATAAGATAAATAAGTTCTGGGGATGTAATGTACAGCATGGTGGCTAGAGTTAATAATACTATATTGTATATTTGAAACTTGCTAAGAGAGTAGATCTTAAAAGTTCTCACAAGAAAAAAAATCTATAACCATGTGAAGTGAGTGATGTTAATTAAACTTATGGTGATCATTTTGCAATATATACATGTATCAAATCATTAAGTTGCACTCCTTGAACTAAATACAATGCTGTATGTCGATTATATCTCAATAAAACTGAAGAAAAAAGTGAAAGGATGAACAAAAGATGGTACATTCATACAAAATGAAATACAACTCATTATCTCTCATCTGGTTTTCTGCAATAATCTTTTAACTGGTGTCCCTTGCCCCCTTCAATCTACTCTCAAAAGTAGAAAGGATTCCTTTTTAAACTTGTCATGTTGCTCATCTGCAAATCCTCCAAGCTCCCCATTTCATTAAGAGTAAAAGACAAAATCCCTACAATGTCCTACAGGGCCCTCACCCTCTGCATTTGACATACATATAGATTAAATGTGCACTGTGGCTACACATCTTACATGTGATCTTCAGACAGTCGACCTGGATTTCGTCTTTTCCTTCTCACCTCGTTTCCTCTGACCTTACTCCTCCCAGCAACCCTCTCTCACTCACTCTGCTCCAGCCCCACTCGCTTCCTGGCTACTCTTTGAACATGCCAGGCAGACTCCTCCCTCAAGGTCTCTGAACTCCAAGTCCGCCCCCAGATAACTGGACGGCTCCCTCCTCATCTCGTTTAAATCCATGCTCTAATGTCACCTTGAGGCAACATCCATCCCCTAAACCAAAACACACACACACAGAGACACACTCTGACACAGCCAGCATTCCCCCGGAATTTTCCCCCATTTTATTACTCTCTATAGCACTTACCTCTTTTAACATTCTGTGTAACTGATTTGCTAGAATGTAAGCCCTAGGAGGGTGGTGATTTCTGTTTCTTTTCCCACATTTTTTCCTTGTATCCCCAAAGCCTAGAGTAAGTCCTGGTACAAAGTAGATCCTCAATATGTGGACTGGGGGGAAAAAATTTTTTTTGGTAATTTCTACCTTTGGAAAAGAGAGATCATCTTATATGCAGGGTTGCTTCACATTCAGACATACAAGGTATTTCTTCCAATATTCTAGCACCAATTCTAAAACCAGAATTTCTTCTCTTTCACATAATTCTTTGGGATATACTGCCAGAACATTCACAGTTTAAAAATCACAAGACTTTCAGCTTGCTAGTAGAGTATTTCCTATGAAAGAATAAAGTCCAAATGCTATAGTTTCAATGACTCACCCCAAACATTGGACATATCTCCAGGGAAGTCAGATGCTTTGTACTAACACATGATCAACAACCTTAGACCTCTGTCATTTTGTTTTTGCCTTAGTGTCTGACAAGGGCCAAAGCTATGGAGACTGACCTAGACATTCAACCCTGAAAAAAGTACAATGATTCTCGTGGGTTAGGCAAAACCCTAAAACAGATGGCTCCCTCCTTCCTCACTAACCATATTTCGTTAAATACTTTTCATCTGATTTTACAACCCTAGTGCACCTAAATTTCCAAAGCGTCTCTATGGAGTGCAGAATAAGAAATATTATCTGTAGGATTTTTTTTGAACCTGCAGAATTTTGATCTTGTCACAAATATTTTAATGAGTATTAGAGTTAATTCTATCAAGACTGAAAATAAAGTCAGTTTGACCTTAGTTGTATCAATTCCTCTATATTATAAGTTTGTACTTTTTCTCATGGAGAGCTGTTATGTGAAGAACTGATTAGTGGCTGAATTCCTATAGTCTCACAGGACATTTCCCTGTGACCACAGGTAGAAGCTCAATACCTAAATATAATTCAGTTAATGACCCAGTTCATAGAAGCAAAGCTTATCATCTTGACTAAACTGAGTAGGTAATTTAATCTTCCAATAATTTGAATTGTTAACTACACCATAAAACATAGATTCTAGTTGCCTTTAATATCTTCTCTCAGGTCATGACTAAACGCAGCTTTCAATGACCTGCAAAGAGGCTGGCCTGTGAAACTGATCTAACAACATTCAGCTCTGTTATTGCTTATAAGTGGAACACACACATGTAAGTTAACATTACACAGCCCCTGCCTACACACTCAGAGCCCATACCAGAAGGGACACACTGATAAAGAAAGGACAGTAGAATATCCACAGTGGGAAACTGAGTTATCAGAGAACCATGAAGACTTCCTGAGACATTTATTTGAGATCAATCAGAAGCAACACAAGAGAAACACAAAAGCTCTATCCAGGGGCTTCCCTGGTGGTGCAGTGGTTGAGAATCTGCCTGCCAATGCAGGGGACATGGGTTCAAGCCCTGGTCTGGGAAGATCCCACATGCCGCGGAGCAACTAGGCCCCTGAACCACAACTACTGAGCCTGCGCGTCTGGAGCCTGTGCTCCACAACAAGAGAGGCCGCGATAGTGAGAGGTCCGCACACCGCAATGAAGAGTGGATCCCACTTGCCGCAACTAGAGAAAGCCCTCGCACAGAAACGAAGACCCAACACAGCCAAAAATAACATAAATAAATAAATAAAAAGTTTTTAAAAAAATGCTTCCCTGAAACCAATTCAGGAGTTTGGGTTTAAAAAAAAAAAAAAAATCTCTATCCAGTACTTGCACATACACAAGACATTTTGGGAAAACACTATTCTCCTATAGGACAGTGTTAACTGACATATATTTAGATTTTGATTTAGATGTGTTTTTGAATGAATTTGACTCCTTGCATGTATCACATCTTTCAACGTCTTTTTTTCTCTTTACCGTTAATGCTATAAGCTCCTAAGTGAAAGACTGAGTTGTGGTGATTTTGTGTCTTACTAGAGTTCTTCCATATGACCACTGGGAGAGAATTCTGTGCTCAGAAAAAACTGAGTGACAGTTGTCAGCAAACAAAAATATACAAATAGTGAACAACCACCTAGAATCCTGATGAAAGCTCTCCAGGATTGAGATGGGGTTAGTAAACTCCTGTTGATAACACAAGAGAGATCTGGCACTCCTCAGAATAGAGAGCTGAGGCTTTCCACTCTGCTCAGTGCTCACCCCAACTAGGAAGTGAATGTGTGTTGCAAGAATGTCTTCAGATGCTAGGAGACACCTCAAGCTACACGCTCGGGGTTCGTACTCTAGTTATTAGTACTCTGGCTACGAATAATGCAACTGCTTAGAATCTGCCTACGTCTCACAGAGTCTGATGAAAATTCAATGCCAATTCAAGGCAAAGTTTTTATTGTATGGCAGCATATAATTTTAACACAAAACAACAATAATGAAAAGGGAGTTAATGATCCCTCTACCCAGGAATTAAGAGATTTCTTCTCTCTCCCCTGATCTGCCAGGAATTTGTGTCATTCTGCTTTCTAGAGTTTCCTTGCCAGTAAAGTAAGGGATGAGAAAGATGCTCAACAAGATCTCACCTAAATCCAAATTTCTATGGGTTTATTTTAGCATTGATGTCAATATAGGAACAAAATAATGTACATTAAAAGAAGATGGAAGGGGGCTTCCCTGGTGGCGCAGTGGTTGAGAGTCCGCCTGCCGATGCAGGGGACACGGGTTCGTGCCCCGGTCCAGGAGGATCCCACATGCCGCGGATCGGCTAGGACCGTGAGCCACAGCCATTGAGCCTGCGCGTCCGGAGCCTGTGCTCTGCGATGGGAGAGGAGGCCACAGCAGTGAGAGGCCCGCATACCGCAAAAAATAATAATAATAATAAAATAATAAATAAAAGAAGATGGAAAATCATCTCTAGTATTAAGCCAGAAATATTGTAAGTCATTGACATTATTCACTTCCATTGACACACAATAACCAATTTCAACAAGCAATAAAATAAATGGGGCTTTTTTCAAATGTCTCATGACATTTAGAAAAAGCACAGGGCCACCTTTGGCTAGTATTCTGTCCTTACACCTTCAGTGATCTCACTAAAAGAATATAAGTTCAAGTATCAAAATTCAGACAGTAAAGCAATTTCTCACTCTAGAGAAAAGAAAAATTGCCCCTAGATTCCTGGATGTCAGGCTGTTGTTTCTCATTAATTAATTATCATAATTAGTTATCACATTCCAAGAAATCCAATGGTATTGTAAAAACTACACTTCACCTGACTTCACAAGGAAATAAATTCTACAAGTACCACACACTGATGTTTAAAGTCCTAAGCAAACCCAAGGGAAAGAAGTCTGGATACTGAAAAAGCACAAAGGAAAGATACCTTTGGTCAGGAAGCAAGCTGAAATTTGGAGTCGTCCTCCAAGAGCAGTGAATATGCCAAACTGATGTAATCCTTAGTTAGCTCTCTGTCGCACTTAAGAAGTTCTCTTTCATTCCAGATAAGCCAGCAGTAATTTTGCTGCATTTGTTCAAGTCGATGTTATCACTGTGCAGCCAATTATAAAACTTCCCGGGAATAACCGTTATTGCTTCAAAAGTAAAGTATTTCCTGACTCTGCAATCAGGAAACACACTGATTGTTCAGGGCTAAAGAACAGACTCTCTAGCTTTCTTTAAAAAGAAGCATTTTAAATTTGAGTACCCCTGTCTTTCTTATGCTGTTTAAATAATCACGTGTCCAAGGCTTATTAATTATGAAGGTAGGAGAAAATCAATCTATAATACAATGTCTTCTTTCTTCATAGAGTTCATTGATAAACAGATGAACTTCAGCAAACATTTAAAAATGGATACAAATATGAATATGAAAATAAGCCTCTTAAGACATATTTAAAGCAAAAAAAATAACTGGGTAAATTCTTTCACAATGGACATGAGCTTGGCTGCTTGACTAATTATTAATCTTTTTATAATAATTATAGTAGGCACAGCAAGATTTTGATAAGCCCAAAAAAGAGGGAAAAGGTGTAAAAAACAGTTGAGGAAAAAATACTAGGAAACATTTCAAGTAAATTGCAAAAACCCTGCCAAATGAGAAGAATTCATCATTTAAACTAGTCTCAATCAAAGAGAGACAGTAAGGAAAAGAAATGTATTTGCTTTGGAAGTAATACATGCCATTAGGGGACGGATAGATTTCCTTTCTAATTCTGTTTTACTTAAGAAACTATTAAGATCAGTTCAGCATTTTGAGAAAAGACTGATTTGATTTTGGAAGATATATACGTGCCATGAAATAGTTCATTTACATTAAGGAAAAAAATCACCATTATTTAAGAACCCATGAAGATGTTCCAGCCCCAGTTACTTTGGAAGAACACTCAGTCTGTGTTGTCATTTTTAAGGTGACGTTGTCTGACAGTCTCAATAAGAAATAAAACTGATTTTTAAACCATTTTCACTTTTATCCAAAAGTACTTCAGTGATTCTTTAATATATAAACTATTATTTTAAAGTAAACCTTACACAGTAAAAAAGAGGTCTAATTATCACTAGGTCTAGAGTCAAAATCGACTGGAATAATGCAGTGGTCTTAAAATCACAGAATTTAAAAGTTGAAGGCACTCTTATGGAATCACCCGTCCCCACTATCTTGTTTTACAGATGGGGAAACAAACGGTTTACATTAAAAGTTCAACCATGGGGCTTCCCTGGTAGCACAGTGGTTAAGAACCCACCTGCCAATGCAGAGGACATGGGTTAGGGCTCTGGTGGGGGAAGATCCCACGTGCTGCGGAGCAACTAAGCCCGTATGCCACAGTTACTGAGCCTGCGCTCTAGAGCCCATGAGCCACAACTACTGAGCCCACGAGCCACAACTGCTGAAGCCCATGCACCTAGAGCACATGCTCTGCAACAAGATAAGCCACCGCAAGGAGAAGCCCGCACACCACAAGGAAGAGTAGCCCCCGCTCACTGCAACTAGAGAAAGCCCGCATGCAACAAGACCCAGCGCAGCCAAAAATAAATAAATAAAATAAATAAATTTATAAAAGAGAAAAAAAGTTAAACCATGAAAGAATAATGAGATTACAAGTAACGAGACTCTTTGGCGCCAAAGAAAGCAAGAATATCTCTACTACTTACACTGCAGTCATACAATTGCTTGGGTTTGAGTCTTGGGCTTCAGCCAAGACAGTTTCCTCTCAGATTAGGCTTTGGTTCTTAGATATTCTCAGCCCCTTTGCTCCAAACTCATTTTTGGCTCAGTGCTTCTCTGTTGTTTCCTGGTGGCCTCTGAGTTAGTTCAAGCATCAGAGAGAGAAATTCCCTGAACTTCCTACCAAGTTCTCCCGTCCTATTCTGTCTCACTGCTCTTATCTTTGAATACCTTCTCCGAAAGATATGACTTGTGCCTTTATGACCGTTCAAAATTTGAAGAAGTGATCAGATGTAAAATAAACGAGGGTAACTCACAGGAAATCCGGGGCCTTATAATTTTGATTAAGAGAATGGAATGTCCTCAGTAGTGGCTGAGTTTAGTGCTACAGAGAAATAAGACAGAAGATGGGGTGGGTGAGAAGTTAGATGGCAAAGGACAGACAAGGACAGTGCTTTTCAATTCCCCTTTCAAAAGCAAACTCATTCTTTTAAAAGTGGATTACTCAGGACTTCCCTGGTGGTGCAGTGGTTAAGAATCTGCCTGCCAATGCAGGGGACACGGGTTCAAGCTCTGTTCTGGAAAGATCCCACATGCCATGGACCAACTAAGCCCGTGTGCCACAACTACTGAGCCTGTACTCTAGAGCCCGTGAGCCACAACTACTGAAGCCCGCGCACCTAGAGTCCGTGCTCTGCAACAAGGAGAAGCCCACGCACCACAACAAAGAGTAGCCCCCGCTCGCTGCAACTAGAGAAAGCCTGCACACAGCAACAAAGACCCAATGCAGCCAAAAATAATTAATTAATTAATTTTTTTAAAAGTGGATTAGTCCACAGCATGGCATATTAGAAAAGTACATAACATGCAATTAGAGGTCTAGAGTTTAAAGCCCCATTCCGTTATCTATGATTATCTGTAGAAAAGACACCATATCCTGGTTTTTCATCTGCAAAATTGGAATCACAATGTTTATGTCAAAGGTAACCTGGGAAAATTAAACTAAAAGTGCAAATGTGCCTGACACAGTGCTAGGACAGTGAAAACATTCAACAATGTTTAATTAAATCTAAAATGTAAGTCTGACTTGTACTGTGTAAGGAGATGAAGGAAGTGAGAAGCTGTTGCTCAATTAAAAAACATTGCCTTTGTGAAAGTTAAATTGTAGTAGGGGGTATAGAATTAATAAGTAAAACATAAAGGATTTGAGATAGTAAAAACTGCCAATGAGAAAAATAATGCCCAGAAGGGGGGACAGAAAATTTGGAGGGGGTGGCAGAACAGTTGCAATTTTAGAGAAAGGTGTCTCTATAAAATATTTGAGTAAAAACCTGAAGTCAGCAAGAAGGTGAGCCATACAGATATCTGAGGGAGGAACATTCCAGGCAGATAGCACACCAAGTACGAAGGCCATGAAGCAGAAATTCGCCTGGCATGTTCAGGGAACAGTGAGGAGTCCATGTGGCTGGATGCGAGTGAGGCAGCAGATTACTGAAGAGGCCACTGTGGGGAACAGGGGCATCTAAATCATGCAGGACCTTGAAAGGACTCTGGCTTTTACTCTTGGTGAGACAGATAGCCATTGCAGAGTGCTGAGTTACATGTTTAAAGAATCCCTTTGCCTGCTGTATGGAGAACAGATGGCAAGGATAAGGGGGCAGAAGCCTACTGCACCAAGGATGAGGCAACGGTGGTTCACAGAAGAACAGCAAGGGACGGGGTAAGAAGAAGCAGGCTTCTGAATATAATTTTAAAGGCACAGTCAACATGATTTGGGGATAGATCTAACGTGGATTGTAAAAGAAGGAGAGGAGGCATGGATGAACTTTATGGGTTTTGGCCAGAGGAACTAGAGTGAGGGATGGGGATGGCTTAAGAGAGTAGGAGCTTAGCTTTGGATTGTTAGTTTTGAGAAGCTTACAGACATCCAACGGGTGATGTCAGTAGGCAGTTGAGTACATGGAGCTCAGGGGTGAGGACAGAGCTGAGAAAGAAAAATTGGAAGATATTAGCATATAAATAGCATGTAAAGCCATGCAATTAGAGGAGTCCATCAAAAAAGTGAGCACAGATGACACAGAGAGACAGAGCAAGAGGGAGAGAGACATGGTGAGCTAGGCAGAGAGAGAAATATCTCCAGGAACCAAGCCCTGAGGCGCACAATGACTATAGTTTAGGAGATGGAGAGATATGAGCAAAGGAAAATACATCAAGAGACACAGGTAAAACCAGAAATGAATGGTATCCAGAAGCCAAGAAAGAAAGGTTTCCAAGAAGGAGGGGGTAAGCACTATGAGATCATAGGTGACTTTGACAAGAAAAGTTTTGGTGGCACTTAGGGCAAAAGCCTTACTGGAGTAGGTTTGAAAGAAAATTTTAGGAACAAAATCCAAAACATTAGGTACAGACAAGCTTTTAGGGCTGTAGCTAGAGGTACAAGTGAGTCAAAAGAGGGTTCTCTTATAGATGGGAGAAATGACAGCTTCCAATAGAGAATTTCCAACAGTGAAGGGGAAATTGATGCTGTAGAGAAACAGAGTAGCACTGCAAGCAACATCTTTAAGTAGGCAAGAGGGGACAGTGGAAGACTTTGAACTGACCCAGGGCATGGAAAGTTCATCTCAAAAGGTGCAAATGCAGGAAGACATAGTGGTGGGAGTTTGGAGAATTTGTCCTCTGACTGCTTTAATTTCTCAGTAAAACTGAAAGCATAATCATCACCTGAGGTAAGGATGGGGAAGAAGATCAAATGACTATTGATCAGTAAACATTTAATTTAATTCAAGTCTGACTGTAGGCAAAATTGTGAGGTGATGGTATCTTGAGAGCCCTCAAGCTTCACTTTCTGTGTTCGGATGATGTGGAAATGTGACTTCTACAACTCCTTCATGGAGACATTGCATTTTAACCTAAGTTTTAACTTGAGAACTGAAGTATCTTAGATGAAACTCAGGAATCAACCAGAAATTAGAAGAGAGGTTTTTGTACCCTGAAATGAAACAATGCAGGTAAACAGTGTTTTCTGCCTAGGATGAGATTGGGAGCCAACCTTGTAAGTAACAGTTGTATAAGAAATGAATTTTGGAAAAAGTTCACGTGTGGTAGGGAAAAAAAGTGTTCTGTACCTTACCAAAATAAGAATAACACAGTTTGATTATACAATATTTGTGTCACTTGTGAAAAATAATTCTATATTTCTTTTTTTGGACATGGATATTTATACAGATATGACCAAAAAAGGTGAAGTAAGCAGAGTCACCAATGCAAGAAAATCAAACTTCTTACAAACATGTAATCAAGAAAGTTAATCTCTTACTTTCTAACTATAGAAACACAGAATAGGGGCATCTAAGAAACAATCCTGAAAAGCTCTTATTTATTACCTTATGCTGGCACTATGAGACCCCCTTTCAAATGCAGCAATATCCCTCTACCCAACCACAAAGCACTTTCAATGTGAGATCAACCTACTACCTGTTTATTCGACAGAATGCTTTGTATTCATCAAATCAGTCCTATTATTTGCTTAATGCTCACATTTTTAAAAATATACAATTCAAAATCAGTAAACCTCTAGCCAGGGTAACTAAGAAGAGAGGACACAAATTACTAATATTAGAAATGAAAGAGGGGACATCGCTACAGATCCCATGGAAATTAAAAGCATAATAAAAGAATACTATGAACAACTCCATGACCAGAAATTCGATATCCTAGATGAAATGGACCATTTCCTTGAATGCTACAATCTGCCAAAATGCATACAAGAATAAATAAATGATCTGAATAGGCCTAAATCGAATCAATAGTTAATAATCTTCTAAAACAGAAAGCACCAGGCTCAGATGGATACACTGGTGAATTCTGTCATTTAAGAACAAAATGATACCAATCCTCCATAATCTCTTTCAGAAGATAGAAGCAGAGAAAATACTTCCTAATTCATTCTATGAGGCCAGCATTACCTTAATATCAAAACAAGACAAAGACAGTATGAGAAAACTACAGCCCAATATCTCTCATGAATATAGATGCAAAAATCCTTAACAAAATACTAGCATACCAAATCCAGAAAAGTATAAAATGAATTATATACCAGGACCAAGTAGGATCTATCCCAAGTATGTAAAGGTGGTTCAACATTCAAAAATCGATTAATGTAATCTATCACATCAACAGACTAAAAAAAAAAAAAAAAATCACATGATCATATCAATAGAAGCAGAAAAAGCATTTGACAAAATCCATCACCCATGGTAAAAACTCTCAAGAAACCAAGAATACAGGAATAGAGGGGAATTTCTTCAACAATCTAGAAAAAAATCTACAGCTAGCATCATACTTAATGGAGAGAAACTCAAAGCTTTCCCACTGAGATCCAGTACACGGCAAGGATATACTCTCTCAGCATTCTTTTTCAACATCATACTAGAAGTCCTTGCTAATAGGCAAGAAAAGGAAACTAAAGGTATACAGATTGGAAGGGAAGAAATAAAACTGTCTGTTCTGAGATGACATGATTGTCTGTAGAAAATCTGAAATAAAAATTTACCAAAAACACAGCCTCTAGGTCCATCCACATCTCTACAAATGACCCAATTTCATTCCTTTTTATGACTGAGTAATATTCTATTGTATATATGTACCACATCTTCTTTATCCATTTCTCTGTCAATGGGCATTTAGGTTCCTTCCATGACCTGGCTATTGTAAACAGTACTGCAGTGAACATTGGGGTGCATGTGTCTTTTTGACACATCATCACCTGGAACACCTCCTGGAACTAATAAGTGATTATAGTAAGGTTGCATGATACAGGGTTAATATACAAAAGTCAATTGCTTTCCTATATGCCAGCAATGAACAAGTGAATTTTGAAATTAAAAACACAATACCATTTACATTAGCACCCCAAACGTGAATATTTAGGTAAAAAATCTAACAAAATATGTATAAGATCTATATGAGACCTACAAGACTCTGATGAACATGATCAAGGTAAAGCTAAATAAATGGAGAGATATTCCATGTTCATGAGTAGGAAGACTTGATATTGTCCAGATGTCAACTTGATCTATAAATTCAATGCAATCACAGTCAAATCCCAGCAAGTTGTTTTACAGACATTGACAAACTTATTCTATGGTGATATGGAGAGGCAAGCAACCCAGAATAGCCAACACAATATTAAAGGAGAAGAACAAAGTTGAAGGACTGATGCTATCTGATTTCAAGATTTACTATAAAGCTATGATAATCGAGACAGTGTGGTATTGGCAAAACAACAGACAAATAGATTCATGAAACATAATAAAGAGCCCAGAAATAGTCTCACATAAATATAGTCAACTGATCTTTGACAGAGGAGTAAAGACAACATAACGGAGCAAAGATAGCCTCTTCACAAACGGTTCTGGAATGACTGGACATCCACATGCCAAAAAAAATTTATCTAGACACAGACATTAAACCCTTTACAAAAATTAACTCAAAATCTAGAAAACCCAGATGACCTTGGGTATGGTGAAGCCTTTTTAGATACAACACCAAAGACACAATCTATGAGCCAAAGCAATATTGAGGGGGAAAAAAAGAGCTGGAGGAATCAGACTCCCTGACTTCAGACTATACTACAAAGTTACAGTAATCAAGACAATATGGTACTGCCTCAAAAACAGAAATATAGATCAGTGGAACAGGATAGAAAGCCCAGAGATAAACCCACTCACCTATGGTCAACTAATCTATGACAAAGGAGGCAAGGATATATAATGGAGAAAAAACAGTCTCTTCAAGAAGTGGTGCTGGGAAAACTGGATAGCTACATGGAAAAGAATGAAATTAGAACACTTCCTAACACCATACACAAAAACAAACTCAAAATGGATTAGAGACCGGACACTATGTAATAAGACCAGACACCATAAAACTCTTAGAAGAAAACATAGGAAGAACACTCTTTGACATAAATCACAGCACGATCTTTTTTGACCCACCTCCTAGAGTAATGGAAATAAAAACAAAAATAAACAAATGGGACCTAATGAAACTTAAAAGCTTTTGCACAGCGAAGGAAACTGTAAACAAGATGAAAAGACAACACTCAGAATGGGAGAAAATATTTGCAAAGAAATCAACGGACAAAGGATTAATCTCCAAAATATATAAACAGCTCATGAAGCTCAATATTAAAGAAAAAACAACCCAATCAAAAAATGGACAGGAAAAAAAAAATGGGCAGAAGACCTAAATAGACATTTCTCCAAAGACATACAGATGGCCAAGAAGCACATGAAAAGCTGCTCAACATCACTAATTATTAGAGATATGCAAATCAAAACTACAATGAGGTATCATCTCACACCAGTCAGAATGGGCATCATCAGAAAATCTACAAACAACAAATGCTGGAGAGGGTGTGGAGCAACAGGAACTTTCATCCATTGCTGGTGGGAATGAAAAATGGTTCAGTCATTTTGGAAGACAGTTTGGTGTTTTCTTACAAAACTAAACATACTGTTTTTTTTTTACAAAACTAAACATACTCACGATACGATCCAGCAATCTCACTCCTTGGTATTTACCCAAAGAAGTTGAAAACTTATACCCACAAAAAAATAACTGGCACACAGAGGTTTTAAGCAGGTTTATTCATAATTACCAAAACTTGGCAGCGACCAAGATGTCCTTCAGGAGGTGAATGAATAAATAAACTGTCATACATCCAGACACTGGAACATTATTCAGGGCTAAAAAGAAATGATCTATCAAGCTATGAAAAGACATGGAAGAAACTTAAATGCATATTACTAAGTGAAAGAAGCCAATCTGAAAAGGCTACATATTGTATGACTGCAATTATATGACATTCTGGAAAAGGCAAAACTATAGGGACAATAAAAAAGTTCAGTGGTTGCAGGGATGGGGATGGCAGACGAAAAGCACAGAGAATTTTATGACAGTGAAAATACTCTCTGTGATACTGTAATGATGGATATATATCATTATAAATGTGTCAATACCCAAAATGTTCAACACCAAGAGTGAACCCTAAAAAAAAAGAGTGAACCGTAAGGTAAACTAGGGACTTTGGGTGATTATAATGTGTCAGTGTAGGCTTATGTTTGGTAACAAATGGACAATTCTGGAGAGTGATGCTGATAATGGAGGAGGCTATGCATGTGGCAAGGCAGGGGGGTATACAGGAAATCTCTGTACCTTCCTCTCTATTTTGTTGTGGATGGACCTTAAAATTGCTCTAAAGAAATAAACTTTTATTTTAAAAAGTATACAGTTCAAGGACTTCTCTGGTGGTGCAGTGGTTAAGAATCCGCCTGCCAATGCAGAGGACATGGGTTCGAGCCCTGGTCCGGGAAGATCCCACATGCCATGGAGCAACTAAGCCCGTGTGCCCCAACTACTGAACCCGTGTGCCCCAACTACTGAAGCCCACGCACCTAGAGTCCATGCTCCACAACAAGAGAAGCCATCGCAGTGAGAAGCCCACGCACTGCAACGAAGAGTAGCCCCTGCTCACCACAACCAGAGAAAAGCCACTAAGCCCGTGTGCCACAACTACTGAACCCATGTGCCACAATTACTGAAGCCCGCACACCTAGAGCCCGTGCTCCACAACAAGAGAAGCCACCACAATGAGAAGTCCACGCACTGCAACGAAGAGTAGCCCCTGCTCACCACAACCAGAGAAAAGCCCGCGCGCAGCAACGAAGACCGAACACGGCCAAAATAAATACATAAATAAATTAAAACTTACTTTAAAAAAAAAAGAAAGTATTCAGTTCAATACTATTTGTATTTACTCCAACAAACACTAGAGGGAGCTTTCTCACATGAACTAGTTTACCTAAGCAAAAAATTTTTTAAAAAATGAAAAGGTTTTTTATAAAACTGAAACAATGCCACTGTTTATAAAATATCATTACCACTGTTCCCATATTAGTCTTAGAATATTAACCACTGCTAAGTAAATTAACTGGAATTTTAACTGATTAGACAAGTTTGGCAATAAAATTAATAAGTTAATAAAATAAAGTTAAACTGAAAAAATTAGAGTATATCAATATCAGCCCTTGATAACATTTAATCTGTCAGACATTTTCAAACAGGACATAATAAACATAATAAGAAAGATACGTCTTGATTCTTCATCACGATATGTGAAAGTATGGTCATCGAAACAAAATGCTAAAACGGGACACTGGATAAGTAGTTTTAACTTATGAAATGTCTGAACTCTTGAGAAGAGAGCCTTTTGAGCAATGGTTGGTTGTGAAATGTAATGGGTCTCTGGGAAAGAGGCAAGAGAGGTTAAACCCAGAGGGACCTGGACGTGACAAGCTCAAGCTGAGATCAGGCGATAAAGCTGTAATGTTATCAAAAAGCAAAAACTGCCGTGAGTTTCTCAGAAACCTATTTTTGTCCTGGCCTTCCGTATTATTTCAGATATTTATACCCCTACAGGAGTGGTGAACGAGCATCTTGCGAATAAGAATAATCCGACATTCTTGAACTTTTATTCAGCGGCATCAGTGACTTGTAGACATTATTAACCCCTAAATGTGTGAATGTCTCCCTTTTTCAAAGAGGAAAAGTCCTAACCCACCACTACCCAAGGATAAAAAGGAAAACATACATTTGCCGCTCTCCAAAACTAGGCTGGAAGGAAGGGCAATCACAAGGAAACAGATGCCAGATCTCTAATCTGACTTGCCCTTCCCGTGGGTGAAAGGAAAAGCTCGTCTCCGCATAATGACTGCTCACCTTGGAGCGCCCTTCTGTGCCACCTCCAACCCTCACAGTGGAGGTAAAACTCCTGAAAACAACATGAGTCACAATGGACTGATGCTCCTGGTGAAATGAAAAATTAACACAATGAAATCTTTCTTCTTTTTAAATAAATTTACTTATTTATTTTTGGCTGAATTGGGTCTTCGTTGCTGCGCGCGGGCTTTTCTCTAGTTGTGGCGAGCAGAGGCTACTCTTCGTTGTGGCGCAGGGGCTTCTCGTTGCAGTGGCTTCTCTTGTTGTGGAGCATGGGCTCTAGAGTGCAGGCTCAGTAGTTGTGGCTTGTGGGCTCAGTAGCTGTGGCACACGGGCTTAGTTGCTCCACCGCATATGGGATCTTCCCGGACCGGGGCTCGAACCCGTGTCCCCTCCATTGGCAGGTGGATTCTTAACCACTGTGCCACCAGGGAAGTCCTACAATGAAATCTTGCATCAAGACTTGCCTTTTGGGCCTGCATTCCTTCTTTCTGCTTGGGACATGGTGAATTTACCGAGAACAGTTTCTGATCAGAGAAAACTTTTTTTTTCAGAGCTGATACAGGCTGTTTAAAGATATTCTTCTTTGTTCATTAAATATCAAATAAATCCCCCCCTCCCCTTCTTTGTGTGATCCGGCTAAATGATACCCAAGGAAAGCATATAATGGTTTAGGTGATACAAACCACCCCAGTTTCCTGTTACCTTTGATTGAAGAAATCAATGAAATGCTTGAGCTTTTCAGACCTGGAGAAAGAACACATTCTGACTATGCACCTCACAGGCATCTGACTTAAAACCAGACTAATAAATATAGTACTCCCAAAGCAATAAACCTTTACCTTTGAGTTCTCTGAAATGTCACCAGATTGCTTGAAAGCCACCTGGATGAGTGCACTGTGTCATGACTAACCTTTGCCCAGCAGAAACACAGACTTATCCACCCTTGGACATGACCTGTGGACAGAGATCTCTCCCCTTCAACAGAACTCAATCACATGACGCCATTACCTTTCAATTAATTGATCTTTCATAAATTTGTTAAGATTTCAAGTAAACAGTGGTATCTCAAAGCCTCTCACCACAAAAGTATTTTTACTTATCAAATTTCATGGATGTCAAACATTTAACTGCCAAATTTTAATTCCTTGAAGGAAACTCTCACTTTAGAATTTTAAGTATTGTTAAGTGTCACAACAGAATGTGTGGCACTGAAATATTTATCATGATGTAACAGCCTTAATTTTCTAATACCCCAAATGCTTCCTCATATCTATTTCCAAAGCATTAATAATTACAGCAATGCTTCAAGGCTGACATAATCAACTTGACTGGAGATAAAAGAAATTAAGGAAATCTGATCAGTGGCAACTAATAATTGGCCTATATAGTGTGATAATGCGACAAGAGTTAATTTTCATTAAAATTTTCCACAGGATCTATCTGAGCTGCGTCTTGCAAAAATGTTTAACTTCGAAGTCAGAAAGCAAATTCAAAGCAAACCAGCAGTCCTCATATTTTTCATACACGGATGGCTTTCAAGAAAGAATAAGATGATTCTTATCATAAATCATTTATGAAGGACTTATCAGGTGAAACAGGCACTGTTTTATCTAAATAGCACCCAGCTTAATTTAGAAGAAATGGTTCTAGTGGACGCTGCCAATTCTTGCACCCTCCCCCAGCCCAATCTCCCCACCCCCACAAAGTAGGCCACAATGGAGGGCATGTAATCTCGATGGGACCAGTGACAGATATAGGGGTTGCCATGTGACCCAAGCCAAGTCAATCTGAGCAGCTCCCTAGTATTTTCCAAACAGAAGGAGAGACACAACTGTTTTGCATCTGAGGTCTCATGCTGGTGAGGAAGTTCGTCTGGTCCACAACAGGTGGACACATCCCTTCACTGGAGAAAGTCAGCCTAGAGTAACACAAAATGAAACCTAGAGGAAAACAATTAAAACCAAGATTTAGCGAAAGAGATTCCTGGGGTCTCTGGCTATAGACATCCTTGGAGATGTGACTAATGATCTCTTGGTGTCCTCCAATTCTGGGGTCACTCGGGATCCTTTCATATGGGTGAGGGGTTTTCACCCTTGCCTCTAAGAGTCCTGACTAGTATACAAGTCTACGAGAATATACATCAATACAGATGTTAAAAATCTGTTAAATATTATATATAACCTGTTGAACCCAATCATTGGGACTGAGTTCATCTGCTATGACTGAAACCCAAAACAGCAGTTGATTACATAAAACAGAAGTTTATTTCCCTCTCATATAAAAGTCCAGTTGGCAGTGCAGGGCTGTTTTGTTTTGACATTGTGTCACTAAATATCAAAGACTTGGGTCCTTCTATTTTCTTGTTATGCCTTGGGGGCCTCAACCCCATTGTCCAAAATAGTGGCAACTGTATTCCAGGTAGTAGGACTAAATAAGAGAAAAAAAGAGCAAGAGGTACACACGTACACACACACACACGCACACGCACACACAAATAATGGACAGTCTCTTTCTTATGGAAGTTTTCCTAAGGAAGTTGCCCCCCCCTCAAAAAAATCTACTTATACCCCACTGAACAGAACTAGAGGAATTTCTAGCAGCAAGAGAAGCTAAGAAATGTAATCCTGACTCTGGATGGCCACATACCTAGGTTAAAATTCTATTACTAAAGAAGAAGGGAGAACAGAAATCAGGAATAATCTTCATTCCTGTCATAACTGTCAATGATTTATCAGAAAAAAGGCATCATTCAGAGCTCATCAAAAAAAAACAAATGAAGGTTAGCTATGTCAGAGTATTTAAATCACGTAACGGTTCTAAAAAGGAACTTATGTCAAAGTTGCAGAAATATGTACTTAATAAAGAAAAGAGTAGACCAGGTGTTTCAAAAACTTCCCAAATTGAAGAAGCAGATAACCTTCTGATCAACCCCCAAAGACAGTCATGGGACTACAGCTTCTCACTCAAAGAAAACAAAGCACTGATGGCAATGCCAGTAAACTACATGGGCAGTCAACACTGAAATGTATACATATTTTTTCCTAATAAACCACGTTAGCTGGTGGTCTTTAAGTAAACTTCTACAGTTCTTTAGAGATAGCAATGGGGCAGCAACCCACAAATAACCACCTAAAACTTATTTCAACCTGTAATATACCTCTGCTTATATTATTCTGGTGCAGTTAAATAGTAGATTTCAAGGACTTAGCACAAAAAATATAACTCATTAATAATTTTTTACTGATCACATGTTGAAATTATGTTTTGGCTAAAGTATACTATTAAAATTAATTTCACCTGTTTCTTTTTACCCCTTTTTAAAAAAAATCCCTGACTCAGCAAAATTTTATTGAACAAATGTTACGAGCAAGGAAGTGAAGCCGTGCACCTCAGAATGGGACTTGAACCCACATGCCAGGACTCGAACCCGGCCAAAACCCAGATTGGGCCTCAAACCCACACAGCCGGGACTCAAACCCGGCCAAAACCCACAGTCTTCCAACTGAGATCACACACCTGGTTTCTGGACTTAATGAAGCTCAGGTTCTTGAAGTCTCATCGCAGAAAGAATTCAGCAAGAGACAAAGTGATGGGTAAGAAGTGGATTTATTTAGAGAGAAACACACTCCACAGAGTGTGGGCCATCTCAGAAGGTGAGAAAGGCACCAGGGTATGGGGTTGTCAGTTTTTATAGAGGAGGGTAATTTCATAGGCAAATGAGTGGGAGGAGTATTCCAGCTATTTTGGGAAGGGGCGGGGATTTCCAGGAATTGAGCCACCGCCCACTTTTTGATCCTTATGGATCCTTGGAACTGTCACGGCGCCTGTGGGTGTGTCATTTAGCTTGCTGATGTGTTACAGTGAGTGTATTCTGAGGCTCAAGGTCTAGTGGAAGTCGACTTGTCCGCCATCTTGGACCCATTTGGGTTTAATCAGTTTATGTCATGTCCTTGGGCTATGTTATTCTTTCAAAGATTGTGCCCTGCCCCCTTCCCTCCTGTTTCATTCTCCCCTCAGAGATTTTACTCCCATATTCTTATGGGAAGCAGAAGGGCTACGGTCCCTCTTCTGTAACTGCTTCAAGGCTGAGCAGGGGCGACGACCCTGCCTGTCAGTGAGTAAAAATCTCTGGATGCCTGATCTAGGGGCGCCAGGGGCAGGACAGCTCCTTGTTTTAAGTCAGTATAGGCTGGAATCCTCGCACAGTCATCATCTTGGTGTAGAACTGTTGTAACTGCTTCCATAGACTTTCTCTCAATTTCCTTGATGATGAAGCACTTTTTGTAACAGCATCAGAGTACAAAAATATCTATAAATGACAAAACACTTAAAAGGCACGGTTTAACATCTGATTACAGTGTAATCGATAAAGAAACTTGGTTACAATAACCAGAATTATGAATGATTACATTTAGCTTAACATGCCAAATAATCCTCGTTAAATATTTCTCTCTAAGATATCTCAGGGGCCCTCGAAAGTACCCCAAAGTTAGCTAGAACAAAAGAAACTTAATTAAAATTTGATATTTGGGAAGTTTGTCAAAAAGTTTTAAAACACTTGGTCAAATAAGATCATAGGTCACTGTGAGACAATACTTATTTCTTAACCAAAGTTACAAAAGATCTCAAAAGCAAATACAGATCACTTAAAGGTAAAGAAACTCATACTATCTGTTATTAAACGCAGCATTTCAAGAAAACTTTGGAGGGATAAACTAAATCCAGTCTTGTCCCAGCCCACTCCCAACAAAATTCATTTACCCAACTAAATTTAATCCAATCTTAGAAAATCTTGATCACACACAACTTCTTTCAGTTTTTTTCTCATACCTCCCACCTTCTTTTACTAAAAACACACATCTTACTTTCCTTAAAAGTTTTTTTTTCCACATTCAGTTACTTTTCTTGTTGACAATTTGTAACAGATAGAATAAGGTTTCATTTGACCTCTAGTAAACCTAGGTACAACAAAAAAGTATTATACTCAACATTGATGATTTTAAAGACATGTCTAACCAACAAGTTTAAGCCACCTTCAATACCAGATATCTGTTTAGTACTGAATATTTCCCAGATGAGATGAACCTGAAATGTATTCTGGCCATATTATTTTCTACTTCTGAGTATTTACATAAGCACTTAATTTTTTTTTCTTTTTAATTCATCTGTATTTGTTACAACTTTTAAAGCAGAATGTGACTTGAGCACTACATCTCCCTTCACAAAACTTGCTCCAAGTCACTTTTCAAAGAGTTTACAACATGCCTGGATAGGCTTATAATTTTGCTACTCTCAACAACACTTTTCTTTGGAAAACAAGCCCTATGTATGGAGAGTGACTCCCATCAAGTTGGTTCAGTTGAACATACTAATTTCTAGAGCCCTGGCACATGCAGTCCGTAACTACAGGTGAGGGAAGATTTAAAAAGTAAATCCCAGAAGATGAAAGTTGCTTCAAGAAGTATTTTCTTTTAAACATCAAGGTATATACTTCAGAACACTTCAGTGACAGAAGATTTGATCTACGAAAGAATCCACTTGATAGCTAAACACTTCAGACCACGAAGTTAACGTAGGTTACATACAGCTTACAACTACTTCAGCGCTTCATTTTTTAAAAGCCACTTAAGTAGAGCTCTTCTATGAGTTAATTTTTGGCAATACTGTACACCTACAACACACATACAGATCCATATGAACACACAAGCAGAGGCCTCATAGTTCCCATGCCAAACTTTCAGTCCTGAGTCAGGTACAACATAAAACCCATCAGTTACAAGGGGTTAGATTCAAATTTGGCTACTGACAGATGGAACAAATCAAGGTCACCTATCTAGATGGCTAAACCCTTTTTACTAGTGTTTACAGACAAGACACTTCTTAGGATTTCTATTTATCCTTGACAAGTCAAGCTCTAAATTTTTTTTAAGCTTATTTTAACTTTATTTTTTTAACATCTTTATTGGAGCATAATTGCTTTACAATGTTGTGTTAGTTTCTGCTGTATAACAAAGTGAATCAGCTATACATATACATATATCCCCATATCTCCTCCCTCTTGCCTCTCCCTCACACCCTCCCTATCCCACCCCTCTAGGTGGACACAAAGCACCGAGCTGATCTCCCTGTGCTAGGCAGCTGCGTCCCACTAGCTATCTATTTTACATTTGGTAGTACATGTAAATCCATGCCACTCTCTCACTTAAGTTCTAAATTGCTTTACCCTCTTTTTTAAAACTTTGCATTTAAAAAGATGGCAGAGATAAGGGTTCCTGAGAAAACGAGATCGGACACTTGCATCTCAAAGATACAGGCAAGTTCCTCCTAGAATGACTTTGTTTCCCCTTTAATACTTAAAAGCCTCTTAGGATAAATAGGGAAGGCTTTGGGAGTGGTAAAAGGATCGGTGGGCTTTGCATTATTTTTAGAGCCACACCTCTGGTCCTGTAGAGACTACATTTGTAGGACTTCCCTGGTGGTGCAGTGGTTAAGAATCTGCCTGCCAATGCAGGGGACGCGGGTTCGAGCCCTGGTCCGGGAAGATCCCACATGCCACGGAGCAACTAAGCCCGTGCACCACAAGTACTGAGCCCACTTGCCACAACTACTGAAGCCTGTGCACCTAGAGCCCGTGCTCCACAACGAGAAGCCACTGCAGTGAGAAGCCCATGCACCACAACGAACTGTAGCCCCCCGCTCGCCGCAACTAGAGAAAGCCCGCGTGCAGCAATGAGGACCCAATGCAGCCAAAACAAAATAAATAAATAAATTTTAAAATAAAATTTTTTAAAAAAAGACTACATTTGTAAAACAAGAACAGTTTTGCTTTCTTTTTCAAAGAATTGGGTGGTTACCTCAACGATATTGAAGGACTGACATACCCATTCACCTATGTTGGAAAGTTTTACTTTTCTTCATTTAGCTTAAGGGAGAAGGCCTCCTCCAAAATTCCTATCAGGCTCTGAATGTCAACTATGGTCAGTTTAGTCAGACCAGTGGCCTCCTATTTTGGTAATCTACTCACAAACATTTCTGAGGATCTTCCTTAGGTTTAAGAAATTTGTACCTTATATTGAGACATTATATAACACTTTTTACTTAATAATCACCGACTGGATATACTGGCTAAGCCTAGAACCTCAATATTCCACATTCCAGGGTCTACTAAGGTTTCTATTTTAGCTTCAGATTTTATCTGTTCCTTTTCGCTTTTTTTTAGAACCATTTGGTGATGAGGGTGGTTCCCTTGCCCCTCGAGAAACAGAGTGGCTCCTAACTTAGTTAATAAATCTCTTCCCATTAAAGGGATGGGACAGTCAGTCACAAACAGAAAGGAATGTAAAAACAGCTGGCCATTGACCTTGCATAAAAAGGGTTCCAGGAAAGTGTGCCCATGTCTCTTCCCTGACAACCCCATTACGTATTCCTTATGACTGCTAAGGTTTCCAGTCCTTTGGGTAAGACCGAGAAGGTTGCACCATTGTCCATAAGAAATTCTATCACATTGATTCGCCACATCAGTGACCACCTGAGGCTCAACATTAGTTATGTAGATGGTATCTCTCGCCTTCGGGCCCCTTTAGCCTTCTGATTGCAAAACCATCAATGGCTGAGGGGCCCGGTCGCTCTCTGGAATCTGAGGCATTCCCTCTTCCAATGCCCTGGCTGTTTGGGAAGGGCACATCATTCATAATCTTCCCTCCAGTGCCCCTTTTGTCCACACTCAGTACACTGGACTTGTATGGGTACCCGTGGGCCTTGTGGTCTGCCAGGGCCAGATTGGCCCAGAAAGACCGGCTTCCCCTTTGGTGGTCTCTGAGCACACAAAGCAATCATGTGGGCCTTCTGCATACTTCTCTGGGTGCGATCAGCCTTTTTTGGCCATATCCCTATTCCTGAAAACCAAATAAGCCAATTGGAACAAATTATTCACTGGAGTCTGAGGACCAGCAGTTACTTTCTGAATTTTGTGCCTGATGTCTGGGGCAGACTAGGCTATGAAATGCATACGTAAAACGGCCTGTACCTCAGGGGAGGAGGGTTCCACGTTCCTTTGGGATCCATGGCCCTGTAGGGTGGGTCAGTTAAAATGTCCTCTGTGTCCTTCCTAGAGTTATCCCTCCTGAGCTACACACACCTTAAATTCCTTTTTGGGTTCCACTGCCTGGATACAAAGCCATGAAAATTTGAACATAGGGTACTTCACTGCATTTTAAATTTCCTAACTCATATGGTGGCCAAACTTGATTACATAATACAGTAAGTTTTTTCCTTTTAATTCCTGTTGTCCAAATCTTTCCCAGCCTCGAAGTATATGGCCCAGAGGGGTATCGTTTGGCACTGATGCAGCCTGACCCATTTCAGACAAGCCTGAGGTGACGTCTCTAACTCCCGAGCTATCCAAAGTTCCACTCTTAAGTCAAAATCCACTGCGCAATTTAGTCAAGATTTGCACTTACAATTTTAGATGCTACCCCTTCCAAGGTAATCTCCCAACCAGGTGTTAGTGCCCCAAAAGTCACAAAGAAATGGCACAGAAGACATCCCCAACAATGCTGACGATGAGTGGGAGTTGGTCTAGCTATAAGTTGAGAATTAAGGGGCAGCATTTGTAAGGGTCAGAGGGAAGGGAGTAAAAGCAATAAAAAGTACACCTTGTTGGTAACACAGGTCTTCTGGGGTTCACAGAAGGAAGAAAGAAATAGAACAGGAATGAATAAGAATGCAAGAATGTAGGAGAAAAACCTCAGAGTCAAGGAGAAGATTACAGAGATTAACAATTCTATCCTGGACCTGCTGTTGAATGTGCATAAGTATACGGGGTTGACCCGGTCAAAAATGAGCAGACATCGGCAGAGCATCCTCCCCAGTATGCCTGGCTCGTGGCATCCCATGGGCCTCTTTAGAACCAAGACCTAACTTATGGATCCTTGGAACTGTCACGGTGCCTGTGGGTGTGTCATTTAGCTTGCTGATGCGTTACAGTGAGTGTATACTGAGGCTCAACGTCTAGTGGAAGTCGACTCGTCCGCCATCTTGGACCCATTTGGTTTTAATCAGTTTATGTCATGTCCTCGGGCTATGTTATTCTTTCAAAGGTTGTGCCCTGCCCCCACCTCCTGTTTCAGAAGTATTCTTTTTTTTTAGATATATTAACATACAACATTATATTAGTTTCAGGTATACATCATAATGATTCGATATTTGCATATATTGTGAAATGATCCGGATATAAGTCTAGTTAACATCCATCACCATATATAACTTACAAAATGTTTTTCTCTTGTGATGAAAACTTTTAAGATCTACTCTTTTAACAACTTTCAATAATATAATACAGTGTTATTAACTACAATGTCCATGCTATACATTACATCAACATGACATTTATCTTATAGCTGGAAGTTTGTACTTTTTTTTTTTTTTTTTTTTTTGCGGTATGCGGGCCTCTCACTGTTGTGGCCTCTCCCGCTGCGGAGCACAGGCTCCGGACGCGCAGGCCCAGCGGCCATGGCTCACGGGCCCAGCCACTCCGCGGCACGTGGGATCTTCCCAGACCGGGGCACGAACCCGCGTCCCCTGCATCAGCAGGCGGACCCCCAAACACTGCGCCACCAGGGAAGCCCGAAGTTTGTACTTTTTAACCACCTTTTTGCTTCTGTTAAAGTGGTTTCTAGAACTTTTTAAATGACATATGTGACTCACATTATATTTCAATTAGACAGCACTGCTTTAGAATTCTATTCCCTATATACCCTTCAAGGGAAAGTAAAATGTTAGGAACTCTATCAAAAGCCTATCCTGAATTCTTTAAATAGAAATGATCTCCCTCCCACCCATGGCATACAGTTGGCACTCAATAAATACTTCCTTAATAAACTGCTAGAACATTTTGTTTTTAACCTCATGGTACTTACGTTCTGACTTGCCTGTAATTTGTCTTCTTCCTTGTGTCTCCTACAAGATTCTAAAATTCCTTCCTTAAAACTCTCTCTTATTTCATTATCTATTTCCTGGGCGCACAGTCTGTTCGCTTCCCTGAACTATTCTGTCTCATCTCCTGCTCTTAACCCATTTCTTAACTTATCTCCAGTGAGTTACTATATTACTTCCTGGATAATCCTGCAGCACTGCTTCAAGTCAACCTGGCAGGAACTCTCCAGTTTCTTGAAAACTCTACTTCAATTTGGCAACATGAAGAGATGAACGGGGGAAAAAAAAAAAAAAAAAAAAAAACAGTGAAAAGACATGCTACTGCAAAATATAAGAATATGAGCCCACATTTTTGAAAACTCAATTACAATAAAAATATTTCCTTACACAAATATCAGTTAAATGGTTTTCTTGTGAATAATCTACAAGTCTGTGGGCTGATTCAGGAAAAAAAATTTTTGAGAGAGGTTATTCCTGCAATGTTTCTGAAATAAACAAACAAAAATAACTTATAATTATAAAAAAACAAAGCAAACAAACAAAAAAACTCAAGTTATGGTATGATTGAAAAAACCTAAGGACGGGCTTCCCTGGTGGCGCAGTGGTTGAGAGTCCGCCTGCCGATGCAGGGGACATGGGTTCGTGCCCCAGTCCGGGAAGATCCCACATGTCGCGGAGCTGCTGGACCCGTGAGCCATGGCCGCGGAGCGTGCGCGTCCGGAGCCTGTGCTCCGCAACGGGAGAGGCCACAACAGTGAGAGGCCCGCATACCGCAAAAAAAAACAAAAAAACAAAAAAAACAAAAAAAACCTAAGGACGAAATGAGAGAGTAACATTGACATATATACACTACCAAATGTAAAATGGATGGCTAATGGGAAGCAGCTGCATAGCACAAGGAGCTCAGCTCAGGGCTTTGTGATGACCTAGAGGGGTGGGATAGGGTGGGTGGGAGGGAGATGCAAGAGGGAGGGGATATGGGGAATATATATATACTTATAGCTGATTCACTTGTTGTACAACACAAACTAACACAACATTGTAAAGCAGTTATACGTCAATAAAGATGTTTAAAAAAAACAACCTAAGGAAAAATCTTTCAGAAACCTCCTTGCCTTTCTTAAATACTCCTAAATATTTCGACCTATAAATACCAGATAAACACAAATGCTGTCTTTCAGCTTAGTGAACAGAATGTGACGAACATAAGAGCATCACTAATAAATCTGCCCTGAAAACTGCCTCTAGGGCATAACCGCCTCTCAGGCCTATCAGTAGCGATAAGATGCCCTCAGAGAACAGGAACAAGTGTGATGGAGGACAAAGCCACACTGCTCTTCAGCCTGGGAGGCCCTTTGCCCACATTCCCCTCTGACTAACACAATTCCCTGTAGGAATATTTCCCTCCAGAGCCCTTTCCAACTGGTGCCTGACCCAGGATCCCAGCAGCCTTAACACACCCTTCCAAATCAACCACGGCATCCATTGCTTCCCGAAGAGGGCACTTAACATATTATTTTTAGTTACCCAATGGCATCTGTCTCACAGATGTGTCTCATGACTTTTTCTCTGTCCATACAACAAAGCTTAGCACATATGGCTCACACTCAACATATGTTTGCAAAATGAGCGAACAAATGAATGAGCAAACAAATAAAGAGAAAACGGTGGTTCTGCCCACCTTCCTAGATCAGAAAACTAAATAGGTTCTTGCCCGAACCCAGAGTGTCTTCATTTGGGAAAATAGTACTAATCAAATTATGAATGCCACCTGAAAAGCAGGTGTCTACGCCAAAAGGAAAAGATGATAAGAGGCTTTGCATAGCCATCACTAATGCAAAACAGGAACAACCTGTAAATGAATATTGGGGAATGTCACCTCTTTATAAGTAATATTTGCTGTGGACTTATTCTGTGCACTTTCTAGAAAATAAAAGCTAACATTGATCGAGTACCTGTTATGTGCCAGACGCTGTTCTACATGCTTTATACATTTTATCTCCTTTAATCCTCACAACCATCCTTTGAGCTAATTCTATTATTATCCTCATTTTACTGATAAGAAATTGTCCTATATTCTGCAGATTTACATAACCACACACTAAATCACGTTAACTGGATCAAGAAAGTGAAGATGACAATTTCCAACCTTGAGAGAAGGATAAGATCAAAGTAGTTTTGATAATAACAGTAAGCTGATATCAAACACTGGGTTTCCTTATGATTAGCTGTATACACCACAAAGCTGCCATGGCCTGCTTTGATCTTAAACTATTTGCAGTGTTTTCATAAACATCATCAGTCTAACTCTCTCTTACAAGGCTTATCCACAAATATTAGATGGAAAACAAAAAGATTAGGAAAGACGCCCTCTTAACGAGAGCACCGGAATCACAACTAACTGCTGAACAATCATCAACAGGGAGACACTGGAACTCACCAAAAATACACTCCACATCCAAAGACAAAGGAGAAGCCACAGGGAGACGGTAGGAGGGGCGCAATCACAATAAAATCAAATCCCATAACTGCTGGGTGGGTGACTCACAAAGTGGAGGACACTTATACCACAGAAGTCCACCCACTGGAGGGAAGGTTCCGAGCCCCACGTCAGGCTTCCCAACCTGGGGGTCCGGCAATGGGAGGAGGAATTCTTGAGAAACAGACTTTGAAGGCTACCGGGATTTGATTTCAGGACTCCAACAGGATTGGGAAAAACAGAAACTCCACTCCTGGAGGGCAAACACAAACTAGTGTGTGCACTGGGACCCAGGGGAAGGAGCAGTGACCCCATAGGAGACTGAACCAGACCTACCTGCTAGTGTTGGAGGGTCTCCTGCAGAGGCAGGGGGTGGCTATGTCTCACTGTGAGGACAAGGACACTGGCAGCAGAAGTTCTGGGAAGTACTCCTTGGGGTGAGCCCTCCCAGAGTCTGCCATTAGCCCCACCAAAGCGCCCAGGTAGGCTCAGGGTTGGATTGCCTCAGGCCAAACAACCAACAGGGAGGGGACCCAGCCCCACCCATCAGCAGTCAAGCGGATTAAAGTTTTACTGAGCTCTGCCCACCAGAGCAACACCCAGCTCTACCCACCGCCAGTCCCTCCCATCAGGAAACTTGCACAAGCCTCTTAGATAGCCTCATCCACCAGAGGGCAGACAGCAGAAGCAAGAAGAACTACAGTCCTGCAGCCTGTGGAACAAAAACCGTATTCACAGAAAGATAGACAAGACGCAAAGGCAGAGGGATGTACCAGATGAAGAAACAACATAAAATATTAGAAAAACAACTAAATGAAGTGGAGATAGGCAACCTTCCAGAAAAAGAATTCAGAATAATGATAGTAGAGATGATCCAGGACCTCGGAAAAGAATGGAGACAAAGATCGAGAAGATGCAAGAAATGTTTAACAAAGACCTAGAAGAATTACAGAACAAACAAACAGAAGAATTAAAGGACAAACAGACAGAGATGAACAATATAATAACTGAAATGAAAAATACACTAGAAGGAATTAATAAGCAGAATAACTGAGGCAGAGGAAAGCATAAGTGACCTGGAAGACAGAATAGTGGAATTCACTGCCATGCAACAGAATAAAGAAAAAAGAATGAGAAGAAATGAAGACAGCCTAAGAGACCTCTGGGACAACATTAAATGCAACAACATTCGCATTACAGGGGTCCCAGAAGGAGAAGAGAGATACAAAGGACCCGAGAGAATATTTGAAGAGATTATAGTCAAAAACTTCCCTAACATGGCAAAGGAAATAGACACCCAAGTCGAGGAAGTGCAGAGAGTTCCATGGAGGATAAACCCAAGGAGAAACACGCTAAGACACACAGTAGTCAAACTGGCAAAAATTAAAAACAAAGAAAAATTATTGAAAGCAACCAGGGAAAAACGATAAATAACATACAAGGGAACTCCCATAAGGTTAACAGCTGATTTCTCAGCAGAAATTCTACAAGCCAGAAGGGAGTGGCATGACATATTTAAAGTGATGAAAGGGAAGAACCTACAACAAAGATTACTCTACCTGGCAAAGATCTCATTCAGATTCAATGGAGAAATCAAAAGTTTTACAGACAAGCAAAAGGTAAGAGAATTCAGCACCACCAAACCAGCTCCAAAACAAATGCTAAAGGAACTTCTCTAAGTGGGAAACACAAGAGAAGAAAAGGACCTACAAAAACAAAGCCAAAACAATTAAGAAAATGGTAATAGGAACAAACATATCGATAATTACCTTAGATGTGAATGGATTAAATGCTCCAAACAAAAGACACAGGCTCACTGAAATGATACAAAAACAAGACCCATTATATATGGTGTCTACAAGAGACCCAATTCAGACCTAGGGACACATGCAGAATGAAAGTGAGGGGATGGAAAAAGATATTCCATGCAAATGGAAATCAAGAAAAGCTGGAGTAGCAACACTCATATGAAATAAAATAGACTTTAAAATAAAAAATGTTACAAGACACAAGGAAGGACACTACATAATGATGAAGGGATCAATCCAGGAAGATATATCAATTATAAATATATATGCACCCAACACAGGAGCACCTCAATACATAAGGCAACTGCAAACAGCTATGAAAGAGGAAATCACTAGTAACACAATAATAGTGGGGGACTTTAACACCTCACTTACACCAATGGACAGATCATCCAAACAGAAACTTAATAAGGAAACACAAGCATTAAATGACACAATAGACCAGATAGATTTGATTGATATTTACAGGACATTCCATCCAAAAACAGCAGATTACACTTTCTTCTCAAGTGCACACAGAACATTCTCCAAGATAGATCACATCTTGGGTCACAAATCAAGCCTCACTAAATTTAAGAAACTTGAAATCAAATCAAGCATCTTTTCTGACCACAAGGCTATGAGGTTAGAAATGACTTACAGGGAAAAAAATGTACAAAACACAAACACATGGATGCTAAACAATACATGATAAATAACCAAGAGATCACTGAAGAAATCAAAAAAGAAATCAAAAACTACCTAGAGACAAATGACAATGAAAACACGATGATCCAAAACCTATGGGATGCAGCAAGCAGTTCCAAGAGGAAAGTTTACAGCAATACAATCCTACCTCAAGAAACAGCTAAAATAAACAATCTAACCTTACACCTATAGGAACTAGTGAAAGAAGAACAAAAAAACCCCCAAACTTAGTAGAAGGAAACAAATCATAAAGATCAAAGCAGAAATAAATGAAACTGAAACAAAGAAAACAATAGCAAAGATTAATCGAACTAAAAGGTGGTTCTTTGAGAAGAGAAACAAAACTGATAAACCATTAGCCAGACTCATCAAGGAAAAGAGGGAGAGGACACAAATCAATATAATTAGAAATTAAAAAGGAGAAGTTACAACAGACACCACAGAAATACAAAGCATCCTAAGAGACTACTACAAGCAACTCTGTGCCAATAAAATGCAAAACCTGGAAGAAATGGACAAATTCTTAGAAAGGTATAACCTTCCAAGACTGAACAAGAAAAAAATAGAAAATATGAACAGACCAATCACAAGAAATGAAATGGAAACTGTGATTAATAATCTTCCAGCAAACAAAAGTCCAGAACCAGATGGCTTCACAGGTGAAATCTATCAAACATTTAGAGAAGAGCTAACACCCATCCTTCTCAAACTCTTCCAAAAAAATTGCAGAGGAAGGAACACTCCCCAACTCATTCTATGAGGCCACCATCACCCTGATACCAAAACCAGACAAAGATACTACAAAAAAAGGAAATTACAGACCAATATCACTGATGAATATAGACGCAAAAATCCTCAACAAAATACTAGCAAACAGAATCCAACAACACATTAAAAGGATCATACACCATGATCAAGTGGGATTTATCCCAGGGATGCAAGGATTCTCCAATACATGCAAATCAATCAATGTGAAACACCATATTAACAAATTGAAGAAGGAAAACCATAAGATCATCTCAATAGATGCAGAAAAAGCTTTTGACAAAATTCAACACCCATTTATGATAAAAACTGTCCAGAAAGTGGGCATAGAGGCAAACTCCCTCAACATAATAAAGGCCATCTAGGACAAACCCACAGCAAACATCATTCTCAATGGTGAAAAACTGAAAGCATTTCCTCTAAGATCAGGAACAAGACAATGATGTCCACTCTTACCACTATTATTCAACATAGTTTTGGAAGTCCTAGCCACAGCAATCAGAAAAGAGAAAGACATAAAAGGGATCCAAATTGGAAAGGAAAAAGTAAAACTGTCACTGTCTGCAGATGACATGATACTATACACAGAGAATCCTACAGATGCTACCAGAAAACTACTAGAGCTCATCAATGAATTTAGTAAACTTGGAGGATACAAAATTAATGCACAGAAATCTCTTGCATTTCTATACACTAATGATGAAAAGTGTGAAAGTGAAATTAAAGAAACACTCCCATTTACCACTGCAACAAAAAGAATAAAATACCTAGGAACAAACCTACCTAGGGAGACAAAAGACCTGTATGCAGAAAACTAACACTGATGAAAGAAATTAAAGATGATACCAACAGATGGAGAGATAATACCATGTTCTTGGATTGGAAGAATCAATACTGTGAATATGACTATACTACCCAAAGCAATCTACAGATTCAATACAAACACTATCAGATCACCAATGGCATTTTTTACAGAGCTAGAACAAAAAATTTTAAAATTTGTATGGAGACACAAAAGACCCCGAAGAGCCAAAGCGGTCTTGAGGGAAAAAAACGGAGCTGGAGGACTCAGGCTCCCAGACTTCAGACTATACTACAAAGCTACAGTAATCAAGACAATATGGTACTGACACAAAAACAGAAATATAGATCAATGGAACAGGAGAGAAAGCCCAGAGATAAACCCACACACCTATGGTCAACTAAGCTATGACAAAGGAGGCAAGGATATATAATGGAGAAAGGACAGTCTCTTCAATAAGTGGTGCTGAGAGAACTGGACAGCTACATGTAAAAGAATGAAATTAGAACACTCCCTAACAGCATACACAAAAATAATCTCAAAATGGATTAGAAACCTAAATGTAGTAAGACCAGATGCTATAAAGCTCTTAGAAGAAAACATAGGAAGAACACTCTTTGACATAAATCACAGCAAGATCTTTTTTGATCCACCTCCTAGACTAATGGAAATAAAAATAAACAAATGGGACCCAATGAAACTTAAAAGTTTTTGCACAGCAAAGGAAACTACAAACAAGATGAAAAGACAACCCTCAGAATGGGAGAAAATAGTTGCAAACAAATCAACAGACAAAGGATTAATCTCCAAAATATATAAACAGCTCATGCAGCCAATATTAAAACAACAAACAACCCAATCAAAAAATGGGAAGAAGACCTAAATAGACATTTCTCCAAAGAAGACATACAGATGGCCAAGAAGCACATGAAAAGCTGCTCAACATCACTAATTATTAGAGAAATGCAAATCAAAACTACAATGAGGTATCACCTCACACCAGTTAGAATGGGCATCATTAGAAAATCTACAAACAACAAATGCTGGAGAGGGTGTGGAGAAAAGGGAACCCTCTTGCACTGTTGGTGGGAATGTAAATTGATACAGTCACTATGGAGAACAGTATGGAGGTTCTATTCTAAAAATAGAATTACCATATGACCCAGCAATCACATTACTGTGCACATACCCGGAGAAAACCATAATTCAAAAAGACACATTCCTCACAATGTTCATTGCAGCACTATTTACAATAGCCAGGTCATGGAAGCAACCTAAATGCCCATCGACAGATGAACGGATAAAGAAGATATGGCACATATATACGATGGAATATTACTCAGCCATAAAAAGGAACAAAATTGGGTCATTTGTAGAGATGTGGCTGGATCTAGAGACTGTCATACAGAGTAAAGTAAGTCAGAAAGAGAAAAACAAATATTGTATATTAACGCATATATGTGGAACCTAGAAAAATGGTACAGATGAACCGGTTTGCAGGGCAGAAATTGAGACACAGATGCAGAGAACAAATGTATGGATACCAAGGGGGGAAAGTGGCGGGGGGGTGGTGGTGTGATGAACTGGAAGATTGGGATTGACGTATATACACTAATATGTATAAAATGGATAGCTAATAAGAACCTGCTGTATAAAAAAATAAATAAAATTAAAAAAAAGAAAAGATTAGTAAAGTTTTTAATGCACAGCTGCATTATCAAATATCTAATATCAGTATCTACCAGGTCAAGCTACCAATAACATCATCTTAAACATGTAGATTCAAATGACTACATTGAAGTTTTGGGCAATGAATTTGGACCACAAACCACAACTACTATTTAGCATGTCTAAAAAGAATGCACTACAAGAACAGTTTTTACAAACGCTTTTTATATGGTTTCATATGTTTTTATAAAAATGATACCTGTACTGCCCTGGTGGCGTGGTGGTGAAGAATCTGCCTGCCAATTCAGGGGACACAGGTTCAAGCCCTGGTCCGGGAAGGTTTCACATGCCGCGGAGCAACTAAGCCCATGCACCACAACTACTGAGCCTGCACTCCAAAGCCCGTGAGCCACAGCTACTGAGCCCACGTGCTGCAACTACTGAAGCCCAAGTGCCTAGAGCCCGTGTTACACAACGAGACGCAACGAGAAGCCACCGCAATGAGAAGCCCATGCACGGCAAGGAAGAGTAGCCCCACTCGCCGCAACTAGAGAAAGCCCGAGCAGAGCAACGAAGACCCAACACAACCAAAAATAAATAAATAAGTAGATTTTTTAAAAAAATTACTTTCTGCTCTATTTTTTTAAAAAATAACACCTGCTGTAAAATAATAAAATGTGCGTTTATATAGCTTTATTGTTTTTTCTTAATGATACATGCTCATTGTAAAATAAAATAATAAAGATAAATATAAATAAGAAAATACTCATCCAGAAATGACCACCACTGAAATTTTAGTAAACACCCTCCGGATATCTCTCATGCACAGATAATTAAAGTATAAAATTTTGAATAAATAGCATCATTCTAAACACAAAGACTTGTGACCCCCGCACACACACCCCTCCCCGCTTTGGGCTTGAAAACATGGCTTAAGCACTTTTCCATCTCAATAATTAGGGATCTTTATCATCGTTTTTAAAGTGCTTTCTAGAACAGCAATTCTCATTCTTTAACATTGTTGAGAGACTTCAAAGAGCTTTTGTGTGTGTGGTTATGTTAATTAATATTTACCATTTTAGAAATTACAGGTGAGAAAATTTTAAATATTTATTAATTTGTTCATTTAAAATAACAACAAATCATTGCAGATGAACTTAAGTGATGTATTTTCTTTAAAGATAGTTTAGTTTTTTTAAACAAAATTTTGTGAGAAGATTGATATTGTTTAACATTTTTGCAAATATCTTTGATGTCTGACAACAGAAGGCAGCTAGATTTTCTTATCTGTTTTTGTACTCAATCTGCTGCAATATGTTGTTTTGGTTTAAGTACAGGAAAAAAGCCTCCAGCCTCACATAAATATATATATAGGGAAAATGAAGGATTTTAAGACCTTGTCTAATAATTGTGTATGTCTCTATTAACACTCTCCCCAAATCCAACAAATGATATTTTCTTAAAGATGTGCTGCAATGCAAAATCTAGAGCTATATCAGTGAACTTTCTGTACTCTGTTCCATTAAAAATCCATTTCTGGGCTTCCCTGGTGGCGCAGTGGTTGAGAGTCCGCCTGCCGATGCAGGGGACACAGGTTCGTGACCCAGTCCGGGAAGATCCCACATGCCGTGGAGCGGCTAGGCCCGTGAGCCATGGCCGCTGAGCCTGCGCGTCCAGAGCCTGTGCTCCGCAGCGGGAGAGGCCACAGCAGTGAGAGGCGTGCGTACCGCAAAAAAAAAAAAACAAAAAAAAAACCATTTCTTTATCTCGCTCTTCAAATGGATCTTTTACCAATACATGACTTCATAACTCATACAATGGTGTTTTGGAAAATATTAGTTCACTGAGTTATATAAATGTTGACATTTGACACATTTTATTAAATATTATCAAAATATGACTTCTGTTAATATCCATACAACAGCACAAATGCTTCCTCTAGACAACCATTGTATTTGAGTGTGCAGTTCCCGTTTTGTCACCTATATTACATATGTAAATATAAATTTGTTCTCAAGAGACAAAATTTAATAAATTGAATAATTTCTACTCATCCATCAAGGACATTCTCAAATGGACCTGGCCTTCTTTTTAACTATGAATTCTTGGTGGTGAAAAATATACTGACCACTAGTAGAGTTTGGTGCCAGTACACTGATTCATGCTAAAGCATCAGCAGTTTTATCTACCATCGCTTTTAGACCAGCAGTACAAATGTCAACATAGTGAAAAAGACACATTACACCTTAACGTGATGAAAGTAGTTTTGCTGACCCACTGAAAGCACCTCAGGGAACCCAGAGTTCTACAGCCACATTTGAGAACCATGGTTAATAGAGTATTCTACGATGCCCACAGTAATAAAGTACTAAAACTTTAACCTATCTCCACTACATTCAATTATTTGTTAAACGTATGGACATACAGGTTATAATCAAAATTTAATGCCTTCCAAAATTGTTCAAACAGGCTCCAAAACCAGCTCTCCAATTTACTGGCTGTATGGTCTCATACAAACGTATTATTAACTTCTCTAAAACTGTCATCTTTTTTCATATATAAAGTGGTTTAATGAGACTTGCTTCAAATGATTATTGTAAGGATTAAATGAGATAATACATATGTTTGGCCCATAAGTGCTCACTAAATGGTAGCCATTGCTGCTCACCATCTATTCTGGGTTCAAATAGTTTGGATTTTTTGTTTTTTATGGACAGACAGACTGAAATATTCCAGACTTTTCTTCTCATCCTAAAACAGGAAAGCAATATGCTTACTTGAATCTCATCTTTACGACAGCTAGAACCATATGATGCATTGCCAGGGATGGAGATATTCCTCAAGGATGTAATGGTGGAATGAAATGAAATGAATGAAAGCTTAAGGATGCTGCATGTGAACATCAAAGAGATTTACAAAAAGACCACAAAATTACAGCAAACCTCAAGGTATATGAGTCAGCAATTGTCAACAGACAAAATCTCATCTTTCTCTGTGACTTGGTTTGTCGGAATCACTGTGTATGTGTGTGTGTGTATGGATAGATAGATAGAGCTTTTGCAAGTTCCTCTTTCCACATCTAATCACCTATCTGCATCTGTGCCTTCATACTCTGCCTTGTCTCCCATACTGTGAATGAACACACTGTTAGTGAAGGCCACCCTACACACACACACACACACACACACACACACACACACACACACACACACACACACAACTTGGACATCAGATGCCATCACCTCTAGCTCACTCCTGAAACCTTCGCCTTCTCACTTTTGACCTTCTTCCTACTAAGGTGGTCCCTGGAATGCTACACTTAACCACCTTTTAACTATAGCAATTAATATTTTTGTGGGTTTTAATATTTATATAATAAAATGTATATAGGGCTTATTGTGTGGCAGCCCCTGTTCCAAACATTTGACAAGTACGAATCGGTGGACATCCTTTGCTGTACTAGATACACCAGATAATATACTACCCACTGCCACCCACGTGGCTTGCTGTGAACAGGCCAAGTCTACAAAATGTAGACATTTCAATACCTTACAAAGTACTTTTCAACTAACTTTAAGTTGACTTATAAAATTACCTTATGAGGACAACAGGACAAGTATAATTAACTTACAGAAGTAAACCAGAGTTTACTATCATCTCAGATGTGTTATTTTGAGCTCAAATCATATTACCATATTACTTTCTTAATAGCCCAGATTTAGCAGGATCATGGTTTAGATTCCACAGATTTTAGATCTTGCCAGGGCCCTTATGAACTTTGAGAAAATAAATAACATTATTAAACACAAGAGGTCATCAAAAGTACTGACATTCATGAAAAGAGCAGTGGTAATTTTGGTTATTTATTAAATCATTATGACAGATGTTTCAGATGTGATAGTTTCAAAAAAATAAGAGGGCTTCCCTGGTGGCGCAGTGGTTAAGAATCTGCCTGCCAATGCAGGCGACACGGGTTCGAGCCCTGGTCCCAGCAGATCCTACATGCCGCGAAGCAACTAAGCCCGTGCGCCACAACTACTGAAGCCCGCGTGCCTAGAGCCCATGCTCCGCAACAAGAGAAGCCACCACTATGAGAGGCCCACCCATCGCAACGAAGAGTAGCCCCCGCTCGCCGCAACTAGAGAAAACCCACGTACAGCAACGAGACCCAATGCAGCCAAAAATAAATAAAAAATAAAATAAATTTTAAAAAAATTAAGAAATGCCTTAAAAAAAATAAGAAAAATACAGAAAATAAAAGAGTGCTCAGCAAGAACCACCTCCATGTCAAATACTTGCTAGAATATATACCTTATTACTAAATAACACAAATAATTATATTTCATATTTCAAATACAATAGAAGCCAGATTTGCCAGCCAATCTTTTTAAAAAATTAAAAAGAATGTAGCTAGTTGTTTTGTTTGGTTCATGTTTTATTTCTCAGTATAAGTCAAATCAAATATGTTCTTGCCAGTGACCCTGAACCCTGGAAGCAACGCTACTGTGCTTTCACTACACAAACATAATGTAGACTTTGAGTTGAAGAGAAACAACAATAGAAACAGGACTATATCTAATTAATTTCATTCAACAAACAATATCAAGCAGTTACTATGTGCAAAACCCTTGCTAGATTTGGCAAAGCGTACAGTAGGTGGAAATATCACCACATTCAAAAAGATTGCATCCAGTTATAAACCAATGTCACCTCGATTTTAAAGAATAAATTTTAAAAGATGATTATCTCAGGAGGAAAAAAAAAAGATTGCATTATTGCATTCAGTATAGAGGTTGCCAAGTGCACAAACAATCATTTACAGAGAGAGGCACTAAATACAGAGATTTTGCATATAGAAGTATATGAATTAAAAAATGACTTTATTGGGACTTCCCTGGCGGTCCAGTGGTTAAGACTTTGCCTTCCAGTGCAGGGGTTGTGGGTTCAATCCCTGGTCAGGGAGCTAAGATCCCACATGCCTCATGGCCAAAAAACCAAAACATAAAAAAGAAGCAATATTGTAACAAATTCAATAAAGACTTTTAAAAAGGTCCACATCAAAAAAAATCTTTCAAAAATGAATTTATCAAATTTTAATATGCTTTCTGAAAAAATTATTGCCATTCCTTTAAATATTAAAGTAGTCCTATGAGGGAAGTTTAAGGACAAAGTAGAAGTTTTCTAAAATCCAAAGGGATGGGAACCCAGCAGGTACATGTACTGGTTTGTGTCTACCAAGCCATGGACAAAGTTAAGCCTGAAAAGGATTCATCTTCTGCTGTTTCTCCCCAGTGACTTCTCCCCATAGAGGCTGTGGCTCTTAACTCTGTGGAATATCTAAACAGGAATGATGTGTAAAAAGCTGACTCTTACACTAGAAGGCCTCTTTCACACACACTTTTTTTTTTTTTTTTTTTTTTTTTGCGGTACGCGGGCCTCTCGCTGTTGTGGCCTCTCCCGTTGCGGATCACAGGCTCCGGACGTGCAGGCTCAGCGGCCATGGCTCACGGGCCCAGCCGCTCCGCGGCATGTGGGATCCTCCCGGACCGGGGCACGAACCCACGTCCCCTGCATCGGCAGGCGGACTCTCAACCACTGCGCCACCAGGGAAGCCCTTTCACACATTTTTTTAAGCGAGTAGTGAAGTTCACAAGTCATAATATGAAATGCATTCCCCCAACATTATAATAAGATATCTGTATACTACCAAAGGCTGTTTATATAAAGAGTCTTTGTATTACTTGATTAGTTACTAGAAATAGCAAACCTACAAACAGTTTAGGAAGTTCACAATTCACTAGAGAAAAAAAAAATGACACCTTGGTATGTATCATGGCTCCGGAACCAGTTAATTTTTGTGTTCCTTCCATTTTAATTGGTTGGCCTGTTTAAGCTTCCTCATTTATGTACAGGATCAAGTTGTTTTTGCAACCACTGGCTCTGGACTTTCCGACAGAGCACCTTGTTTGTCTTATGACCTACTATTAATGTAGTTTCTGCTTTCAAGCAATGTTTTCCACTGGGTTATTTCACATGCTGATAACCTAGGTAAGGGTAAATGCTTAATCCAGTTTCCTTCATTACAAATCACAAGCTTCAAATCTAACACCTCCACCGGTGTAGAAAAAATTCCGTACAGACTCACAGGCCGGTCCCATTCATTATACTAAAACAATAAAGCACATTTTTCTTGCAGGCATGAATGTTGGTTGTTAATGGAGTTTATATCTCAACCTTTTACCATCTAAACAGCTGTTTTCAAAGGAGGGATAATAGAATTGACCTAAGAGCAGTACCACCACTCAGAGGTCTGAAACCTTTTCAGATCTTGTTGACCGTTTTAAAAAAATCAAGTTCATCTGCAGTGACAAACTGTCTTGAAACAAGTTTTGAACAATTTGCCTTTGTCTCACCAGAGGAAAAAGCAAAGAGATTCTTAAAATAAAGACTAAAAGGGGATACTTCAAACACTTTTGCATTTTTTTCCCTAAAAGAGGCCTATTTGCTTCACAACACTGATTTCTATTCAGGGAAAATTTCACAAGTTTGTCATCTAATAGAATTAATTATCAATAAATAAACCCAACAACTAATATCTGACTGGAATTTCTACAATTCAGAAATATGAATACCAAAAAGAAAAAATTAAACAATGATGAAATGGACAAACGATCATAACATAGATTTTGGGAAAAAAAACAAAACCAAGTAATCACATCCCTTACATTTATTTAGAGCATAAATGTAAGGCATTTAGAGCATAGAGTATTCTCAGTACTTAGGTATTTTCTTTTCCTACAGTGTTGAAAAAATATTCTCGTCACAAAATAGATACATTTTCAGATGATAAAAGACTCAGAAGGTTGACCCATATAAGTGTTTTGGAAAAGTTATTTTAAAATATGCTTGAACAAAACAAAAGAGTACAATAAGAAACAGGAAGTCATGGGATGAAGGAAATAGTGACTCCAACCTTGAGTGCTGTGCCACAGGCATGGGTGCCATTAGTCCCACTGAACCAGGATAACAGAGGACTCTGGGTGAGGCGTATCTAGGAAAGGAAGAGCCTCCAGGTTGGTTAATACACTTGAAATGTTAGAAGAATTTAAGAATATAACTAAAGCAGAAAAGGCCAGAAAAAATTGGTAGAGACCGCAGGACAAAACAAAAAAGCTGCAAAAGAAAAGACATATAATTATGGCACACTGACTTTCTGGTGAATATTTACAGAGTTACAATAGCATGACCTATTACTAATGAGCAAATTTTAAAGTCAGTCTAAAAACAAAGCATGAAATTAATTATGGGCACATCGTGATGTAATGATATCAATTTTATCAACATAAAAAAAGTATAGATACCAGAAACTAGAAAGTGGAAGTAGAAAAAAAGAGATAAAAAAATGAAGGTAATAGAATTGACATAGAAATCTTAAGAAATGCTGTCTAAAAAGCACTAATTTGAAAAGATACATGCACCCCAATGTTCATAGCAGCCTTACTTACAATTGCCAAGATATGGAAGCAATCTAAGAGTCCATCAACAGATGAATGGAAAAAGAAGATGTGATATATATATATATATATATATATACAGAGAGAGAGAGAGAGAGAGAGACAGATATACACACATATAGATACACACACACACACACACACACACAATGGAATACTACTCAGTCATAAAAAGGAACTAAATTTTGCCATTTGCAGTAACATGGATGGACTTGGAGGGCTTTATGCTAAGTGAAATAAGTCATACAGAGACAGACAAATACTGTATTATATCATTATATGTGGAATCTAAAAAATACAGGAAACTAGTGAATATAACAAAAAAGAAGCAGACTCACAGATATAGAAAACAAACTAGTGGTTACCAGTGGAGGGAGGCAGTAATATAGGGGTGGGGAGTGAGAAGTACAAACTATTGGGCTCAAGGATGTATTATATAACACGGGAAATATAGCCAATGTTTTGTAATAACTGTAAAGTCAACGAAAATTAAATGAAAAGTAACCTTTAAAAATTATATTTAAAAAATTTAATTGTAAAAAAGAAATGCTGTTTATAGTGATGGAAGAGGAAATGGAAATCATGGGTAGAAGACCTGAAAACAGAACTACATTGTGAGGAGAGAGCAAAAAGAGGTGGAGTAAGTCAGTCTACCTTTGGCAGGACCATTTCTTTCTCTTTGTTTCTTCTTTTCCTTTTGTTTTGTTTACTTTGGAATGTATCCATAAGTACACCATGACCTTTTCCAGAAGACTTAGTCCAAGTGAAGAATATCATAATCTACCAAAGTTACCTAAACCAGAAAAACCTAGGAATTATCCCCTAGTGTAATGGATTTGAGATAGCTTCAAATTCTTTGTAGTTCTCCCACTGAAAGGAAGGAGCTGTCTGCCTCCCCTTGAATCAGGGCTTGTCCTTTAACAAACTGAATGCAACTGAAGCAACATTCTGGGATATTCAAGCTCTAGTACTAAGAAGACCTGGCTGCCTCTGCTTTCTCACTCTGAAAAAAAAGCCAGCAGCTATATAAGAAGTCAGACTGCCCTGAGACCACCATGCTGTGAGGAAGCCCAAGCCGTCCATGTAAAAAGGTCATATGGAGGAAAAGAGATGCTGAGCCAGGCTCCAGATATTTCAACCATTCAACTGAGGCTCCAGATATGAGAGTGAAGAAGTCACCATAGGAATTCCAGTCCCAAAAGATACCAGGTAGAGTAGAAATAAACTGTTCTCACCATGGAGAACCAAACTGCAGGGTGGTAAGTAAATAAATGTTGTTGCCATTTGAAGCCACTAAGTCTGGGGGTGGTTTGTTACACAATAAGCAATACAAAAATCAATATCTAAAAATGAGCTGGTGCCACAACAAAAACCTAAAATATGAGGCATTGGCTTTGGGAGTGAGCACTGTGTAGACACCTCGAAGGAGACAGTTCCTGGGAGGCAGAAGGGCACTGGGGAAACTGCTATTGAAGGCCAGAGAAAAGGGGACATGAGTTGTGTACTGGCAAAACAAGGAGTAAAACTGTCATTCGCAGTTATGTGCACGATATAAAATATCTAAGGAGCTTGTGAATCGGGTTAAGGAGATTCTAGGCAAAAAATTAAACGTGCAACTGCCTTTTTTTAGCCTCCAGTGATAAAGTATGAGAGAAGCAAGATAAGCTAAGAAGAAACTGTTCAGTTTTCAAAGCAAAAATTAGAGGAAATAGAAAGGATCCAGGACTTCAAGGGTCCAACTGTAAAACTGCTTCTCATCTGCAGCCTTTCTCAGCAAAAGATTCTCAGAGTAAAAATCAGCTTCACAGTCTCTGGGCAAAGATCAAAGTAAGGCTCCGCCAGTAAAAACGGCAGCAGGATAAATATCAAGAAAGTAAGACTCTTTTTTAAAACCTCAAACATCTGAGGCCCTGGTTCCTAGGCTCCCTTAGCTAAACAAAGGGGCATCTAAGACTCTTAAAGTGCTGTCCCACAGCAACCTGACACCCCACCTAAAGTAGAGAAGGGCCAACCCATCTCACAAATATTTCTGGGTGTGACTTTTGTCCAACAGACTAGACTGTAATTTGATACAGAGGAAGTCCTTAAAATTTGGGGAGCCATACCAGGTTGCTCTAAAATGAAATGTGACATTCCAAAATTAAAAGAGGCCTTTGGGTCCCCAAACTTCTATGGGTAGGAAGCAGACTGAAAAAGCTATTCTGGTGCAAACACAGCCCTTTCTCATTGGAGAGAAGGGATGGCACAGTGGATGGAGTCTACTGGGAACTACAGAAAGCCATTCCCCGTGAGAAATGGGCCCTAATCAAGGTATTCCCTGCCCCTAGAACAGGGGAAATTGGCTGGATTTCAGAATTGCTATGGACCAGTACCTGTTACATAGTTCCATAACCCACTCCCACACATCTGTTTTGAACAGAGTACCTACTGTACTTATCTTGTCCCTGTTTTCCCATTTTATGTTGGAGGAGGAGACCAGATAACTTGTCCTTTTAGTTCACAACTCTCTGCATCTGAGAAATCACACCCAATACACTTCATCTGCACCTAGACATGATTTAACGAATGAGATTCCAGTATTTGAGTCTGAGTCTGATGCTCTGATGGAATGAGACTGCAGGGCATCTTGGAAATGGGTAAGTGTATTTTTCCTGTGAAAGAACATAAATAATTTGTGGCCACAGGGCAGATTGTGGTGGATTAAATATATGTTTATAAATTATTTGGTGGGGGCTATTTCCCACGTCTTAAACCCTGCCTGGACTTGTGACTGCTCTGACCAATAGAATGCAGTAGAAAGAATGTTCTGGGATTCCTGCACCCATGCATTAAGAAGGCTTTCAGCTTCTATTTTTGTACTCTGATGAAAAAACAGTCTCCACATAAGAAGTCAGACTATTATGAGACTGAATGCTATGATGAAGCTAAAACTGGCCATGTGGACATACCACAGCGAGATTCCTGGCCAGCCCCTAGATGACAGCAATCTCAGCTGAGGCACCAGACAGGGAAGAAGCCATGCCGAAAATTCCAGCTCTGTCAGATGCCATATAGAGTAGAGAGCTATCTTTACGAAGCCCTGCCCAAACTGCAGAATAGTGAGCAACTAAACAATAGCTATCAGTTTAAGCAATTAATTTGTAAGGTGATTTGCTATGCACCCGAGAAAGTCAAAACACCTAATTTCTCCCTCTCCCTTCACCGCCACCTACCACCAATATATACAAAACATCATTAATTTCTCTCTCTCTCTACCTCCCAAATATTGCTCTAACAAGTCCACCCTTCTCTTCACTCCCACTGTTTATATTCAGTCTCAGCATTTTTTGAATAAACTATTCCAGAAACTTCCTAATATCCCTTCACCACTCACCACCACCCCGGACATCAATCATTCTCCAAATTACAGTCAAAGTTTCCCTTCTTGACGGAAATCTAACGTTACGGCCATGCTTAAAATCATCACTAGCTCTCCAGCACACACAGGAAATCCTGCAGCGTGGCATACCAACAAAGCCTTCCACGAGTTGGCTTCAGACCACCTCTTCAGCTCCATGTCCCATCATCTCCCACAGGCGATGAGCACTCCAGAAAATAAGTAAATCAAGTATGAAAAATCCAAGCATAGATTCTGGAATCTAGATGCCTAGATATATGCCACCACTAATTAACCACGTGAACCTGGGCAACCACTTGAAACAGACTTTAGTTTCCTTTACATACACATTAGTGTTAAACAAGAACTAGATCATCTCGTCTTCTCTTAGCCATCTCTAATATGCCGTAATTCGCTTTTTAGGAATTGGAAAAGAAAGAAAACGTGTTTCAAAGGGGAAGTTACACATACCATCCTTCTCCCTGGCCCCAAGCCCTACCCTCATGCCTGGCTGGGAGTTAGTCTCCAGGATTAGCTCCCCTCATCTGTTCTTAATCCCCCTTTACTTTCTCTCGAGTCATGTTATCTTCACAAACTCCAAGCTTCCTTCTCATGGTGGCTCCCCTGATGATGGGACAAGTGGAGTGGTGGAGGGTACCTGTTGGAATTTGCATGCATGACTATTTATGAGTCATGTACTTCACAGGCAAGAATCACCTCTATAATTACTTTCAGTCAGTACATCGTACTAAATGATCTTGGCATTGGGCAGTTTTCCCATAGCTGAAAGTAAAGTATAATCAGAAAGAACAATATTTTAACTTCAGAGACATAATCAATTCCTTTCTATCAAGAGTTATGTATGTATAAAGTTTAAAAATACAATACTCTGGCAATGAGAAAGTCCCTTCTTAGCAATAAGTAACAGTATTTGCAGATTAATCTACAATTTCTCACCCAAAGGATGAAGCACATTTATTTGCCAGATTAAGAAAGATGTTTTTGGTTTGGATTTTTACATTTTTTTTAACTCCTGGAAAATAAAGGCAACAAATTCCAACTACTTTTAGAATGTGTCTATCAAACTGTAAATCAAAAGAAAAACTACATTGTAAGGTCGATGAAGACGGACACTTTTTCAGTCCTGGAGACCAGTCTGTTTGCCAAATTAATGAATGAGTTAATTGAGAAGGGAACCTTAAGCAATGAGGCATTACTCAAATCCTGAAAACCTGTGGACCTTTGCTCAAATGGACACTTCACATCAAAATGTGATTAGCACCTCCTGAAACATGTAGACCTTTAGCTGTTCTCCCATCTCTTATAAAGCTATTGAAACAAAGCTGTGTGTATTCTGTAGGATGTGTAACAATCAGCCTAGGGTGTCCCAAAGTCAAGGATATACATGGCATGCATTCCAGCAGAATCATTCTTACTTATAGATTGGAGGGAAGGGGTTAAATAATCTTACTAGTAAGCAATTTAAAACATTTTTATATCAAAAAACAAGATGTATTACAGATAGACTAAAATATGCATTCATTCTTAATAAATAGCGAAGCTTCAAAGTAATTTAGAGCTTGTAGCAGACTGCAAAGGTGTCACCACCCATTCTCCCCAGATGTACAGCTTCACTTTCCTCTGCCCTTAAGCTTTGGTTGAGAAATTCAAAAAGACTGAACAGAACATTTCACCATTCTTTCAATACAGAAAAGAGCCATTCCATAATGACTGTGCTCTAATAAATGCTTCCATTCTCAGGTAATACTTCAAAGAAAACGATAAAATATTTAAAGGTGAACTTTCTGATCACATTCTCCATTTAAAAGGTCATTTGCCTACGTGACTCCATATATTTTATTTGGTACCTAAAACTTTTACTTTAAAAACCATTTTCCATGTGATCTTCCACTCCTCAGTAAACGTGCGCACGCGCACACGCACACAAACACAGTATTATGATCTGTGATGAAAAGATTTCTATAAATTATTTCATGTTTGAATTTTAATTCAAGTGAGCACAGAATAAAGGGTAAAATTTACCAAAAAAAATGTAAAAGTGAGAGAGACACAGGAAGATTTTATACCTAAAAACACATACCGCCTAAGCACAAAAGGAGAGAAACAGAACTCACAGAGAGGTAAAGTTACACACACACAAGGCGTCTGAACTTCTGTCTCAGCCAAAATCAGAGGAAGCTGTGAAGCAAGACAGCCATCGGGCCCCGGGTGAATGAGGTCCACAGTCCAGTGTCACAGAATGTCTGGCATTCGCAGTCATGAGGAAAGAACACGCAGCCCCCATGCTCTAGGGCCCCTCTCTTAAGGACTGCTCCAGGCATGCAGGTCCAAAATAAACCAAACCAGAAAGACTGAACTGCCTTTCACCCATTGGTGACGACCTAGTTCTGTACCTGGCCAGGTTCATAGATCCAGGGTCAACACACTTTTTTTCCTTTGGCCGCATGGCATGTGGGATCTTAGCTGCCCAACCAGGGATCAACCCGTGCCCCCTGCAGCGGATGCGTGGAGTCCTAACCCCTGGACCGCCAGGGAAGTCCTGATCAACGCATTTTTAACGCCTCCTCTTCCACCACATCCTCAGCTTCACATCATGACTATTTTTCAGAGAAAAAAAATGTGGGTTCTTTTGGTGGGGAGACAGCAGGAAAATAATTATTAGTTCTAACTTCATAGGTAGTAATAAAACTATTTGCTAATAATTGGTTTTTCATCATTACTAAACAAAATGTTTGCCTTATAATCTTTATTATTTATATTGCTTAAAATACTTTCTGAAAGATTGCGAGGGTTTTGTGGAGGTATTTTTTGCATACTACCATATGGTCACGAAACTTACTAATTTTGATCTGGTAGATACCTTAAGGAATAAAGACAAGTGTAAATAATTTTGTTAAATACACACTCCAACATTTTCAAAATTCACATGCCGCTCCAAAATAATTAATGCATAGACAAAGAAAATGATTTACTACTTACTATTATTTGTTTTTTCCCTAGTTTTATTGAGATAAAATTTATATACAACACTGTATTAGTTTTAGATTTACAACATGATGTGTTTTTTGTTTTGTTTTGTTTGCGGTACGCAGGCCTCTCACTGTTGTGGCCTCTCCTGTTGCGGAGCACAGGCTCCGGACGCGCAGGCTCAGCGGCCACGGCTCACGGGCCCAGCCTCTCCATGGCATGTGGGATCCTCCCGGACCGGGGCACGAACCCGTGTCCCCTGAATCGGCAGGCGGACTCTCAACCACTGCGCCACCAGGGAAGCCCCATGATGATTTGATTATTTACTATTATTTCTATATCTCTTCTGATACAAATTTCAACTGCATTAGATTTTATCATAAGAACCTATAATTTTTCCTCTTCCTAGGTGTACTAGAGCATCATTATAAAAGAGTACTTATATATCCCAATATTTCATCTTTTTGTGTTTACTGTTAAATATTTTGTGTTTACTATTTAAAGAGCTCAAACAAATTGACAAGAAAAATACAGATTCAAGTGGTACAAAGGATATGAATGGATAATTCTTTTTTTACTGAAGTATAGTTGATTTACTATTATTTTAGTTTCAGGTGTACAACATCGTGATTCAACATTTTTATAGATTATACTCCATTTAAAATTATAAAATAATGGCTAGTTTTGCCTGTGCTGTACAATACATCCTTGTAACTTATTTATTTTATACATAGTAGTTTGTGCCTCTTTACCTCTACGCCTAGCTTGCCTCTTCCCCCTTCCTTCTCTCAACTGGTAATCACTAGTTTTTCTCTATATCTGTTGAGTCTGTTTCTGTTTTGTTATATTCATTCTTTTGCTTTATTTTTTAGATTCCACATAGAAGTGATACCATACAGTATTTCTCTTTCTCTGTATGACTTATTTCACTAAGCATAATACCCTCTAGGTCCGTCCATGTTGCACCAAACGGCAGAATTTCATTCTCTTTTATGGCTGACTAATATTCCATTTCGTATATATACCACATCTTCTTTATCCATTCATCTGTTGATGGACACTTAGATTGCTTCCATATCTTGGCCATTGTAAACAATGCTGCTATGAACACTGGGGTGCATGTATCTTTTTGAATTAGTGTTTTCGTTTTCTTCAGATATATACCCAACAGTGGAATTGCTAGATCACACGGTTATTCTATGCTTAGTTTTTTGAGAAACCTCCATAATGTTTCCAGACTGGCTGCACCAGTTTACATTCTCACCAAGAGTGTACTAAGGTTCCCTTTTCTCCACATCCTTGCCAGCATTTGTTAGTTGTGGTCTTTTTGACGATGGCCATTCTGACAGATGTGAGGTGATATCTTATTGTGGTTTTGATTTGCATTTCTCTGATGATTAGTGATGTTCAGCATCTTTTCATGTCACTGTTGGCCATCTGTATATCTTCTTTGAAAAAATGTCTATTCAGGTCTTCTGCCCAGTTTTTAATCATGAACAGAAAATTCTTAAGAAAAGTAGTAAAATAGGGGCTTCCCTGGTGGTACAGTGGTTAAGAATCCACCTGCCAATGCAGGGGACACAGGTTCAAGCCCTGATCCAGGAAGATCCCACATGCCGCGGAGCAACTAAACCCATGCACCACAATTACTGAGCCTGTGCTCTAGAGCCCGCGAGCCACAACTACTGAAGCCCGCGTGCCTAGAGCCCCTGCTCTGCAACAAGAGAAGCCACCACAATAAGAAGCACGTGCACCACAATGAAGAGTAGCCCCTGCTCGCTGCAACTAGAGAAAGCCCACGTGCAGCAACGAAGACCCAATGCAGCCAAAAATAAATAAATTAAATAAATAAATTTATTTTTTAAAGAAAGAAGTAGTAAAATAAAGATAAGGGAGAGATGTTTAAATGGAAAAATAAAGAAATACAGATTAAATCAAGAAGATGCTAGTTTTGGAAAAGATTATAAAACAAAAGATTATACACAGTGCTGGAGAAGATCCAGTAAAACGAGGCATTGGTGCTATAACTGTAAATTAAAATAGGCTTTCAGTAAAACAATTGGATACAATATTTAATACCTTCATACAACCTGACTGTTTTTTTGTTTTTGTTTTTTAAGAAGATGTTGGGAGTAGGAGTTTATTAATTAATTTATTTATTTTTGCTGTGTTGGGTCTTCATTTCTGTGCAAGGACTTTCTCTAGTTGTGGCAAGCGGGGGCCATTCTTCATCACGGTGCACGGGCCTCTCACTGTCGCAGCCTCTCTTGTTGCGGAGCACAGGCTCCAGACGCACAGGCTCAGTAGTTGTGGCTCACAGGGCTAGTTGCTCCGCGGCATGTGGGATCCTCCCAGACCAGGGCTCGAACCCGTGTCCCCTGCATTAGCAGGCAGATTCTCAACCACTATGCCACCAGGGAAGCCCCAACCTGACTGTTTAACTTTTTAACTCCACTTTTAGGAATCTAGCCACCACCACCCCAAATTAAATATAGAAATATTTCTAAAAATTATTAAATTCTTCTTAAAAAATAAACCATTTTTAAATTTCTTTTTAAAAAATCCTTTTAGAACAGGGATATAAATAAATGATATAGCTGTACATCAGAGCATTACTAATTATTAGAAACAATTTATATACAATATATATATATCCCACATGAAAGAATAGTTAGATGACGTATAGCTGATTCACTTTGTTATACAGCAGAAACTAACACAACATTGTAAAGCAATTATACTCCAATAAAGATGTTAAAATAAGAAAATAAATAAAAAGTGAAAAGTAAAGAAAAAAGAATAGTTAGATGAATTATAGCATATTCATTCTGAGAAATAATAAGCAATCATTAATTTCTTAAAAGATGACACAATAAGAAAAAGCAGAATACCACGCACATATGGACACCTTATCTTTGATAAAGGTGGCAGGAATGTACAGTGGAGAAAGGACAGCCTTTTCAATAAGTGGTGCTGGGAAAACTGGACAGGTACATGTAAAAGTATGAGATTAGATCACTCCCTAACATCATACACAAAAATAAGCTCAAAATGGATTAAAGACCTAAATGTAAGGCCAGAAACTATCAAACTCTTAGAGGAGAACATAGGCAGAACACTATGACATAAATCACAGCAAGATCCTTTCTGACCCACCTCCTAGAGAAATGGAAATAAAAACAAAAATAAACAAATGGGACCTAATGAAACTTAAGCTTTTGCACAGCAAAGGAAACCATAAACAAGACCAAAAGACAACCCTCAGAATGGGAGAAAATATTTGCAAATGAAGCAACTGACAAAGGATTAATCTCCAAAATTTACAAGCAGCTCATGCAGCTCAATAACAAAAAAACAAACAACCCAATCCAAAATTGGGCAGAAGACCTAAATAGACATTTCTCCAAAGAAGATATACAGACTGCCAACAAACACATGAAAGAATGCTCAACATCATTAATCATTAGAGAAATGCAAATCAAAACTACAATGAGATATCATCTCACACCAGTCAGAATGGCCATCATCGAAAAATCTAGAAACAATAAATGCTGGAGAGGGTGTGGAGAAAAGGGAACACTCTTGCACTGCTGGTGGGAATGTGAATTGGTTCAGCCACTATAGAGAACAGTATGGAGGTTCCTTAAAAAACTACAAATAGAACTACCATATGACCCAGCAATCCCACTACTGGGCATATACCCTGAGAAAACCGAAATTCAAAAAGAGTCATGTACCAAAATGTTCATTGCAGCTCTATTTACAATAGCCCGGAGATGGAAACAACCTAAGTGCCCATCATCGGATGAATGGATAAAGAAGATATGGCACATATATACAATGGAATATTACTCAGCCATAAAAAGAAATGAAATTGAGCTATTTGTAATGAGGTGGATAGACCCAGAGTCTGTCATACAGAGTGAAGTAAGTCAGAAAGAAAAAGACAAATACCATATGCTGACACATATATATGGAATTTAAGAAAAAAAAATGTCATGAAGAACCTAGGGGTAAGACAGGAATAAAGACACAGACCTACTGGAGGACGGACTTGAGGATATGGGGAGGGGGAAGGGTGAGCTGTGACAGGGCGAGAGAGAGGCATGGACATATATACACTACCAAACGTAAGGTAGATAGCTAGTGGGAAGCAGCCGCATGGCACAGGGATATCGGCTCAGTGCTTTGTGACCGCCTGGAGGGGTGGGATAGGGAGGGTGGGAGGGAGGGAGACACAAGAGGGAAGAGATATGGGAACATATGTATATGTATAACTGATTCACTTTGTTATAAAGCAGAAACTAACACACCATTGTAAAGCAATTATACTCCAATAAAGATGTTAAAAAAAGAAAAAGCAGAATACAAAACTGTATACATGGTATTATTACAATGTAAATTTTTTTGTGTTTTATTTTAGAATAGTTTTAGATTTACAGAAAAGATGTCAAGGTAGTATAAAGAGTTTCCGTATAATTCAAACCCGATTTCTCCTATTGTTAACATCTTCCTTTAGCATAGTGTATTTATCACAATTAATGAGCCCATAATGATACATTATTATTAACTAAAGTCCATGTTTCATTCATATGTCCTTAGCTTTTCCCAAATGTCCTTTTCTGTTCCAGGATCTCATCCAGGAGACCACATCACATTTAGTTGTCATGTCTCCTTAAGTTCCCCCCGGCTGTGACAGTATCTCAAACTTTCCTTGTTATTGATGACCTTGATAGTTTGGAGGCATACTCACATGGCATTTTGTAAAATGTTGCTTATTTGGGACTTTCCTAACGTTTTTCTCATGATTAGACCAGACTGATGGGTTTGAGGGAGAAAGATCACAGAAGTCAAGTGCTCTTTCCATCAGCACATTTTAAAAAGGCACGGAAAAAAGAAATATAACAAAATGTTAACAATAATTAATTTGAGTAATGAGGGTCTATGGGTAATTTTTTTTCTTCTCTCATTTACCTAAATCTTTTTTTCTTAGATGCTTCACTAAAAGCATTTTTATGACTATAAAAGGAAACACCTAAAGGGAAACCATGTAGTTAAAAATGGAACAACAGCAGAAATATGTCATCTTCTGTCCGGGTGGCTACACTTGCCTACCAGCTGCTGCTTCTCCTCCATGTCACCAGTAGCCGTGCAATTGATTTGACAGCTGTTGAATGACTCCTAGGTACTGGTGCATCTATTTAGGCTAGAGACTGAGAAGGGCAAACTATTTGGGGAGGGCTGTCATTCTTCCTGACATCTTTCTTACATATAGGCCAACATATAATACCCTTATGGATATGAAAAGGGTGAATTCAGCTCATTAAATTCTCATCTGTGTAGAAAAAAGATCATGAACTATTAGGTGAAAAACAATCAAGTTGCAGAACAGTATAAATGGTAGATATAATTTTTATAAAAAGATACAATATATACATCTCCAGTCAATCATATATATGCATTTTTTAGGTCTAGAAGGGTGTGCATCAGTCTATAACTTCCTGAAGGAAAGGAGAATTAAAAGGGAAGTTGATTTTTTGGGTTTTTTTACTTTTTATACATTTATATATTATATAAACTTTACCATAAGCATTTTTTTTTTTTTTTTTTTTTTGCGGTATGTGGGCCTCTCACTGTTGTGGCCTCTCCCGTTGCGGAGCACAGGCTCCAGACGCGCAGGCGCAGCAGCCATGGCTCACGGGCCCAGCCACTCCGCGGCATGTGGGATCTTCCCGGACCGGGGCACCAACCCGTGTCCCCTGCATCGGCAGGCGGACTCTCAACCACTGCGCCACCAGGGAAGCCCTATCATTTTTTAAAAGCGTTTTAAAATGTAGAGAAGCTTTAAGCCAAAAATTCATTTATTTAAAGAGTTAAACTGACCACTATATACAAAACTGGGCACAGTTCCAAAGACTAAACCAAAAGAAGGAAGTTTCGATAAATTTCAAACATGACATACCAAGCTTACAATTCTTCATTTAACTTTCAAGAATGTAAATGCCATTTTTGTGTGTTTTGTTCCTTTTTCAAATTGAAATTAAATGTAGCTGTCTGTATTACTTGCACATCTCTCTCTCCCAAACTACCATTATTTTAAGAAGGATGTTCATGGCAAGCACTAACATCAGAGAGAGAGAGGTTTCTCAGCCATAATTTAATTAGTTCACTCAGGCCTTTCAAACAGCTGCAGTGTCTAAAAGCAGCCAACTGTTAGGGCAATATGCCCACATGTTCTTTCGCTTTTTAACAAGCTGATTTGATACACATACCTCAAGAGAATCTGTGAAGAAACTTATCCAAGAGTCCAACCCAGAAATCTAACACTAATCATCTTCACAGCCACTCAGGCAGTGGACACTGTGTTCCTTACAATTTTATTCTTTGCATTTCTTATTATTTCCAAGGTCCTCAGATATCACCTGGACTTGAAAAATGGCAAAGGTATTCAAGTTTCTACCCAAATCAACTTCTCTGAGTTAAAGCGTTGCAAGTCTTTGTTAAAACACAAATAAACAGGCTATCTTAAACAGACAGCACATTTTATGCCTTTATACTTCATTTTTATCTCAGCACAATTTTATCAGACTAAATGGAGTGAAACACAGAGTACCACGAAAATGGAACATTGGGAAGTAAGTGTTGATGAGGATGAGAGGATCTGGAAGGACTTGGCACGTGACAGTGGCTGGCAAAAAGCAACCCGCAAGGAGTTTCAGAAGAATGGTGGGCTCTGAGGGAATTCATTTTTTTAAGATACATAATTCTATTTACTAAGTTTTTCAAGGTTCTTAGGAGAATAGAATAAACAGAAGTGATTTATTAGAGGAACAGAGAGCTCAGGAAAGATCAGGCAGTTTGCCCCCATATCAGACTGCAAAGATCCTGCATGACAGGATACTGTCTCATACACGTGGTTTATTTACCCACAAGCAAGGTTAGGGTGGCTTAGGGTTAGAAAAGGAATCTAAGGATAAGAGGGACCTAAGGGAATCTAAGACTTCTGGGACATAGACCCAGCACTTATGGGACAATGAAGGATCTAACGCATTCATTCAGGTAGAGCTAGAATCCAAGCAACCTAGATCATCAACACCCTAAGAATACTGAAAACTTATCATGATAATTATATATCATTTCACAAAAGTTCTTGATAAACTAAGGCAGGTAATACAGCTGAATAGCTGACCGAAACTTCAGACTTGTTTCTGATCTACATGTATAAGGAATGGAAACCATCCACCCAGGCTTCCACATGTCAACGCTGGCAAGAGCGTACTAGCTATAAATTCTAGCTCGCTCTCCTTCAAGCAGTCATTCATCCCTCTGCACATCTATTTATTCAACAAATGTTTATCTGGGTGTTAACCAATGCCAGGGCCTGTGCTAGGTGCTAGATTTAGAAAGTTAATAAGCCACAGGCTCTTCCCTCAAGGATAATTAAATCTCCAGGAGGACATCCTGTTTTTGCCAGACTGATTCTTTCCAAATCTCTTCCTCAAATTGTCTGAAAGGTTACACTTCTGAATTCTAGAAAGATGGCCAAATTAAAGAGAATAAAATATTTACAATCATAAAAAAAAAGAGAGAGAAAGATGGCCGCAAGCAATGGAAGCATAGTTTTTGAATCTTTCCAAATCTCCACATAAAAACAGAACAACTGATATCAAGAGCAAAACCCATGGACAACATCCACAACAAAACTAGGTGACAAAATATCTTCTTGAATCCCAAAATACAAATCATTGGGTACAAATCACATGCAGCTACAAGACTTGCACAATCCCCATATCAATGAGGAAAGAAGGAAAGTGAAGCCATGGGGTAATTAAGGAGCCTGAGAACCAAAGTAACCAACAGTCACTGTAAAGCCTGGCTGGCCAATGGGAGAACAGCAGCTGAAACCAAAAGGCTTCTGTCTACTCCAAAAACAGATGAGTGAGAGGGGCCCATGGCAAAGTTTAAGGGGCTAAACTACAGAAACTGTTCCCCGAGGACTCACACGCAAGATTGGAACCCAAACTGACAGGAAACTGCTGGACATGGAATCAAACATGAGCAGAACAGGAAAAGGAAAGAGAAAGTCCGGATGAAAGTCAAATAAGCTACTGCATTTTGTAACAGCTTTATGAATATGTAATTTACATATCACAATTTTCGCCTTTTTAAAGCATTCAATTCATTGGTTTTTAGTATATTTACAAAGTCATGTAATCGTCGCCATTACCCAATTTTAGAACATTTTCAACACCCTAGAAAGAAACCTTGTACCTATCACCAGTCACATCTCCATACCCTCAACCTTCCTCCATCCATTCCAGTCCTGGGCACCACGAATCTATTTTCTCTACTTATAGTTTTGACTGTTTTGAACATTCTATATGAATGGTGTCATACAGTATGGTCTTTTGTGACTGGCTTCTTCCACTGAGCACATTTTGAGATTCATCTGTGTTGTAGCATGTATTAGTAATTCATAAACTTCATTCCTTTTCACTGCCAAATAATATTCCATTGTATGGGTATGCCACTTTTGTTTATCCGTTCATCACTTAATGAACATTTGTTTACACTTTTTGGCTGCTATGAATAATGCTGTTATGAACATTCATGTATAAGTCTTGTATACAGTATGTTTTCATTTCTCATGGGTGGACACCTAGGAGTGGAACTGTCGAGTCATATGGTGACTCTATGTTTAAACTTTTGAGGAATGCTCAACTGTTCCCCATAGTGGCTGCACTATTTTACATTGCTACCAACAGTGTACAAAGATTCCGATGACTCCACTTCTTTCTCAGCACTTGTTATTGTCTGTCTTTTTCATCATTGCTGTTCTTGTAGGTGTCAAGTAGTAACCTGACATTTCCATAATGTTTTGATTTGCATTTCTATAATGGCAAAAGATGTTGAGCATTTGGCCATTTGCATATCTCCTTGGGGAAAATATCATTCAAATACTTTGTTCATTTTTTTTTTAACCATCTTTATTGGAGTATAATTGCTTTAACATGGTGTGTGTTTCTGCTTTATAACAAAGTGAATCAGCTATACATATACATATATTCCCATATCCCCTCCCTCTTGCGTCTCCCTCCCACCCTCCCTATTCCACCCCTCTAGGTGGTCACAAAGCACGAAGCTGATCTCCCTGTGCTATGTGGCTGCTTCCCACTAGCTATCTATTTTACATTTGGTAGTGTATATATGTCCATGCCACTCTCACTTCTTCCCAGCTTACCCTCCCCCCTCCCCGTGTGCTCAAGTCCATTCTCTATGTCTGCATCTTTATTCCTGTCCTGCCCCTAGGTTCATCAGAACCATTTTTTTGTTTTTTGGGGTTTTTTTAGATTCCATATATATGCATTAGCATATGGTATTTGTTTTTCTCTTTCTGACTTACTTCACTCTGTATGACAATCTCGAGGTCCATCTACCTCACTACAAATAGCTCAACTTCGTTTCTTTTTATGGCTGAGTAATATTCTGTTGTAGATATGTGCTACATCTTCTTCACCCATTCATCTGTCAATGGACACTTAGGTTGCTTCTATGTCCTTCTGTTCATTTTTTAATTGGATGATTTGCTTTTATAATTGAGTTGTAATAGTTCTTTATCTGGTTACAAGTTCCTTCAGACATATGATTTGCAAATATTTTCTCTCATTCTATGTGTTGTCCTTTCGTTTTCTTGAAAGTAAAAGTACACAAGTTTTTAATTTTGATGAAGTCCAATTTAGTCTTCTCTTTTGACCGTTTTATTTGGAGATCATATCTAAAAACCATTGACTAATCCAAAGTCATGAAGATTTGCTCCCACATTTTCTTCTAGGAGTTTTATAGTTTTAACTCTTACATTTAGATCTATAATCCATTTTAAGTTAATTTTTGGATAGCGTGTGAAGTAAGCTGCAACTTCATCCTTTTGCTTATGCATATACAGTTTCCCCGGCACCGTTTGTTGGAAAGGTAATTACTTCCCCATTGAATTGTCTTGGCACTCTCGCCAAAAGTTAATTTACAATAAGGGTTTATTTCTTGACTTGGAATTCTATTCCATAGATTCGTACGTCTATCTTTACGTGAATACCACACTGTCTTGATTACTGCAGCTTTGTAGTAAATTTTGAAATTGATAAATGTGAGTCCTGCAACTTTGTAAATTTTTTTTAATGTTTTGAGTATTCTAGGTCTCTTGAATTTTAGGATCAGCTTGCCAATTTCTGTAAAAGAAAAAAAAAAAAAAGCCAGCTGGGATTCCAACAAGGATTGCATTGAATACATTGATCAACTTGAGGATGCCATTTTAGCCATATTAATTCTTCCAATCTATGAACAAAGATGGATTGCCATTTATTAGAACTTCTTTATGTTTTTCAATGACATTTTATCATTTTTAGTGTATAAGTCTTGTACCTCTTTTGCTAAATTTATTCCTAAGTATTTTATTCTTTTTCATACTGCTGTAAATGTAATTACTTTCTTAATATCATTTTTAGCTTGTTTATTGCCAAATGGAAATTTCAGGTCTTAATCATTTCACCCAGAGCAAAGTCTAGACTCTCTCTCTCTCTCTCACACACACACACACAAACACACCCAAATATATTAAAATGCCATTTTTTCTGAAAGAACTACTGCTAGTTATCAGTCTTACTCTCAATAAAACTTTTATTCACAGTTATACTTTGAATCTATAAATGTGTGTACACATAATTATATACATATGTGTATTTTTTTAAGGCTAGGAGTCTACAAACAAAATCTTACCAATGTTCATATCACAATGATGGCTGGTTTTAGGCAATTTTTTTCATCTTTGCTCAATTTGTTTTTAAATTTTTTCTATAATTAACATATACAATTTTTTTCTAATTTTAATTTTTTTATTAATTTTTAAAAGTGTATTTTCATTTCTGTCCAGGAAGTTTGTCAACTGCCCCAATTTAAGACTAAGAAAATAATGACTGGGTTTACAATTATTTTGTTATTCCATTTCAGTAGTCTTAGCAAACATTTGATTCTTTTCCAGTGTGGATTTATTCAAACATACTCATTAGGCTTTTTTTCCTTCAAAATACTCCGGTTGATAGGTAATTTAAAGTATTTGAGCCCTTCTTGAATTTTTACAAATTAGTTCATTCCAGTTTGAAGTGCACAGTTTGATTCAGATTGATCCTTAGTGAAGTTTCACAGTAAAATAAACAAAATCCTAAACATAACTTTAAGGAACAAAACTAAAAATCTCTTTAATAAATTAATATTCTGTTGCCTACAAAGACCTTCAGAGAGGTCGTGAATGTTCTCTGTAATCCCAGCTTCTCTTTAGACATTTGTATAACTTCAACTGATAAATTTTACACCCCCTTTTCCAGATAGCTATAAAAGTTTCTTTTAATCTTAGGATGTTAAGATACTACTGTCAAGGACTTCCCTGGTGGCACAGTGGTTAAGAATCCGCCTGCTAATGCAGAGGACACGGGTTCGAGCCCTGGTCCGGTAAGATTCCACATGCCACGGAGCAACTAAGCGCCACAACTACTGAGTCTGTGCTCAAGAGCCGGTGCTCCACAGCAAAAGCAGCCATTGCAATGAAGAACCTTCACGCCACAACTAGAGAAAAGCCTGCACACAGCAACAAAAACCCAATGCAGCCAAAAATAATAAGTAAATAATTTTTTTAAAAAAAAAGATACTACTGTCAGTTTATCCTTATTTTGCTCTGTCACCTCTGGGGGAAATGAATCTGAAAGCAAAACTTTTAAACGTTCTGATCCACTTCACAGAAGTTATAAAGAATTTACTCAAGGGCTTCCCTGGTGGCGCAGTGGTTGAGAGTCCACCTGCCGATGCAGGGGACACGGGTTCGTGCCCCGGTCCAGGAAGATCCCACATGCCGCGGAGCGGCTGGGCCCGTGAACCATGGCCGCTGAGCCTGCGCATCCGGAGCCTGTGCTCCGCAACCGGAGAGGCCACAACAGTGAGAGGCCCGCATACCGCAAAAAAAAAAAAAAAGAATTACTCAGCTCCAAGATTTTAAAATGTGTTCCCCAAATTCATGCTCATTTACTTTATCCCGATATGCCACAGATCTAAACTTCAGTTGCCTGTTTTGTACAAAGGAAATAAAAGCCCTCTCAGAATACTGTTGTGAGCTTTAAATAAGCTGATATACATAAAGCTCTTAACACAGTGAATAATCACTCAAAAAATGGTAGCTCTAATTAGTACTATTTAATATATTCTTCAAAGCTTTCCTATATTATCTCTCCCTTTCATACTCAAAGCCCTATGCTTTCAGTCTGTCTTCCTCATGGTCTACCTAAACCACACCCACCGTAATGTGTATAGGAATCCAGGTGTGGACACACCTCAGTGTTACACGCACGATAGGACGATGTGTCTCCTTCTCCTCAGCTAACACTTAACAATTGCAACCCTTAACCCTAGTGCATTGTGCCCCAAATAAACTAGGAGCCAATGAAGATTAGAGTTCAAAACTATAAATAAACTTCACACGTGCTATATTTGCTTAAGAAGATGGGTCATAGCACACTACAAAGAAGAATGCCACTACGTGATATGCAGATCTATATTTGGTTACCAAAAAATTAAACAACTGTTTTGTTTTTTCCGAACTATCACGTGGAAATTAATAGTGAAATTACCTACCTTAGAAATACTGAAAGGGGAAATTCACAACCTACATGCTAAGCATAGACATAAAACATTTTAACCAATCTCAAATACCAGACACTTCACACAGACTATGAAGTCAAGTGGCAAAGGCTATATCAAGCCACAGAGATAAAGCCAAAAGTACCCTAACACAGTGCCACATATTTTACAAGCGATTTAAATATTCTTCACAGCTGTTCCTTTGCTTTACTGAGCCTAAAAGGCAAGCATATGGTAAATATGACAAGTCAAATTCTAATGCAGGTAATTAGAGTGAAAAAATATACAATACCATTCTTTCCACCTTTGCCAGGCAATGTAATGAAATGGAACTAGTTACCACTTAGTAGGAAATACGAGGTCTTATGTAAAACCCAATTAATATTATCAATATTATAATTGATATAATTATATATCAATATATGATATACCAACAAAGTCTCCGCCCTATGAGGCCTTTAGGATCCCTCTCAAACCCACAAACATTTGGGGGAAAGGACTTTTCCCCAAATGCTTCAGAGGCAGGGCCTTTGACCAAAGTATTTGGAAAGAGCAATCCTGGAATTGTCGTATACAGCTGTAATAACAGCCCCAAGCACAGGATGCCTACAGTGTCTCTTAAGACCCTTAGGGTTCAAAAAGCCCTACCTCTATTTGCAATATTAACTTTACTTAATCTTATGAATTTTCTGAAGGCTAAGGATGAATCAGTCAGCTTGCCTGGGTATATTCTCAGTTTTTCACGTGAGACAGGGAGGATTCTACACCTAAACCAGTGGACAATCCTGACTGAGTTCTGGATTTTGCTACTAAAATAGCTGACTTTATTAAATAAAGACTAGTTCACTCTGTAGAAAGTCTCAATAAAGAGCACCTAAATCGCCTTTTACATATGGAAACTCAAGGGCATGGCAGAGGAAGAATTCTCAATAAAGTGAACTAAGAGATGAACTGCCTACAAAATCAGACTGAGAAGCCCAGATCACATCCTATAAGCAGAAAGAGCCATCCGCTGAAAGATTTTTAGTATGTTGAAATGATGGAAGTACTTGAGAAACATTAATCTAACCAGGAGCTAGAGCAATCAAAGAGTGTGTGTGTGTGTGTGTGTGTGTGTGTGTGTATGTATGCGTGTGTGTGTGTGTGTGTGTGTGTGTGTGTGTGTGTGTGTGTGTCGGGGAGGAGAAAATAGAGGAAGGTAGACTACTTAAGACACTATATCAATAATCCAGATATGAGGTGATCCAGCTCTGGACTAAGGATTTGGAAGTGGAAAGGAAGAAATGCATACAAAGACCACTCAAAGTCAAAATGTGAAAAATGAATGCAAGCGTGGAGAGAAAGAAAATCAAAAATAAAGTATGAGGCTTGAGGAGAGGTCACTGAATTACTACCATAGATTAAAGGGGGATGTCAGGAGAAATAATCATGACTTTAAGAGATGAATTGGTTTCAGACATACTGAGTTTGCAGTGATGTAAGATATTCAATCATAGACAGTCACCAGGTCATTAAGTTGTCTGCAAAAACAAGTTTATCAAGCCATTTTTACAGAGGCATACCATCTGAGAGTACTTCTAACGTCAGCATTATTTACCTTAATGCTTTAAACCGTGCTTATGAACACATAAATATTAAATAACAGATCACCAAATGCGGTTCTGTCAAACAGTGAAGTATCACGTTATTAAAACAAAATTGATTTAGTTGCTTGAATTCATTTTAGACTTTGGTTTTTCAAATATTTTTCTTACATTAGCTACCTTTTTCTTTCTGACTATTTTGTGGGGAAGATCACACAATTTGTTTGGATCAAGGATATAAAGCCAGGCTATATCAGAAGGAAAACTTCTTAGGTCAAAAAGTTTTACTTGATCACCTCCTGATATTTTATGGTTTGGTACACAACCACCTGAACCAAAAATAACCTTAACTTTGAATTCGTGTTATTGCTGGCAACAACATGAAGCAATCCATCATGGAATAAAGAAAACGACAGCTCACATAAATGTCAAGTTCTTCCTTAACCATTTTTTAAAAAAAGCATAACTACTTTGTGAAATTCAAGGGTCAAGGGACTGAGTGATATGACTCACTAGGGATTTTGCAAAATACTTTGATTTATAACTGAAATTAGGAAGCACATTACTTGTAGAAATCAAACTCACGGAGAAGTTTAACAAATACTTAGTATAAACCCTTGATCCACAAATCAAAATGGCTGCTCTTCGAAATAAACACCATGGCATGTTTTCCTTTACTTTCTCCTACTGTAAGAAGTAAAATACGTATATATAAAAAGCAATCACTGGTTCATCAGTAGTGACAAATATACCATATTAAAGTAAAATGTTAACAATAAGGGAAGCTGAGCATGAGATATGTAGGAACTCCCTGTACTATCTCTGTAATTTTTTTGTAAATCTAAAACTACTCTAAAATTTACAGTTTCTTTTCAAAAAGTAATCACTGTACTTTTTTTGCTTTTTAATTAAAGGTCACATTTTGCTTAATCTCATAACCAAATATTCATTCAATACATATGTATTGAACAAATGGGTGTTCAGCTCTATGATTTACAATGACGACTGAGACCTGAGGGCTAAGGAAGAAATCATATCCCTGTAATTTCCAACGACTCACACTCAAGGAGCTTAACAACTAGGAGAGAAGAAATAACACCGAGGACACAAAGTGTAATACACAAAAGTCATAAAGCAACTTTTTCCCCCTTCCCCAAGCACTCCTGTACACCTATTCTGCCAGGCTAAATCTTCCTCTGGCCTTAAATCTAAGACAGTTGTGTGCCAGGTGTGTTGGATAATAAAAAAGGCCCTAAAACAGTCTCAGTTCAGTAATTAAATACCCAGTTCACGTAAAAACCAAACTCTGGACTTCATTCAAAAGTAGAGTGTCGCCCTCCCCTGGCTCAGGCCAGCTGCTTTTCTTTCACTTGACCAGCAGATCTCCCGAGCAACCCCTACTGGCTGATGTGCAGTTGCCTCTGACCCCCTCGGGGGAGGTCATGGGACAGAGAAAGTCTTAACTGCTCTGCAAATATCTGCATGGTTTGCCATGCAGATGCCCAGAGTTGAGTGCTCCACTCACAGGGATGGGGATCCCTGCCCCATCCTTGACAAGCACCACCATACCTTCTCTGGATGGTCACTTACAATTCCATGGACTATCTCTGGCCCACTGTCAGTGGGAAAACAAGTACTTCCCAACCACTGTTCTCTACTCTCTGGCATTGGCTACATCAGCCAGCTTCTTCCCCTTTAGATTGCTCTGGCATGACTGATTACGTGGTCTGCTCTGTTCCCCAAGCTGCAGGGCACACATAGCAGGTTATCTTTCCTTTCCTTCCCTCTCCTTCCCTCCCTCTATTCTTCCCTCCCTCCCTCACTCACTCTCACAAGCACAAATGGATATTATAACTATAGTAACTCAAGGCACTTTTACAGTAATTCAAATTGGAATATGACCTTTACCTAAGGAACCCCTTTACTATGCAACTGATTTTACAATTCCCTCAGCTGCAAATGATTTTACAATTGCTTAAGAAAGTTTTGCTGGAGGTTGTTTTGCTAGTCAAGCTCTGTTGCAACCTAAGAGGTGTTTTTAAGCAATCATCTGGCCTCTTTACAGTTCTGGCCTCTTCCCAGTCCAGTGCTGGAGAAAAAAGAAAAGAAAGCTGTTGAAGATTTTGCAACATTCTCACACCCTATTCCTTGGATTGCTACTTAAAAATGCATATATCTCATTAAGATCAAGGACTTTACCAACTTTTTAGTCTTAGTAGCCTATTAGCAGCTTTAAGAAAAAACAGACTAAAAGAAGGCAAATATCTTAGTTCAGATTAAGCATACCCCAAAGTTATATGTGAAAAGCTATTAAAAATAATATTAGGGCTTCCCTGGTGGTGCAGTGGTTGAGAGTCCGCCTGCCGATGCGGGGGACACGGGTTCGTGCCCCGGTCCGGGAAGATCCCACATGCCGTGGAGCGGCTGGGCCTGTAAGCCATGACCGCTGAGCCTGCGCTCCACAATTGGAGAGGCCACAACAGTGAGAGGCCCGCGTACCAAAAAAAGAAAATGATAATATTATTAAATGAGGAAAAATATTCTTCCAAATACTCTAATAAGTATGTTTCTTACCTTACAAAAGGACATGAATGAGAACCACACGGTAGTAAAAGGGTGAATAACAATTTACAGTCTGCTGAAGGATGAGGCTGAAGTGGGCTGTGGTCTCCCAGCCATGGCCACCTTGTGTGTGGTGGCACATTTGGGACTCACAAATTTCATTACATCCAAAAATCTTTACTGAGTGTTTACCATAGGCCTGATACCAGGTTACAGGCTATAGGGAATAGAAAAATAAATTCTATGATGCGGTGGCTCTCCTCAGGGGTGGTAAGATACATACAAATAACCACACAATACCAAATACGATAAGCACTAAAAGGCCATTATGCCACTAGCGGAGATTACATTTTCTGGAAGGATCAGAAGACCTCGTGCAGGAAGAGGCATTTTGCTAGGTTTTAAAGACACGCAGGATTTCACTAGTCAGAAATGGGAAGAACACTCCACTAACACAAAGAAAGAGAAGAGGGGAAAACATGTTTGAAGAACGGCATGTAACACATTTTAGCAGAAAGAGGATAGGCCAGAGAAGGGCAGAGAACCTGGGTCTGGAAAATTCCTCAGGAAGGAGTGGGTGATGAGTGCTGGGCAGAGTGGTACAAAACAAAAGGGAAAGGAACTCCTCTTATTTGAAAGACACTTGACCCCAGAGAAGTTCCAGTCAATGAGGGCTGCCACTCTTCACCAGCTGTAGCCAGCCTTCCAACTACATGGCCCTTGCAAATTCAGAGAGCGGTGGAAGCAGTCATATATACGGTATGTAAATCCTAAGTACGGCGTTAGCATCCTAAGTTTTGGATTTTAATAGGTGTGAATTTCTTTTCAGAGTGCTGCTTCAGTGCATGATCAGAAAATCTTCATGAGTAGCCTTCCTTCTGTAGTTTGAAACTACCTGACTCTCAATGGAGATGTGGTGTGGCTAATAAGCAAGAAATTTACAAGTGCTAAAAGCAAGCTGAAACGCAGATAATTCTATTTTCAAGAAGAGAAGGAGGAATCTTAGCCAGATTGCTGTTAAAGCTTCCTGGAACATGATCAGAAATAACAAAGGTTTCAAACAACCCCACACAATTACGCCTTGTGAGATCCTTGTGAATTCTACCCAATAATAATGTAATGTCACATCTAATACAGTGAAGTAAGCAGATGCCATGGGGACAAAGAAGAGAACAAGAAAACATAAAAGCAGGAAATCGTTCAGGAAGAAGGAGTGAACAACGTCTAGAGGAGAAACGTGGCACATACTAGAGCTGAACGAGGCCGTTAAGACACGGAACTTGAGTGACTACAAAACGCAAAGCAGTTAATAAAAGTAGGAATGATTTAAGCAGATTCACACACCTGGTTATTATTAAGAGCCCAACCTTAGATATTCTAACAGTCAACAAATAAAAATCTCTCTTCATTCAAAATTTAGATGTTTAGTTCTCAACAGAAACCCCACCCACTTATCCAAAACGAAGCCCTGAGAAAATCTTGGCAAACCTACCGCACTGGCTTCCAAGTTTCTTTCAGAGAAGTGATGAGCCAGAGGAACAACTGGGTGCCACCAGCACAGCATGAGCATTTGAGGTGCTTCTGCAAATCTCACAACGGCACAAACGATATCTCAGAACAGCGACAATGAAACAAACCACTTGCTTCACAAAGTCTTTTCTGACCCTGTTTTTGGCCACATACGATCTCGCCATCCTTGCAATCACTGTAGTTGGTTTAGGTCTCTCTGACCCCATTTCCAGTCTCCTTAACTGTGGGATCTTATCCCTCAATCAAATTCACAAAAGTACTCCAGGACTGGAGTTGGGTCCCACTCATCTCTGCAACCCCTGAGAGCCTGGAATAGAATCTTCAGGGATTTCTTGTTGAATTGGAAACCCTGTTACTAAATATTTCTTTGGAGTATATTTATAAATGCTTCCCTGTTACATAATGTTCTATAATAAGGACTGCAGAATAAGTATTTTTGCTAGGAACAATTACACTTCAAAGGAGCACTAATGGTTATTCCACAGGTCGCGTGTAGAGTCTTGGAAGAAAAACATGATATGAATCAGCATATCATAGATGAGTCAAAGAAAACTTCTCTAATAAATCTTGTTTCCAATGAAATAATTTTGGGTTTTTAAACAATGTGCCTCATTTTCCTTTTAAAAATTTTTAAAGAAAAACAAGTATGGAAGTACTTTGAAAGTGACAACTTTTTTAGCAAAAAAGAACCGTATTCTAAATCTGTACAAGATACATATTTGTTCTAAAGTTAATTATTGCAGCTTAGCCTAATCACTGACATTGGGATGAATCAATTGCTTATGTTTTTTGTTCTTCCATTTCAAAGACCTTTCCTGCCCCCTCCCCCATAGGTACATGGGGTACAAAGACTATGCACTAGAATGCACATTTACTGAACTAAGGACTGTTTTTAATGCCACCTATTGTAATACTCACAGACCTTATTTTAGGGGGTTAATACTGCTGACCCACATTGTGAACTACTGAGCAAAGATGAATCCTTCTGGCCCCTGACTTCACAGAGTTCCCTGGGATGCTATCTGAAAAATATAGTGTTAAGAAAAAAAAAGTCAAAATAATTCAGGCCTGACCTCAGAAAGCCACTGCTTCTGGGACAGCTACAGGATGATATTAGAGTGTCCTTTTTTTCTCATAACTAAGATGAGAAGCTATAACAAACCACCCCAGATGAGATTTCATTTATCTCCATCATAAAATACCCTTTGAGAAGCACATTACCTTTTTGTCAAGCAAAGACTCATTAATCATTTCATATGGAAAATTAATTAATTTTGGATAAGAAAAAATAAGTTCATTTAAAAATATTGAGAATTTCTACTGCATATGTTTCATTATCAAAGAAAATTCTTTTCTAAAATTCAATCCTTTCCAATATTTAAAAATCTATCTTTTTAAAAACTGCTGTACTTCTGTTACACATTTATGGGATTACCTTTTATAACTGTGCCCAGAAAGACTGTGAAAAGGAACTTTTCTGGGCATTTATGTTAAAGGTAACATCAATGTAATATGTCTTCTAATAAAAATAAGGATGGGGGGATCTTCAATGCATATCTAAATGTCACAGATTAGGAGATCTTTAATTTGATACTTTGTCTTTACAAGCAAAATAGAAAATTCAATCAAGTATCAGCTATTTTGGGATTTTAAAATGGATTTTTGCTTTAGTTTTCCATTAGTTTGTACATCTAGCCACCATTCGTTTATCAGTTTTCCTTTAATTTACCTTATAGTTTTAATTCAAGTTATACTTCAAAAAATCAAGCCAATTTTAGAGCTGCATTCTCTATTAGTTAGCCTAAATGACCCAGTTGACAGAGAAAATGTATTATAATGGCATAATACCAGAGCTAATTTTGGGAGGGAAAGTTTGAAAAAGCAACAACACCCTAAATTAGACACTAAAAACACTGGCCCAAAGTAATAATCACAAACTAGATCTAAACAGAGAGCTGGCATTTGCCCTCAGTCAAGAGAAAGTTGCTACCCTTTTATTGCAATGTATCTATATTAATGTTTAATTTATATAGATATCTATATATTTAAGGGTCTCTTCTCTGTTTAAAGCTAATTGGTAAGTTTCAGGGAAATATCTCAGTAAATTTCCATATAATTGATTTCCAAAAGAAAGTGGCATAATAACATGTATATTTTTCCTCTGGTTAATACAGCAGTAAAAATACACAGAAGCACTGTTTTTAATAAGAGGTGGTTTGGGGCTTCCCTGGTGGCCCAGTGGTTGAGAATCTGCCTGCCAATGCAGCAGACAAGGGTTCGAGCCCTGGTCTGGGAAGATCCCACATGCCACGGAGCAACGGGGCCCATGAGCCACAACTACTGATCCTGCGCGTCTGGAGCCTGTGCTCCGCAACAAGAGAGGCCGCGACAGTGAGAGGCCCGCGCACCGCGATGAAGAGTGGCCCCCCGCTCGCCGCAACTAGAGAAAGCCCTCGCACAGAAACGAAGACCCAACACAGCCAAAAATAAATTAATTAATTAATTTTAAAAAAAGAATATTCGTCCTATCATGCTATTAAAGTCTTCTAAAAAATTAAATAAAATAAGAGGTGGTTTGTTAGGACTAATAACTTGCTACAATTTATGACAGAGAGAGGGTTTTCTTTTCAAATTGAGAAAATAAATAAATAAAAAGGCAGTAAAACTGTGAAAGGAAAGGAGGAGATTGAAAACCAAGTTGGAGGAGGAATAAACACAAGCAGATGAAGATAGCAAGCAGTTCCAGACATTACTCTGCAAATTCTAGGTACTGAAGCCTGAGAAGGAAGGCTTCTCTGTGAGACTGTAAATGAAAACGTCCATGACCTAGTAGCGCCACAGCTACTTCTGTTCACTACCCATTTTAAGGCCTTTCTAGTATAATGCCTTTGGGGGAGGTGTTTGCTCTATTTCTATACCACAGGTTTTATTCTCTCTCAATATAAATTAATTTTTAAAAATTATGAAAAATTGATCCAAGAAAATAGTCATTTAATGAATTTTAAATCTTTTAATTATATTGATGTTTTGCAACTGCTTTTTAAAAATTATTTTAGATAATGCTTAAGGCAAATCATTTTTTCAAAACTAATACAGTGATTGATTCCTATTACTAAATGATTTCACAGGAAGCATCATGCATACAGCTAACAACTGAGTGGAGGTTAAACTTTTTGTTATGTTTGGCTACTGCTAACTCTGTGATTCTAGACATATTAGGATAAACACATATAAATCAAATAATTCTTTTCTTATTCACCTCAAATTTAAATTCATTTCCTAGCAACAACTGGTATGAGATTCTAGGAACTACTCAGCTACTGGCTCAACTTTTTACCTGATTTGGCAAATGTCTACACAGGCTTGGAAGCAGTCTTACTCAACCCAGTGTCTAGTAATAACCACAAAAGGCTTCTGATGTCCAAAAACTACATGAAAGGGAAAACATCCCCAAATCAAAAATCTTTAAATGAAAGTAGAAGGAGTGAGTATCGGCAAAGCACAAATTTTGAAGTACCATGTATATCAATATTATTAAAACAGATCTTTCAAAGCAGCCCATTAACCTCACACTGCTGTCACCCCACCCTGGCTTCTTCTGTATTTAGACGTCACTGGGCACGTACCCTTAGTCCCACATTCACTCTCTCGAATTATTCATAAACATCGCTCTCCTCCAGACTTGAAGATCGCGTAAGGGCTGGGACCACTGTTCCCACTCATCTCTGCATCCACTACAGCACTTACAATAGTGCTTTATTCACTGTTTACGTGAAAAATCTTTACATTTCTGTTGCTTAGAGGAGCAAAACGAAAATGCTGAATTATTTTTCTCATATAATTAATTTTGTGAACTATTAATCAATTCCTGATGCACTTTGGGAAACACTCCCCTAATAGTTTAGCAATAAGAAGGACTGAAATAAGGAATAGACTACAAGAGTATAAGCCATAAAAATAAAGTCAGGAAGCAAGTATTTAGTACTTAGTATTAAATAATATAAAACTTGGTTTTTAATACCTGGTATTCTCTAGAGGTATAAAAACTTACAGGGGATGTTAAAATACAGGCTTTACTAATGGAGCCCTTCAATACTGTTTGTTTGTTTGTCTGTTTGTTTATTATAGTTTGGGAGGGTTTTTGTGGGGGGGCGAGAGCAAGGAATAAAGCAAGCAAAGCTCACACATTACAGTATAAATGCTTCATCTCAAGAGACAGATCTCAAACATACATCTGTTTTGCACCATTCTACACTAAGGTCTGATGTTAACGACCAAATCAGACTGTTAAGGAGAAAAATCTGAAAATTTACCTGGGAAATTGTCATATGTATTATGTGCCTCTCCAGCATGTTTCTGCTCTACCCCTACTTTTTTTAATGGTATATTGGAAAACTGGTATATTGGAAAACCGGTATGGTGTTTGCTGATCTAAATCTATACTAGACTTTTCTAGAAAAACAACCAAGTAAGGAATTAGCGTATAATAGTCTCATTTAACTCTTATGAAGAAAAATAATACTCTTAGAAGCTAAATCACTCTCTGCACAGAATCAGGAACTGAACACAACAGAAACAAAACTATAATCGACAAGTGAGAAACAATTTTCTTCCAAAGTAATTTTGGAGACACAGTTCCCTGAATTAGCTCATTTGTTCATTCTGAAATGGAGTCACACAGCATATGAGGCAGTATTACAAAAGTCTTTGCCTTGTCTTTGCCAAGGAACAAAGCTTGCCACAAACATCCACAGGGCAGACTGAGGGAGAGGTAAATAGGAGGTCACAGGTTGTCACTGAGAACTTCATCACACTTTTCCTATGGCTCCCATATTTCCAAGCATTACAGCTTTGGTCTTTAGTGGCTACCTTCCAGAGAAGTAATGATGATGGGGGCCCCACTGCCTAAACCCCCATGCATCCTGGAGATAAGAATAAATTAAGTGTGGAAACTGCCACTGCTGAATCACCCAACTATCACAAAATCTCTCATACCACATGTCCAGATTACCATTACACGGAGTCACAGTGGTGACAATCCTAGCTTTGCATGAGAAGCTTTTTGGTTTTTCATTCTTAAGCATCAGTGAGAAAGTAAACCATCACACTCTGTTTTCATACCATAAAATCACCTGCTAGAAAAAGAATCAAGCCTGTAACAGACATCAGGACACTATTCGTAGTTTGAGTATCAAGAAATGTCACAACAGTCACAGATGTAGAAAACAAACTTATGGTTACCAGGCGGTGAGGAGAGGGATAAATTGGAAGGTTGGGATTGACATATACACAGTACCATATGTAAAATAGATAACGAATAAGGACTTACTGTATAGCAGAGGGAACTCTACCCAATACTCTGCAATAGCCTATATGGGAAAAGAATCTAAAAAAAGAGTGACTAGGGCTTCCCTAGTGGCGCAGTGGTTGAGAGTCCGCCTGCCGATTCACAGGACACGGGTTCGTGCCCCGGTCCAGGAAGATCCCACATGCCGCGGAGCGGCTGGACCCATGGGCCATGGCCGCTGAGCCTGCGCGTGCAGAGCCTGTGCTCTGCAGCGGGAGAGGCCACAGCAGTGAGAGGCCCGCGTACCACAAAAAATAATAAATAAATATTTAAAAAGAGTGCATACATGTATATGTATAACTGATTCACTCTGCTGTACACCTGAAACAAACAAAACATTGTAAATCAACTATACTCCAATAAAAAGATTTTTTTAAAAAGGAAAGAAATATTGTAACAGCAATTTGCTCAAACTTAGCATTTTGTGTGCTTTTGCATACGTGTGGATGTATGCTTAGAAATGATATACAAATGCCTAAACTTTGAGGAAAAAAATGCAAAGAGGCATAAGACATTTACTCATATTGATAGTCATGTCCATTATCAAAGGTCATGGATGGAAAAGAGCAGATATGCATGCATCTTTATATTCTTTCACAGGTTCATCATTTACGATCACACGGAATGAAGAACACAAATAACAAATGTTGGTGAGAATGTGGAGAAAATGGAACCCTCATGCACTGTTGGTGGGAATGTAAATTGGTGCAGCCACTGTGGAGAACAGTATGAAGCTTCCTCAAAAAGCTAAAAATAGAGCTACCATATAATCCAGCAATTCCACTCTTGGGCATATATCCAAAAAAAACAAAAAAAAATATTTCAAAAAGATACATGCACCCCAATGTTCATAGCAGCACTGTTTACAATTGCCAAGGTATGGAAGCAACTTAAGTGTCCATCAACAGATGAATGGATAAAGAAGATTTAGTACATATATACAATAGAATACTACTTGGCCATAAAAAAGAACAAAATATTGCCATTTGCAGTAACATGGATGGACTTGGAAGGTATCATGCTAAGTGAAATAAGTCAGACAGAGAAAAGACAAATACTGTATGATATCACTTATACATGGAATATAAAAAATACAACAAACTAATGACTATAACTAAAAAGAAGCAGACTCACAGATAGAGAACAAACTAGTGGTTACCAGTGGGGAGAGGGAAGAGGGGAGGAGCAAGATAGGGGTAAGGAATTAAGAGGTACAAACTACTATGTATAAAATAAATAAGCTACTATGATACATTGTACAATACGGGGAATATAGCCAATACTTTATAATAACTATAAATGGAGTATAACCTTTTAAAACTGCAAGTCGCTATATTGTACGTCTGTAACTTATATTTTCTATCAACTATACTTCAATTAAAAAAAAATTAACATAAAAGACAGGGCTTCCCTGGTTGCTCAGTGGTTAAGAATCCGCCTGCCAATGCAGGGGACACTGGTTCGAGCCCTGGTCCAGGAAGATCCCACAAGCCGCGGAGCAACTAAGCCCGTGTGCCACAACTACTGAGCCTGCGCGCTACAGCCGGTGAGCCACAACTACTGAGCTCGCATGCCACAACTACTGAAGCCCACACACCTAGAGCCCATGCTCCACAACAAGAGAAACCACCATAATGAGAAGCCCGCGCACCGCAATGAAGAGCAGCCCCCGCTCGACACAACTGGAGAAAGCCCGCACACAGCAACGAAGACCCAACACAGTCATAAATAAATAAAATAAATACATTTATTAAAAAAAAGGACAAATACCCTTGACTATCCAAGTCTATTCAGTTCCTTGGTGTGGATAAAGTACCTTTAGTTAACTAGGGATACCTGTATTCCAGACTGCTGGAAAAAAACCCTTCAAATACCAGCTCTCCACTGGCAGGCTCCCTCTTGCTACTGGCTGTAAATGTCCTGTTTTGGTTTTTTCACCTTATGACCAACGAAGAATCGGTTCCACTTCACTGTGCCCAAGAAGTTAAGCCGGTTTCTACAAAAACTGTACGTAAGACATAAAATCTAATATTTCTTATTGTTTAATGGCCAATACTCATTTTCCAGTCCCATTTTTCATCTTAATAAAAGGTGTATCATACAGAATATATCAGAAACTATAATAATGAAAAAATAAAGCAAACTGAAAAGTCTGGGGACAATTAAATTTTGATACATATTCTTAAGTATTGATTTTGTTTAAATTATCTGTCTGGTGATAAAAAATTCAGCTCTGAAAACTGAGGTATTGGCCGTCCCTGGTGGCGCAGTGGTTGACAGTCCGCCTGCCGATGCAGGGGACACGGGTTCGTGCCCCGGTCCGGGAAGATCCCACATGCCGCGGAGCAGCTGGGCCCGTGAGCCACGGCCGCTGAGCCTGCGCGTCCGGAGCCTGTGCTCCGCAACGGGAGAGGCCACAACAGTGAGAGGCCCGCGTACCGCAAAAAAAAAAAAACAAACAAACAAACAAACAAAAAACTGAGGTATTATGTGACTTTTCGAGGAGGGCTCACTAACCATAAGTATGATATTCATGGCTGTAAATTTTAATTAATAGTAATCTAAGAGTATTCTGAGCAAACTAAAATATTAATTATTGTTTTACATATTCTGAAGAGGAACTATTTGATAACTGGAAAAGATGGTCTCAAGAGAATATATTCATACCAAATAAGAAACTGAGAATATTATCATATTAAGTGAAGTAAGTCAGAAAGAGAAAGACAAATACCACATGATATCACTCACATGTGGAATCTAAAATATGACACAAATGAACTTACCTACGAAACAGACTCACAGACATAGAGAACAGACATGTGGTTGCCAAGGGGGAGAGCGGGTAGGGGAGGGATAGGTTGAGAGTTTGGAATTAGAAGATGCAAACTATGCAGGGCAGAAATAGAGACACAGATGTAGAGAACAAACATATGGACACCAAAGGGGGAAAGTGGCGGAGGTGGTGGTGGGATGAATTGCAAGATTGGGATTGACATGTATACACTAATATGTATAACTAATGAGAACCGGCTGTATAAAAAAATAAATAAAATTAAATTAAAAAATTAAAAATGAAGATGCAAACTATATATATATAGAATGGATTAACAGCAAGGTCCTACTATATAGCACAGGGAACTGTATTCGATACCTGTGATAAACCATAACGGAAAAGAATATGAAAAAGAATATATATATGAAAAAAAGAATATATATATGTGTGTACGTATGTATAACTGAATTGCTTTGCTGTACAGCAGAAATGAACACTACATTGTAAATCAACTATATCTGAATAAAATAAAATCTTTTAAAAAGAAACTAAGGAAATCCCTTTTTTTTTACAAATAAGCCTAAGAGAAAATACTAAATTGAGTGGAGGAATTATCACATTAAAAAAATTAAGTGCTTCTTAAAGGGATCGACAGATGAACAAATGAAATGGTCAAGGGACAGATTTCAGATTTTCCGCCTTAATCCTTTCAAGGTGGAAAAATGCAATTCTAAAGCTACAGAGCAATTACAGATGTCACACCAGAATTCTACAATCCTGCATCTGCAGCTTCTAGCCACTATCCCCTGGTCACTTCTTTCATTAGGTAAAAATCTTAAAAGCCAGATCGAGTGGGGAGGTACGATTGATACATAACAAAGGGAACACATTTTCACTACAAACCTCAAGACTGATCATGCCGTGAACACTGCCTCCTAAAACTCCAATGTGAAAATGATTATACCACCCTTTTAATCAAATGTCAATAAATCAAGTCAAGTAATCCATGTTTACGGAAATTGGTTACTTAAAAAAGCCCTACGTTGCAATTTATTGTGACATTTAATATCTTTCTATAAAATTAATAGTCTCCATTGTAGAGGAACATCATTTATTGAAAGAAAAAAATCAAGCCAAGCAAGAACCCTGTGTTGTAATCTCAACTCTGTCTCTAAAGCTGCTGTGTGATCTTTAGCATTATATTTAACTCTCAGACAAAAGCTATTTTCATATCTGTAAAATTGAGATAAAGACATCTGTCATGACTACTTACCAGGCAGTTGTGAGCTTCATATGACATGATTTATACAAAAGTGCTTTAAAAATCATATCCAAATATATTAGCCACTACTTTCATCTCCTTCTAGAGTTGAAACAGATTAAGACAGACTGTCAAAGAGAAATACTTGAATTTTAATGATGCTTGCGTTAAGTCCTAAATTGTTATCCCATGCCCATGTCTAAAGAAAACTGTATATGAGTAGAGCACATAGATTCAGGAAAACCACATTTGCACAGTAAGAATCTATAACGTCAGTGAAGTATCTGATCAAAAAGAATCAATATCTTTTAACAGTTTATATTGGATGTTTTAAGTTACCATTAATATTTCATATCTATGACATCCTCAGGCTTGAAGATTTTTTCTTTCAGGTAACATAGCAAACAAAGTTAAATGTTTATAAATGTCTTACCCTACTCTTCAAAGTAAGTCAGTATGGAAATCAACAGTCCAGAGAAGATAAAGCAAACTTCCCCCTCCATAATCTCTATCACTGAAAGTAAATCTTACTTTCATCTGATGACAAGAAGACTCCAGTTCCACAGCTCAATTAATAAACCCAAGGTCCTAATGTGGGACAGAACTTCTGGGGTGTGTTTATAAAACAGCGATCCAGGGTTAACCCAGCGCTTTCGGGATCTTCTGGTCTGACCTTGCACATCTAAGGCTTCAAGGCTTGACAACTGTGGTGCTATCTGCCAGGACTTCCACGCCCAGACATTTATACTTCTGTCAGATAAGAAAGTCTATAACAATTTTTCTTCACAAGAAATCCTTGGTAAAATAAAATTAAAGTTATCCATTTAAATGATCCCCAAACACTTTTTAAATCTATTTATGGATAACTGCTCCTAAAAAGAAGAAGGAAAAAGAAAAAAGAAAACATCTGGGGCAAACCAGAAAAAATGGGGGAAGAAAACCGTATCACACTTGCTATAAACTAAATGTCGGTGCCCCCTCCAAATTCATACGTTGAAACCTAATCCCTCAACATGATGTTATATTTGGGAGGTGATTAGGTCACGAGGGCTTGGCTCTCAAGAATGAGATTAGTGCCCTTGGAGACCCCAGAGAGGTCCCTCACCCTTTCTGCCATGGGAGGTTACGGTAAGAAGACAGCCACCTATGAACCAGGAAATGGCAAACAATGAATCTACCACCACCCTGATCTTGGACTTAACAGCCCCCAAATTGCAAGAAAAAGACTTCTGTTGTTTATAAGCCACCCAGTCTATGGTATCTTTGTTATAGTAGCCTGAATGGCCTAAGACAACTGTGAAATGCAAAGACAAACTCAGAAAAACCATAGACCAAGAACCCACAGAACTTCAGAGAATGGGGGAGTCCTGAAGAACTTTAACAGAATGAATAGATTTTTAGATTAATTTTGTAATCTACACAATAAAGTATTCCCCAAAATACCCATATGGAAAAGGAGGAAACCTAAACTTAGCCCATACAGAATGAGCCATATTGGTTAAAGGTATTTCACTCTACATCTCCAGACAATTGAGCAGGACAATTTATTCATTATTGTCCGTAGCGAGCACCCTGGTGAACATAATAAAATGATGACAAATGCATATGACAGTGGAGAATCTGAGTTTACACAGAACATTCTCAGAGTATCTGTAGCTATATCGCACCACAGATTTACTCTGTAACCAGAAATTACAAAATTTACTCTATAATCTGGATAAAGAGATGACCAAAATTACACTTTAAGTTGGAAGACATTCCTTTCTCCCTCTGAAATGCACATGTCTTTAAAGGCTGAACACCTTCTATTCTGAAAATGGAGTTTAATTTAGCAGTTTCATTGCTTCAAAATTAAATAAATGGGATTTTGTGAATTCTAAATTAAAGAGGTCATTTTTCAAAGAGTCTACATTGCTCCCTCACCTCACCTAAACACACGTGCTAAAATATCTTTTCTTTCTTAGAGCCCCATCTTCTTTCCAGGTATAACCAAAGGATCACTACCTGAATTTAGGGAAGAGGTCATTACAAGGGCTTTTCTTGTTGTGTTATTGTCTTACATCAGTTTAGTACCCCAGCTCATCAGGAAGATGGAGAAATCACAACTTACCAAATGTTTATCATACATACAGATGGCTGTTTCTGTTTTGAATCCTGCATTCCTTTGTGTCCCATTTGATCTGGGTGCATGCGAAGGCACAGCACCCCCCTCTCTCTCCACCTACTCCTCCCTTTAATATGGTCACTGTGGCTCCATCCCTAGGTGTGATTGCTCAAACTTGTCTTCCCACACTACTCCCCACAATTCTGTTCCATAACTGAGAAAATTCTTGCTGATTCTAATTCAAAAACAAGGTGAACCAAAGCCTGGTGGCTTAAAATGAGCTGGACTCAAACTCAGCTCCTGGGGAATCCTGGCAAATGAATACCCATAGCAAGCTTAAGCTAAGCTAATTCTGGACGTGTCCCAAAGAGAGTAAAAGTGAAATGACGTTGTAATGGGCTTTGAACAGCTTTCCTAAATACTTCTAAACAATCAATTATAAAAGATGGCCTAGAAATTATAACGGATGGAATTTGCTAGTTGATTTGTAGAAGCAAGGAATAATGTGTACAAATTATTATGAGCGATCTGAGTGTTGGTTTTGTTTCGATGCAATTTTCAGTCTTGAGAACTCTGAGGAAACAGATGTCGTAAGTCTATCAAGCATATGGGTGGTAGGATTATAGGAAGATTTTTGGTACATTTTCTAAATTTTCTAAATGATCATCATTACTCTAATGATCAGAGTTAAGCAACAGCTGTAATGATAACAAAGGGAATTTTATGCTGCATTCTTGTTACCAAAGATCTTTATTAAGGAACTATTCACATATAATTAGCAGTAGGGAAATCCTTCCCTTGTCATTCAGTGAATTAAACAATTATTGAGGATCTACAGTGTGCCTGAATCGGTACTGGTACTAAGGGCTCAGACTATTTATATTCCAGGAACAGAATATAGTGGAAAACATAGACTTGTGCACATAGAAATTTCAAAATAATGTGTTAAGTATTAAGAAAGCAGTATTGAGAGCAACTGTGAAAAGAGAAAGACAACTTGGTTCAGTCTAAGGGTTAAGAATAGACTTTTTAGAAGAATTGAATTAGCCTGAAGTGAGCCTATTACATGAGTAAAATGTCAACTGGAGTGGGAGAGAGAAAGATTCCAGGCAAATCCCATATTCTCTGGTGAAAAGTGGCACAAACCCGACACAAACTGGCTTAAGCAAATAAAGAGAACTCATTTTCTTTGTTTAACAAGAAAGGGTCAGTACAGAATTGGCCTTACAGACAGCTGAAACCAGGGACCCTTTTTCTCGTACCACCTTTGGCTTCCTTCCCTCTTGGCTGCAGGGGCCCCTTCCAGCCCTGTCACAGAAGAGGATGGGCTCACATGCAAAACAGCATGAAGAGAAGAGCTTTACCTGGTCTGGCCACCCACAGAGCAAGCACTGTGGCCAAGGTGTAAGTGTGCTAACTGCCCAGAAGAGGTTCTCCAGCCCTGGGACCAGGAGGAACTGTGACTGCAAGCTTCACTACAATCAGAAGTTCTGAGGCATGGGTTTCCTGCAGCTGACTGTGGCCCTGAACAGACAAAACAACAATGACCATGACACAGCAGGAATGTCAACAACCACCCAGAGAAATGAAACGTCATAGATGAGGCAGAGAAGAGTATTAGGGATGACACCAAGGACAGAGTTACCAGCACTCGGCTAGCACTATATGGGAAGCTGAAGTTTGGCTGGGGGGAGGACAGTGGTGTGGGCATATACAGCCACTTTTAGATAAAAATGAAAATGGCACAGTGAGAGCAATTCACAAGGTGTCATTAAGACATAAACTGTTTACAAGTAAAGATGCAGAAAAGGCTAACTACTATTTTTGCGTCGGACATACTTTCTATATCCTCATAAACACACCATACGGTTGGTATTATCATCTTTCTTCTACGGATAAGTAAACTGAGATTGAAGACTTAGCCTGTAAAGGACACAGCAAGAAGTGGAGGAAGCAGTGAAAATCATGCCTGTGTATATTCCTTGCATGCTGCCTCTCATAAAGATCAGCACAAATAACTGAAAAAAAATAGAACGTACTTACATTTAATTGCCTCAAATCTCACCTGCCATTCCATGCCATTCAGTAAATATGAGTACCTTGTATGAGTGAGTCCCTTTCCTTGTCATGCATTTTGCCACCATTCACTGCATCTATCTCAGGGACTGGTGGCATTCCTCAGCCTAGTCTCTCCTACACGGTGGGTCCACTTACCCAGAACATGCTATGAACCATACTGCCCTATTATCTAGTACTGTACTTTTAAGTATATATGGAAGTGGAAATTTTTAAAAGAACTTATAGATTCTTCGCACAATCTGTTCCCACTTCTGTCCTAATATTTTCATCAAAGCATGAAGACTATAGACAGCATAAGTCATAAAATAAAAACAATCTACTTTCCCTTGTTAAGGCATGAAAATGCAAAATTTTTTTCCCCTTTTACAAACACTGAGGTGTATAAGCGTAAGGTAAAGGCAATGAATGTTCTTTAATCCAGTAAATAAATTACCTGCAGGAGAGATAGATATTTCTTAATGTATTTGACTCATATAGTATACCGTATATAATACTGTATTACACGGGCTCACACTACAAGGTAACAGAGACTCAATGGTGAATTGAAAAGCTTCAAACAGATAACTAAAAAATATTTAATATAAAGACTGCAAAACATTTTAATAATGCAGATTCAATCTAAAAAAGAATGTGAGATGTTGTATATTTTTAAATCTATAGAATGAAAAATTTCAGAGAACTTCACAGAACTAAATATGGTTACTTTCATTACTTCTAGTTACATTTACCACATAAAGAGGAGAGAAAAAAACATACAAAATTACATCTAAAAAATATTCTCAGTGATATAATCAAAACCTCTTCACACAGAGACATAATATGATTCTTTAATGACAACTTCAAAAGAAGATTTCATCAATAAAAACTCTAACAGGGGTTTCTAATTTGAACTTTACAACCTTTAAATATGAGATTAAAATGCGAAGGCAAGCAATAAACTCTATGACAAGGACATCATGTTGTTTCTATACTTACTTTAAAAATGTGAGACTAAGTATCTCAATGCAACTAGTATAAACATGCCACAGAAAACAGCAATAGTATCTCATTCCTTATGCATTTGCCAATCCATGTGAAGTTGCCAAAATGACCCTCGACTTGGCTGGCATATCTGACATGTTCATTGGTGCTGAAGCTTTGGCCAGTCTGGCTGGGACTGAAGAGGTATCACGTGTGATCAGGAGACTACATGGTGAGGACTAAGAAAGCACCCAACTCATTTAGAAGGTTTGTTACATACATGGAGATTAAGCAAATATGTCAATATTTGAGAATATAAACAGTTGAGGATAAGGAAAGACAGGTTTCCCACTGATGAAAAAGGGAGTAACAAATTAAAATGGGAGTATAGAATAATCTGCGGTGTTGGGTTGGAATTGGAAGTATCGGTGTGAATGTATGGTTTTAATATCAATAAATATCTTTAATAATATTAAAAACTCATAGTTTTTAAGAAACAAGAAAAATATATAGGCACAGAAATAGATGTATGTAAATGTGTATACATGCTACGGACTGAACTGTGTCCCCTGAAAATTCACATGTTGAAGCCCTAAACCCCAAAGGGATGTTATTCGGAGATATGGCCTTTGGTCGGTTATTAAGTTCAGATGAGGCCATGAGGGTGAAGTCCTCATGATGGGATTTGTGCCCTTAAGAAAACAAAAGAGTTCTCTCTCTCTCTCTCTCTCTCTCTCTCTCTCTCCCTCTCTCTCTCTCTCTCCCACACACACACCCCTAGCCACCATGTGAGGATATAACAAATCGGAAGGAGGGCTGTCTCCAGACACCAAATCTACCAGCACCTGGATCTTGGACTTCCCAGCCTCCAGAACTCTGAAAAATAAATGTTTGTTGTTTAAGCCATCCAGTCAGTGGTATTCTGTCATAATAGCCTGAATTGACTAAGACAACACATACATACATATATTTTATAAGTCTGTCTGCTGAGAGATCCTAGAAGCTATGACACCCAGGAGCAATGAGCACACCAAATGTCAAGGTCTTGGTTTCTGAACACCATTCACCACCACAAGAATCTGGGTCTCCTTGAAGAAATGGCTGATTCCCAGGCTGGGGCAGGGTAAATGAGCCTGAAACATGCCTTTGTGTCAGAATAAAGTATGCAAAGAATGATGGGGGCATCTAAAATGAGAGAGAAGTCAGTGTGAAGGAGTTGTAATGGCCAAATCTGAGACAAGCCAACCTCCAAAATAATAATGTCAGTAACAGATTATAGCCCATTGCACAAAATAGAAATCCATGAATTCACACTCATAGAAAAACAGAAAGATTAGATAGATAGATGATATAGATAGATAGATAGATAGATAGATAGATAGATAGATAGATAGATAGAATATAGCTCTACTTGATACAGAATGCCAACTAATTCCTGAAGATAGAATGATGGAATAAAAAAAATTACCATTTCACAGCCATTATAGTAATAATGGATTCTGGTAAGAATCATCAATGAATGCTAATGGGTAAAAGTCTGAAAAGTTATCTCCTCACAATATATTTATGATTAATTGACAAGTACAAAATTCTTACTAACTTTACCCTGGAGAAACCTGGCAGGCACTACCTCAACCAAGTGATAAAAGTCAGCATCACCAGCTATGGGACAAATCAACATCTTGTGCCTCTGGATATGATGAAGGACACATGTCTGTGGTATTCCTTCCAAAAATGCATAAATTGAATCTAATCATGAGGAAATATCAGTCAAACCCAAATTGAGAGACATCCTACAGAATAACTGGCCTCTTCAAAAAGTGAACGATGCTTTGTAAAACTGTGAAGGTAATAAGAGAAGAAAAGATTAAGGAACTACTCCAGATTGAAGGAGACTAGAGAGACATCGGATATGGATCCTGGACCTATGAAGGGTGTTATGGAGATCATGGATGAAATCTGAATGAAGTCTGTGGATTAAATGGTAATAATAGATCAATGTTAATTTTCTGATTCTGATGCTAGCACTTCTGTTCTATAGTGGTTTCTGTTTCTAGGAAAAACACACAAGTATTAATTGGGTAGTAGAGCATCACATCTGCAACTTGCTCTCAAATAGTTCAAAAATTTCATTAAAATATTTTAAAATATATAAAGAGAGAATTATGAGGCAAATTTGGCAAAAAAAAGTTAACAAATGGGAAATCTGAGCAAAAGGAATATTAAAGTTCTTTGTAATTTTTTAATGTTTCTGTAAGTCTGAAATTATTTCAAAACAAATGAAAAGGTTTTTGAAAAGTAATTTTTTTAAACTCTACTTCAGTTGGCGAAAGTATACACATTCCTTAAGTCCAACAGGAATATTATTCCCTTGGGGTAAATTCCTTGAAGTTATATTCTCATTACAGTCAGTAAAAAATGTGGGGTTATTTCTAACTCTTCCACAAAACACCAACATGCAACTTTTCAGATTTGATACACTAAAAAGTTAAAAGTTCTCCAGTGGATAACAGACTCTCAGAGAATAGCTAACTCACCAGTAGCAGCTAACTCCTCTATAAAACTGAGCAGGCTGTTAGAGGTCCTGACCTAATCAGTGAGAAGTTGCTACTATTCCCTGTGAACTACTGGAAGATACCTTAACTCTTTCTGGTTGCTGGCAGAGGGCTGCCTAAGAGTCTCCACTTGTGCTACAAATCATTTATAAACCTGTTTTAAAAAATCTTTTCTAAACAATTTTAGAGAAAATATATCTGCAATTATCATAATTTGGGGGAAATGATGTTGGCCTAGAAGATATTCAAAAAAAGCTAAACTAACATGGCAAAAAGAAAATCTGCACACTTTTCCATCACACCCCAATTTACTAATTTCATAAACTTTTTATCACTCTGCTTTATCCAATAATTAAAATGATGCTGAACTGTTCTTTCATAAGACAACTTCCACCTACTGAATTTTCACAGTCAAGCTTTCCTCTTGAAGCTGTGCATAGTCTATTAAAATTTCCTGGGAACTACTGGAAACTTACAACTGATAAAGACTAAAGCAAATAAGCATCTCTATTAATTTGACCATTAAAAAAAACACATTCCAGGGCTTCCCTGGTGGCGCAGTGGTTGAGAGTCCGCCTGCCGATGCAGGTGACGCTGGTTCGTGCCCCGGTCTGGGAGGATCCCGCGTGCCGCGGAGCAACTGGGCCCGTGGGCCATGGCCGCTGGGCCTGCGCGTCCGGAGCCTGTGCTCCACGACGAGAGAGGCCACAGCAGTGAGAGGCCCGCGTACCACAAAAAAAAAAAAAAAAACCCACATTCCAATTTATTTGAGCAATGCTTAAGTTCAGTTTTCTTTAGAAACATGCCTTTGAATATTAGCTGCTTTGAAATACCGACCTTAAGAAAGCCTAGTCACTTGTAACTGCCTAAAGATGGGAAAACGAAAAATGGCGCAAATCCAATCAACATCCTCCAAGGCACCTTTTTTTTTAGGAAGCGTAGCTATCAACCTTGCAGCTGAATTCTATAACAATGGTAGAGATCTAGGGACTTCCCTGGTGGTGCAGTGGTTAAGAATCCGCCTGCCAATGCAGGGGACACGGGTTCGAGCCCTGGTCCGGGAAAATCCCACATGCTGCGGAGTAACTAAGCCCGTGCGCCACAACTACTGAGCCATGCGCTGCAACTACTGAAGCCCGTGCGCTCCAGAGCCAGCATGCTGCAACCACTGAGCCTGCGCACTGCAACTACTGAGGCCCGCGTGCCTAGAGCCCATGCTCCGCAACAAGAGAAGCCACCGCAATGAGAAGCCCGCACATCCCAACGAAGAGTAGCCCCCGCTCACCGCAACTAGAGAAAGCCCACAAGCTGCAGCGAAGACCCAACGCAGCCAAAAAAAAAAAAAAAAACAAGACAATGGTAGATCTAACAGAGACACAGATGCAGAGAACAAACGTATGGATACCAAGGGGGAAGGAGGGGGTGGTATGAATTGGGAGATGGGGATTGACATGTATACACTATTGACACTATGTATAAAATAGATAACTAATGAGAACTTACTGTATAACACAGGGAACTCTACTCAATGCTCTGTGGTGACCTAAATGAGAAGGAAATCCAAAAAGAGGGGATATATGTATATGTATAGCTGATTCATTTTGCTGTACAGTATAAACTAACACAATATTGTAAAGCAACTATACTCCAATTAAAAAGAAAAGAATAAATGCTATCAACATGTCTGTTAAAAATTTTAAAAACTAAAAGGCAAGCACATGGAAGGCCATATAACACTGAAAGTTACAAACAGTAAAATATTTCAGAACACTTTTACAATGTTAAGCCTTTCATCCAAAAGCATGGCATCTCTTCACTTATTCTTGGTAACAGTTTAATGTCAACTTCATCCACTGCAGATAAACAGTGGCTAATCCAATTCCCTTAGATTCATATTTTAGAAAATGCAGAAGTAGTTTCATACAGCTATGTGCCTGTATAGTAAAAAGGGCATAAGATATGAGATAAAAATATTTATGGTTTGAGGTAATTTGAGTGGAGAGCTACATTTTTTAGTACCAAATGTTTAATACTCTATAGCATTTTGTGCCCCATATATTTTGAGAGCAAAGAGCTTAGTTGCTGCAGCTATAGATAAGCTCAAGCAACATAACTATTAAAGCTTCTATTTGAAAGTTCTATAAATATATTTCCCATAGAGAAAATCTCTAGAAAAATAGCCTTGCTCTTCACCCAAGAGGTTTCCAGTTTCTTTTTTTTTTTTTTTTTTTTTTTGCGTAATGCGGGCCTCTCACTGCTGTGGCCCCTCCCGTCGCGGAGCACAGGCCCCAAATGTGCAGGCCCAGCGGCCATGGCTCACGGGCCCAACCGCTCCGCAGCATGTGGGATCCTCCCGGACCGGGGCACAAACCCGCGTCCCCCGCAGGCAGGCGGACTCCCAACCACTGCGCCACCAGGGAAGCCCCGATTTCCAGTTTCTTGATGGAAACTTTAAGTGAAGTTTGCCATATCTAAACATCTTCATGCTAAATTTTATATATAAATTTTAGCTCTTACAATATCTTATGCTGATTTGTATTCATTTAAGGCCAAGTATTGTGATAAAATTTATGTTTTTTACTTTTAACAGTTCATATTTAATACTTTGTCATCAGCCTGAATGTGCTACTCCTAACGCTGAAAGCCTAATATGCTTGATCTTTTAACCTCGTGTTCTTTCTCCAATGCAAATCATACTGCTCACTCAGAGGTAATACATTAATTATATGAAATTATAAGGTTGCCTAGTATGAAGAGTACTTAACAGAAATTATAAACCACTGCTATGTCTAAATCTTGGTATAAATAGATAAATACTTCACATGTGGGTGCTTAGAACCCATCCCTTAATCTATTCTTCTTTCTGTCAATTACTATTTCTGCTCTGTTGCCTGTTTAGGAAAACAAGTAAGTTTTTAAGAGAGTTTAATCAGTGTGATAGGCAGAATAATGCCTCCTCTCAAAGATGTCCATGTTCTAATCCTCACTACCTTACAGAGCAAAAGGGACTTTGCAGGTGTGATTAAGGATCTTGAGATAGATTATCCTGGATTATCCCAGTGAGACCAATGTAATCACAAGGGTCCTTATAAGGGAGGGAGAGATGCAAGGGAGTCAGAGAAGGAGACAGAAGACTAGAAACAGATGTCAAAGAGATAAGCTGCTGGAAGGGAGCCACAAGCTGAGAAATGCAGGCAGCCTCCAGAAGCTGGAGAAGGCAAGGAAGACATTCTCCCCTCCAGATTCTTCTGCCTCCAAAAGGAAAGCATCCCCACCAGCACTTTAGTCTCTGAGACCTATTTCAGACTTCTGACTTCCAGAACTGTAAGACAATAAATTTGTGTTGTTTTAAGCCTTTAAGTTTGTGGTAATTTGTACCAGTAGCAATAGGAAATTAATAGTTATTTTTATTAATTACCTATACAGACTGTGTCAGTATGAAATTAAAGTTGTGTATATACAACAGTCAAAACCACTTATAAAATAGTATACTAAATGTTAGAATTAATGTCTGACTTTCTGCGGAATACTGAGGACAGTACACAATCATTAGACAAGCATTTTTTGATCTACTATCGGTCAAACTCTGGTATTTAAAAGATGAACAATATAAATATATCAAGGCAGAAATCATCTTCAAGTTGTTCCAAAGAGTCATACAAGTGAATGAATATTTACAATAAGGTGATAAGCACTTTAATTGGGGAAAAGGAAAGGGCACTTCCACTGAGGGTGGAGGACACACAAATGAAATGGCTAAATCTTTAAGGGGGAATAGGTCCCTTGAGAAGTTTGAGGCTAAGCTGAGCAAGGTCACATCGTGAAGTGGGCAGTAAGCCATGCATAAAATTGGACTTCATCTTTCAAGTAATGAGAAACCAGACAGGAGTTTTAAGTAGTGGAGTGACTGATGCAGTTAAATTTTAGAAGGGAAAAAACACTGCGTGTGTTGTGAAGGACGCGAAGCCTGGCCTGAAAGCAAGAAATATACAATGAAGCCTGAACCTACGTTTATAACACCATATTTTAATATTCATTCACAAACATACAGTGATCAGATGATCACCTTCTATCAACCAGGTGCTTTGTTAAATACCAAGTGATAAAAAAAAGAGACTAAGACATGATTAGTGCCTTTAAGATAATAATAAAAAAAAACCTATAGCTTTATATATACAACAATATACAAAATGGATACAATGAAAGCAGCCATCTCTACTTTGGGTACTCATCTAGAAACCATATTTTCAGAAGTAGGCACCAATGGGGATATTTTTATACATATAACTGATTCACTTTGTTATACAGCAGAAACTAACACAACATTGTAAAGCAATTATACTCAATAAAGATGTTGGGAAAAAAAAAAAGAGTAGGCACCAAATTCATGCCACAAGAAACCACAAATTAATATGGAGAAACAATTATGTGCATACTTTTCAAAAATGCAATCTAATCAATTTCAAAAATAAAAACGGAGGTAACTGCATTCTCACAAAAAATTCAAATAGCTCCCCGACACACAGGCACCCTAAAAGTATTCTTTGCCGTAACTCAGTAAGGTCTATGTACCACAGTGCAGACAGCATTCAACATCGACTTTGTTGGAACATTATGTAGTCATGGCAATTTGAACTAATTTAAAATTGCAAGTTTCAACAAGATCAGTTAAATCCAGAGACAGAGTGACAACTCTACAGCTTTCCCCAATCCTGACAGTAAAAATCGATCATCATATTCTCTCTGCTCCCACTGCAATTTCCCCCCTAAATTACAGCAACCAACCATCACAATCTGGTCTGTGTTACAGTTTATATGTCTGTTCCACCCATAAGAAGACAAACGAGACTGTCTTACACCTCTTGTATCTAAGGGTGCAGGGTAGCTATACTCGGTATTTTAGCACAATCAACGTGTCGAAGAGAACTGAGCTAAATGTAGCTGATAATTATTAGTCAGAATTTCCATTTTAGGGCTATTCATATAATGATTTCAGAAAATACTTGGATACTCTATAAACTTCACAATGTACACACTATGCGCACGTTTTCGGCGTTTCCTCAATTATATAATGAGTAACCGCCAAACAAAAGTGTCAGGTCTCAAAGGAGAGGAAATGGTATTTGGTTTTTGCCAAATGTCATTTCACGTTTAACCTCTTAACACCTCAGTTTTTTCGTCTGTGAAACAGCGCTCATAATAAAACGCATCCACAAAATCATCTTAGAACTAAATAAAATGTTCAGTAGAGAATTTAGCACGTAATCAACGTCAATAAACGGGAATCACTGTGGTTGTTATAATTAATGTTATTATAATGAAGATCTCGATGGGCATCCGTAATAAAATACAGCCATGCTAGAATACCCCAAAATAGAAGACAAGTGTAATATCACTCATTTTTGGTCCTGGAATATAATGTAAAACTAACATTTAACTTTAAGTATGACTGATTTGGGGGCAAAAAATGAAGAGAGGATAGTGAAAGGTGACAGAAAAAAAAATAACTAGAAAACAGCACAGGCTCCTTATCCTGCTGGCTCTGAGACCTGTTTTCTGGGGTTCTGGTCTCTGCTACAAGAAGCACCACTCGGCCTGATGAAGAGCACCGTTACAGATAAAGTGCTGTGGGTAATCACTGCTCTGCTTAGTTTATGAAGTTCATCATAGCTCTTCTGGGCTTATGTAAGATAACTAGTTACTTCAGCTTAGAGGCCCTTAGTTGAAATGTGGGCAGATGGCAAAGAGAATACAGTGGCCACGGTGTGTCACTGACAAATAACTGTGTAACTACTTTGTTCCCTGTTGAGTTTAACCATCAAGAAATTAAAAGGCAAGTTTTGTCAAACAGTTTCTAAAGTTTACTAAAAGAACATGAAAATTAGATTATAGACACAGAGGCGGCTAGATTTGTCAGATGTCTGGTTTTTGACAAGATGACGTTTGCACTTTCCATTTGAGTTTATAAAGTGTTTCAGTATTTTGGTTAGAATCATCTGAAAGTACTAAAGACAGCATTACATTAAACAAAAACATAATTATATATAAATCAAAACACACGGCCAAGTGTGCGCAAGATCAAGTAAATTGTTGGAAAAGTTCTCATCATAATGTGTCCAAATTACAAGGGAGCTGGGTTTCCCTATCAGAGGCCAACAGAGTACCTGTCAAACTCTGCCTTCCAGCCACCGTTCCAAAGCTGAAATCACAACTGAGGCAGTGGAAGGACTTGTTCCTCTTTCTTTTTTCTGCATCAGTGATTCTCAACGAAGGGAAAAGGAAGAATGCTCATCAGAACCCCCAGGGAGGCTTTGTCCGTCACCGAACAAAGATATTCCTTCTTCTACCTCATACCTGAAAGCACCGTTTTGTATTCGCCAGGGACTCCTGTCCCTGCTCGGAATCATAGCCATCAGCAATCACAGAGACCAGGAAAGGTGAGGCTGAAGGTACAACATGTCTTCACCTGCCTCACCAAGCGCTTCAGACCACCACCAACTCTGAAACCCAGATGGAGGGAATTAGAAGAACATAGACACATGACAAGGGGGTAACTTTTGAAGTTTGCTTAAAGCACTTTATAAGCAGATAAACTAGGAAAAAAACAAACACCTGAAAAAAGCAGTAGCTGTTAGAGTAACAGAGAACAGATTTTAGGCATTCCCAAATGCTCAAGAAAGTAAAATAATATTTAGTTGCTAATAACAATATTTAGGGAGACGTAGAATGTGGTGGTATAAATCAAATGGTGCTCCTTAGTAAAAAAAAAAAAAAATACTGTGATCATCAATTTAGATAAGAGAATAATACAGTGCAAAAGAATAGGGAAAAAAGTGCATCAAATGTTTAATAACTTCACATTGTAAATAAGAAATCAATTTTTGTTCATGTCTTTATTTTATTGAACACCTTGATGACACACAGAATCCTGGGTTTACAAAAAGCTATAGTGTAATCCCCAGCTTTTCTATAAACCATCTAAAGCCTTACAACACAACTCAAAGGAGAAAAAATCAATAAAATCAAATGTCTCTGGTTCTAGGGTTGATCTAATTTCAAGTTCTGTATACGTATTATGTTAATACATTAACTTATAATGTGAATTAAGTATGACTTACAGGTTTTTACTTCCTATTTCAGTATTGGAAGGAAATTATATTAATGACAACCATTGACTGATTGCTTCCTATGAACAAGGAAATTTTCTAAGTCCTTTCTGTACATGATGTCATTTAATCCTCACAAAATCTCTGTGAATAGATACAATCTTCTCTATTTTCCAAACAACACCCAAAAAGAAGCCACTTGCTCAAGGTCACAGACACTTAACCCATGAAAGAGCTAAGTGCTGGCATCAAGGTTCTGTGAATCCTAAAGTCCATGCTTTTTCCTCATACTACATTGAAACTAGAATTTTCTGATATTTCTTTGATATGCATACATCAAAGAATATAACCACACAGATAATGCTATTTCTCAATTTTACATCTTTAGAGAATTTGAAAGACTCTACAGGTGTATATTGTACTTCTCTGTGTCCCATACAGCACATAGAAAATTGCATAGCACTGTTCTGGAAAAGGCTCAAGTTGTTACTGAATAATTAATATCTTCAAATGTGCAGAACAGAGCACTTCCTTTTCCACTTGGCCCAATGGACTTCTCGTGGACATGTGAATATGAACTAGTTATGGACCTTGGGCACATTATTTCCTCATTTGTACCAAAAGGCATAACAAGGGCATGTTGACTGATGACACAAAATTTTTCAAGCCTAAATAGAATTTACCACTACTTCCCAGAAAGTGTGAACAGATAAAAAGTTGTCAAGTATTGCTGCCATCCTACTATCATATTTACAATCTAGTTCAATGACTGCTAATTCAATAAGTCTGACTGAAAGCCTAGAAACTTTTATTTTTTAAAAGTTATTTCAGGTAATTCTGAGTCACAGCTGCTTTGAGAACCACTTCAGTAGGCTCTCCTTAATATAATTATTGTCGATAATCAAATCTAAGATGCCACAGATAGTAAGACACATCCAGATTGCAGAGATATTAAAATGGAGAGAACATAGATATCTTAGAATTAATGAAATATACTTAAATTGAAGACTACTGCCTTTACTTTAAGATAACCCAGAACACTAGAGGGTGCCCAATTTAGTAGCACCGTGGTTATACTTGTATAATCTGAACAGCTCGTAGTTTCAAAAAATCAGAAATAACACATATTCTGTTGTATTTTTACAATCAGATTTCATTGTTGTAACTATTTTTGCAGAAACACACTACAATACATTGATTGCATGGATATTAACTGTTGTCAAAATAAATGATCCTTTATAATATCAAGACCAGTTGGTTGGTCTTTGAAAGATTTTTCCATACTCAAATTGTTCTCAGCCCAGGCAAGTTACTTCAGACAGTCACTTCACTGATTGTTGTTTCATATGTGAAGACAGGGGATTCGGGTATATTATTTCTAAAATTCCTTCTAGATTTAAAATTCTATTTCTACGTCATTGTTCTTAAGTTTTTCTGGTTTTCTTGTATTTTTGGCTGCACAGCATGTGGAATCTTAGTTCCCCAACCAGGGATCGAACCCACGCCCCCTTCATTGGAAGGCACAGTCTTAACCATTGGACCACGAGGGAAGTCCCTTAAGTTGTTTCTTACATGTAATTGTCATGCCTCCAAACAATCAATTCCTTAAGGGTGAAGACCTTACATAACTTTCTCTGGGGTGTACACACACACACACACACACACACACACACACACACCAGAAGGACCTGGTACAATCATCCTGGGCTGAGTCTCTGACAGGCAAACACAGGCCTCTCCTTCTCACACTATCTGCTCTGGTCCACACCTGGGACCCTCCCCTCTCGGGACATGGAGGTACAAGTTCCTTCCTTCCCTTCCTGCTCAGAATTTTCCAGAACTCTTGCTCACAGCCTCAGTGGTAAGACAACAAATGCAAACATCTGGTGCCAGCCCCTAATTTCTACTCTTTAGCTCTTTCTACAATTTTGTAATTTCCTATAGTAGATCTTGTCTTTATTTTTAATTCCGATTGGAAAAACTAGAGTGGTATCTGTTCCCTGCACCGACACCTGACTAACGCAACATTCAATTTATATAGTTTGTGTATTCAAACAAAACTACGTGAAATGTATCAGAGTTGGTTTACCTAGAATCATCACAATGTCAGGACACCACTATATCACCAGCTATTTAGTCTCAAAGGACTATGTTAAAACTACAAATTATCTGCAAGCCAGAAGGGGGTGGCAGGACATATTTAAAGTGATGAAAGAGAAAAACCTACAACCAAGATTACTCTACTCAGCAAGGATCTCATTCAGATTTGATGGAGAAATTAAAAGTTTTACAGACAAACAAAAGCTAAGAGAAATCAGCACCACCAAATCAGCTTTACAACAAATGCTAAAGGAACTTCTCTAGGCAGGAAACACAAGAGAAGGAAAAGACCTACAATAATAAACCCAAAACAATTAAGAAAATGGTAATAGGAACATACATATCGATAACTACCTTAAATGTAAATGGACTAAATGCTCCAACCAAAAGACATAGACTGGTGGAATGGATACAAAAACAAGACCTGTATGTATGCTGTCTACAAGAGATCCATTTCAGACCTAGGGACACAAACAGAGTGAAAGCGAGGGGATGGAAAAAGATATTCCATGCAAATGGAAATCAAAAGAAAGCTGGAGTAGCAATTCTCATATCAGATAAAAGAGACTTTGAAACAAAGATTATGGGCTTCCCTGGTGGCGCAGTGGTTGACAGTCCGCCTGCCGATGCAGGGGACATGGGTTAGTGCCCCGGTCTGGGAAGATCCCACATGCCGTAGAGCAGCTGGGCCTGTGAGCCATGGCGGCTGAGACTGCGCGTCCAGAGCCAGTGCTCCGCAACAGGACAGGCCACAACAGTGAGAGGCCCGCATACCACAAAAAAAAAAAAAAGACTATTACAAAAGACAAAGAGGGACACTACATAATCATCAAGGGATCAATCCAAGAAAAAGATATAACAATTGTAAATATTTAGGCACCCAACATAGGAGCACCTCAATACATGAGGCAAATACTAACAGCCATAAAAGGGGAAATCGACAGTAACACAATCATAGTAGGGGACTTCAACACCCCACTTTCACCAATGGACAGAACATCCAAAATGAAAATAAACAAGGAAACACAAGCTTTAAATGATACATGAAACAAGATGGACTTAATTGATATTTATAGGACATTCCATCCAAAAACAACAGAATACATATTCGTCTCAAGTGCTCATGGAACATTCTCCAGGATAGATCATATCTTGGGTCACAAATCAAGCCTTGGTAAATTTAAGAAAATTGAAATCATATCAAGTATCTTTTCCGACCACAACACTATGAGACTAGATATTAATTACAGGAAAAAATCTGTAAGAAATACAAACACATGGAGTCTAAACAACACACTACTTAATAACCAAGAGGTCACTGAAGAAATCAAAGAGGAAATCAAAAAAATGCCTAGAAACAAATGACAATGAAAACACGACGACCCAAAACCTATGGGATGCGGCAAAAGCAGTTCTAAGAGGGAAGTTTATAGCAACACAGTCCTACCTCAAGAAACAAGAAACATCTCAAATAAACAACCTAACCTTACACCTAAAGCAATTAGAGAAACAAGAACAAAAAACCCCCAAAGTTAGCAGAACGAAAGAAATCATAAAGATCAGATCAGAAATAAATGAAAAAGAAATGAAGGAAATGATAGCAAAGATCAATAAAACTAAAAGCTGGTTCTTTGAGAAGATAAACAAAATTGATAAAGCATTAGCCAGACTTATCAAGAAAAAAAGGGAGAAGACTCACATCAATAGAATTAGAAATGAAAAAGGAGGAGTAACAAGTGACACTGCAGAAATACAAAGGATCATGAGAGATTACTACAAGCAACTATATGCCAATAAAATGGACAACCTGGAAGAAATGGACAAATTCTTAGAAATGCACAACCTTCTGAGACTGAACCACGAAAACATAGAAAATGTGAATAGACCAATCACAAGCACTGAAATTGAAACTGTGATTAAAAAGCTTCCAACAAACAAAAGCCCAGGACCAGCTAGCTTCACAGGCGAATTCTATCAAACATTTAGAGAAGAGCTCACACCTATCGTGCTCAAACTCTTCCAAATATAGCAGAGGGAGGAACACTCCCAAACTCATTCTACGAGGCCACCATCACTCTGATACCAAAACCAGATAAAGATGTCACAAAGAAAGAAAACTACAGGCCAATATTTCCGATGAACATAGATGCAAAAATCCTCAACAAAGTAATAGCAAACAGAATCCAACAACCCATTAAAAGGATCATACACTACGATCAAGTGGAGTTTATCCCAGGAATGCAACAATTCTTCAATATATGCAAATCAATCAATGTGACACACCATATTAACAAATTGAAGGAGAAAAAGCATATGATCATCTCAATAGATGTAGACAAAGTTTTCGACAAAATTCGACACCCATTTATGATAAAAACCGTCCAGAAAGTAGGCATAGAGGGAACTTTCCTCAATATAATAAAGGCCATATATGAAAAGCCCACAGCCAAAATCGTCCTCAGAGGTGAAAAACTGAAACCATTTCCACTAAGATCAGGGACAAAACAAGGTTGCCCACTATCACCACTATTATTCAACATAGTTTTGGAAGATTTAGCCACAGCAATCAGAGAAGAAAAAGAAATAAAAGGAATCCAATTTGGAAAAGAAGAAGTAAGCTGTCACTGTTTGCAGATGACATGATACTATATATAGAGAATCCTAAAGATTCTACCAGAAAACTACTAGAGCTAATCAATGAATTTGGTAAAGTAGCAGGATACAAAATTAATGCACAGAAATCTCTTGCATTCTTATACACTAATGATGAAAAATCTGAAAGTGAAATTAAGAAAACACTTCCATTTACCACTGCAACAAAAAGAATAAAATATCTAGGAATAAACGTACCTAAGGAGACAAAAGAACTGCATGCAGAAAATTATAAGACACTGATGAAAGAAATTAAAGATGATACAAGTAGATGGAGAGATAAACCATGTTCTTGGATTGCAAGAATCAATATTGTGAAAATGACTCTACTATCCAAAGCAATCTACAGATTCAGTGCAATCCCTACCAAACTACCACTGGCATTTTTCACAGAACTAGAACAAAAAATTTCACAATTTGTATGGAAACACAAAAGACCCCGAATAGCCAAAGCAATCTTGAGAAAGAAAAACGGAGCTGGAGGAATCAGGCTCCCGGACTTCAGACTATACTAGAAAGCTACAGTAATCAAGACAGTATGGTACTGGCACAAAAACAGAAATACAGATCAATGGAACAGGATAGAAAGGCCAGAGATAAACCCACATACATATGGTCACCTTATCTTTTATAAAGGAGGCAAGAATATACAGTGGAGAAAAGACAGCCTCTTCAATAAGTGGTGCTGGGAAAACTGGACAGCAACATGTAAAAGAATGGAATTAGAACACCCCCTAACACCATACACAAAAATGAACTCAAAATGGATTAAAGACCTAAATGTAAGGCCAGACACCATCAAACTCTTAGAAGAAAACATAGGCAAAACACTCTATGACATAAATCACAGCAAGATCCTTTTTGACCCACCTCCTAGAGAAATGGAAATAAAAACAAAAATAAACAGATGGGACCTAATGAAACTTAAAAGCTTTTGCACAGCAAAGGAAACCATAAACAAGACGAAAAGATAACCCTCAGAATGGGAGAAAATATTTGCAAATGAAGAAACTGACAGAGGATTAATCTCCAAAACATACAAGCAGCTCATGTAGCTCAATATCAAAAAAACAAACAACCTAATCCAAAAATGGGCAGAAGACCTAAATAGACATTTTTCCAAAGAAGATATACAGATTGCCAACAAACACATGAAAGAATGCTCAACATCAGTAATCATTACAGAAATGCAAATCAAAATTACAATGAGATATCATCTCTCACCAGTCAGAATGGCCATCATCAAAAAATCTACAAACAATAAATGCTGGAGAGGGTGTGGAGAAAAGGAAACCCTCTTGCACTGTTGGTGGGAATGTAAATTGATACAGCCACTATGGAGAACAGTATGGAGGTTCCTTAAAAAACTAAAAATAGAACTACCATACGACCCAGCAATCCCACTACTGGGCATATACCCAGAGAAAACCATAATTCAAAAAGAGTCATGTACCAAAATGTTCATTGCAGCTCTATTTACAATAGCCAGGACATGGAAGCAATTGAAGTGTCCATCAACAGATGAATGGGTAAAGAATATGTGGCACATATATACAATGGAATATTAGTCAGCCATAAAAAGGAACGAAACTGAGTTATTTGTAGTGAGGTGGATGGACCTAGAGACTGTCATACAAAGTGAAGTAAGTCAGAAAGAGAAAAACAAATACCGTATGCTAACACATATATATGGAATCTAAAAAAAAAGAAAAAGAAAAAAAAAAGAAAATGGTCAGAAGAACCTAGGGGCAAGATGGGAATAAAGATGCAAACCTACTAGAGAATGGACTTGAGGATACGGTGATGGAGAAGGGTAAGCTGGGACAAAGTGAGAGAGTGGCATGGACATCTATACACTACCAAACGTAAAATAGATAGCTAGTGGGAAGCAGCCACATAGCACAGAGAGATCAGCTCGGTGCTTTTTGACCATGTAGAGGGGTGGGTTAGGGATTGTGGGAGGGAGGGAGATGCAAAAGGGAATAGATATGGGGACATATGTATATGTATAACTGATTCACTTTGTTATAAAGCAGAAACTGACACACCATTGTAAAACAATTATACTCTAATAAAGATGTTAAAAAATTAAAAGAACTACAAATTATTTTTGACATAAATATATATGTTAATATTATATGTGTTAATACTACATATCAATGAATTGGTGTCTAATTATAATCAGATAGTATAGATAATTATATATATTTAGTTCAAATGTACAAATGCATATGAAGAATTCTTATCAAAGGTAAGAATTTAATAAGCGTGATATGAGTGTCATTTTCACATTTTAGAAGTCATAACTGGAGCAACTTGTACAAAAGTTCACATATCTGTTATTTTAGAAGACTGATTTAGTTTGTTTTTAAGGTGAGGTAGTTTGATAAAGTTTATTAGTTACTAATCATGACCTGGGGAAGTGTTTTAGATCTACTGGAGAAAAGTGCCTGTTTATATTACTTTATTTTCTCATTACCAAAACACTCTTTTCTTCTGCAAAAAGCCTACTCATTTCACATGCTTTATGGTTTACATTTTAGCACTTCATCTATTTAGCTGTAAATAAAATACTTATTTTAATTAATATGTTCAATATAAAGTATAAACTGCTTTTTAAAGGCTAAGAAACCAAACTAATAAATGAATTCAGTAAAGTTTCAGGAAATAAAATCAGTTGCATTTACATATACTAACAACAAACTATCTGGAAATTAAGAAAGAAATCTCATTTACAACTGCATCAGAAAACATACTTAGGAATAAATTCAACCAAAGAGGTAAAAGACCTGTACAATAAAAACTATAAGACACTGATGAAAGAAATTGAAGAGGGCATAAATAAATGGAAAGATATTAACACATTCTTAGATTGGGAGAATTAATATTGTTAAACTGTGCATACTATCCAAAGCAATCTACAGATTCAGTGCAACCCCTGTCAAGTTTCCAGTGGCATTTTTCACAAAAAAAAGAAAAAAAAATCCTAAAATTTGTATGAAACCACAAAAGACCCCAAGTAGCCAGTGCAATCTTGAGAAAGAAGAACAAAGCTGGAGGCATTATGCTTCCAGATTTCAAACTATATTACAAAGCAATATTAATCAAAACAGTATGATACCAGAATAAAAACAGACACATAGTCCAATGGAACAGAACAGAGCCCAGAAATAAACCCACACATATATGGTCAACTAATCTCTGACAAGAGCACCAAAAACATACAATGGAAAAAGGACAGTCTCTTCAATAAGCGGTACTGGGAAACTGGATATCCATATACAAGAGAATGAAACTGAACTTCTACCTTACATCACCCACATAAATTAACTCAAAATAAATTAAAGACTTAAATATGAAACCCAAAACTGTAAAACTCCTAGAAGAAAACAGAGGAAAACTCCTTGACATTGGCTTTGGCAACAATTTTTTTGGATATAACAACAAAATCACAAGTAACAAAAGCAAAAACAAACGAGTGGAACTATATCAAACTAAAACGGAAAGTGAAAAATCAACAAAATGAATATGCAATCTATAGAGTGAGAGAAAATATTTGCAAACCATGTATCTGATGGGGGTTAATATCTCAAGTATACAAAAAACTGATACAACTCAATAGCAAAGAAACAAATCATTTGATTTTAAAATGGCAGAGTACCTGAATAGACACACACACACAAAGTAACTATTTAAGGTTATGGATGTGTTAATTAAATTGATTGAGGTATTCATTTCACAATGTGTACATACATTAAATCATCACATTGTGAACTTTGAATATAGACAATTTTGTCAATTATACCTCAATAAAGCTGAAAAAAAATAAAAGATAAGAAATAAATTTTCGCATAAATTCAATGTAACATTGCATCTGACGAAAGAAAGAGGCCTGTATCCCAGGTCATTCATTTATTCACTCAATAAACTTTTATTATGCATTTACTCCATGCCAGGCCCTGTACTAGGTAGTGGGAATACAACGATTAAAATAGTCTCTGTAGAGGAGAGTCACATAGTCTCAAAATAACGTCCCATAGCTTCTTTATTAATTGCAAAGGAAAACATTTACCTGTAGATGGAAAGATCTGGCAATACCACCTTAACCTAGTTATCAAATGCAGCATCACCAAAAACAGAACAAACGACATTTTAAGTGTCTACTGGTGCGATGAAATGGAAAGAACACAATCTCACTTATTGAACATTCTTGTCATTATGTTTAACCTCACTCTAACAGGAAATACAATCAGACAAAACCAAACGGGGGGCATTCTATAAAAAAAAACTGGCCTGCACTCTTCAAAACTGTCAATATTATGAAAGATAAAAGGCAGTAGGGGCTTTTCTAGATTAAAGAAGACTAAAAAGTCATGACAACCAAATGCAAGGCATGTTCCTTAATTGAATCTTGGATTGGAGAAAAGCAATAAAGGACATTTCTGGGAAAGCTGAAAAAAATTTGAATATAGACTGTATATAGATAACTTAACTGTTTCAATGTTAAATGTCTTGGCTGTAATAACAATAGGGTGGTTGTGAAATGGCTGAAAATGTCCTTATTTTTGAAAGAAACATGCTGACATATCATGACTACAACTTACTTTCAAATGGTTCAGCATTTAATAAAGGAGATAATACAAATGTCCCAAAATGTTAAAATTGGTGAATTTACACGAAGGGAATACTTAATTTTTTGAAATCAAGTTTAGAGTAAAAAATATATAGACCATGCCCATCAGCTTATAGTCTGATGTCACTATATTACCATAGCCTTCAGTTTTCTCTTCTAAAAAAATTAAGCATTTTATTATATTAGAAAAAAGTGTTAATGATTATACCTAGTGCTTACAAATATGCAATGAAACTGGAATTCTCTTAAACCGCTAGTTGCATTGTAAACTAGCAAAACTTTAGGGAAATCAACTTAAAATAGGTGTGTATAGAACCAATAAAATCTACTCTAACCTTTTCATACTTACATTGTTGGTAATAAATTTAAATTTACCAAACATAAATAAGGAAATTTTTGCCTGTAAATATCCCCCAATTACTTCTAGGTTTGCCACACACCATCCACTGGCTGAAACAAGTAACCTCTGTAACCATGTGCAGTAGTTGTGTATCTTTGTGCACAGTGAGGTTTATACTTTATATCATCTATATACACCTCACCACATAAACATATAAAAAAGACTTCAGCCTTGAAACTATATTTCATTATTACACTTAAAACATACCCCTGGTCCAACCAGGCTCCCATCCCCTCTGGACCTGCTGACAGAGATCTTCTTAAGGCTTCCTGCCAACCTCACATTCTGCCTTTTTCTAGTCAAAAAAAAGTATCTGGACTATTTGGAGATCAAAGAAGTAGAAGTCAAATATGTGTGATTCTGGTATACCTAAAATTTCTATCATCACCTCACAGAATAAGAGTGTGCCCTTAGCTTTTACTGAAGATTATTTCACAAAGAGTCATATTTAAAATGCTTCAGTATCCACTACAAAACTCCAGTCACTCGATGTCACATCAAGTCCCAAATGACAAATTTCATTTAGAACTGAGTGTTAAGAAAAACCGTTTCCGCTGAGGAGCTGGTATTCTTCTCTTATCAGATGTACCTTATTGTTCTGCTGCTGGGAAGCCTAAGAATCAACCCTGACATTGAATAAAAACATTAACATTTATAAATTACATACTAGCCTCCTTCTCCTTTCCTTGGTTCTGATCTTCCATTTCTATTTTATTAATAGTCTGTATTAGACACCATTTCCTAGCCCTTTTGAGAAAGAAGCCCAGTATAAATTTGGTAAATAAAGTTTTAAAGTATAATACAACATAGCGATGAAAATGTTTTAGAGATAGGCAGAGGTGATGGCTACACCACACTGTGAATGTACTAAATGCTACTGAATTATGCATTCTATTTAAAATAGTTCCCTTTATTTTCTATAAAGTTTACCTCAGTAAGAAAAGAGTACAGCATAATCCCAGCAAGTAGCATATGGTTAGCAGCCAAATAATCATATTACATTCTTCCCATCCTCACTGTGGTGTGTGGACAGAAAACTAATCTGTCCTCTGCCATCTGTATTGCTTCTCCCTTCCTTCTACTCCTTTATGTTCTAGTATCGTTTTCAACTGCTCAGTTTACGTTAAAAATCCTTAAACATTCTCTTGGGCCAGCAATTTCTGAACAAGCCTGATTTTTGGACTCAAGAGAATTCTTTTTTTCAAAGGATCATTTTTAACAGAATCCCAGTATATAAAAATCAAATAAAACCAGATGCTCTGGTTGAAGAGAGTTTGTGAGGGGTCTAAGACCTCCAGACACTACAGCCCTGGTGGTCTTCCTCAGCTTACAACCACAGGCCACAGAGAAAGCTGGAAGCAGACACTTTACGAGCAGAAAAAAGACTTTCATTTGACACTTCTAGAAAACCACAACTAAAATGTTATCTTACCTCCTGTGATCCAGATAATTACTTCACTCCTCCACTTCACCCACATATGAGGGATTGAAGTGTTTTAAGGTACAGTTTAATCTCTACCAGTTTCTCTGGTGAAAATTGCTTGTGGCAATTTGTAACAACTTTTATGGAACAGTTAGGCAATGGAATGTCGATTAATATTTAATCATAATAATTGACAGTTTCCCAGAAAACTATGAAACAAAGATGATTTTTCTATAAACTACTTACTCATTTTTATTGTTTTTACTGCTACAGTTAATAAAGGTTTCAAAGGATACTTTCTCATTTTTAAATTGGTGTTTTAATTCAGCTTTGCCAGCCAATGTGACAAGTTCTAGAAAGGTATGCTCACAGTTTTATAAAGACATGCTCATATCATATGTTCATAGCTTCTGAACACGTGGAGCTTTCATATATTAATTTGGATTTTTGGGTCATAAACTCCAAATGTCGTATCTTTACCTTCTATGGAGGAAGTACAAAAGTTAATCCAGGGCTTCCCTGGTGGCACAGTGGTTGAGAGTCCGCCTGCCGATGCAGGGGACACGGGTTCGTGCCCCGGTCCGGGAAGATCCCACATGCCGCAGAACGGCTGGGCCCGTGAGCCATGGCCGCTGAGCCTGCGCGTCCGGAGCCTGTGCTCCGCAACGGGAGAGGCCACAACAGTGAGAGGCCAGCGTACGGCAAAAAAAAAAACAAAAGTTAATCCAATTTCCCATTTCTGGGCAGACAATAGCATATACTGAGTAACTCCAGACATTATAAACTGATTATAAAACACCTGTAATAAATAGTGAGTTTATCTGGAAAAAAGTTTAAATGCAAACAGGTGCATACTAATGCAAGCAATTAAAAAACAAAAATACAGTCAAATCTCAAGTAGCTGGTGTAATAAAAGCAGTCAGGAGGAAAGCTACAAAAAACTGGTCAAAATATGGTATAAAAGAGATTCACTTATTTAAAATTACATCCTGTATTTAAGAATTAATTTACAGGGCTTCCCTGGTGGCGCAGTGGTTGAGAGTCCGCCTGCTGATGCAGGGGACTCGGGTTCGTGCCCCGGTCCAGGAAGATCCCACATGCCGCTGAGCGGCTGGGCCCGTGAGCCATGGCCACTGAGCCTGCGCGTCCGCAGCCTGTGCTCCGCAACGGGAGAGGCCACAACAGTGAGAGGCCCGCGTACCGCAAAAAAAAAAAGAAAAGAATTAATTTACAGATGTCATCTAAAAATACTCTGTGCTTTGTGACCGCCTGGAGGGGTGGGATTGGGAGGGTGGGAGGGAGGGAGACGCAAGAGGGAAGAGATATGGGAACATATGTATATGTATAGCTGATTCACATTGTTATAAAGCAGAAACCAACACACCATTGTAAAGCAATTATACGCCAATAAAGATGTAAAAAATAAAAAATAAATGAAAAGATATATAAAGTTTATTCAAGTAGAACAGTTTAAAACACCAATCATTAATTGATTTGCTTGACAAGAAATGGCCAAATGTCAAAACATTCATATTATCAGTTTCTCGGCTAAACACTCCTTTCAATATATATTACACATATATAATATACACTTTATATGTACATTATATATTATATTTATATTTAATATATTCATATGTTTACTAACATTTTTGTTTTATATTTTTATGTATTAAAAATATATACTAAATTATAATATAAATAACATTTTGTATTAAGTATTAGTATATTTATATATTTAATATAATATGTACAATATATAATAATATAGACTTAATATATATGTTACAAATAGGAAAAAAGTTGGACAAGGACAGTCCTAGCTGTATGCTTATAAGTAGCAGAAAAAAATTATCTACTGATTCTTAATTATTGCATTTGATTATAGTAAAAATGTGCACATAATAATGGTTATTATTTTATAGAGTTATGTTTTATTTGTAGACACTCTGTAAGGCATTTTGCTTTTTCTCTAATAAGTAGGTTCTATTACCTCCATAACACAGACAAGAAAACTGAGCCTCAAACAAGTTAAGTAATTTATTCAAGGCCACATAACTAATGGCAGAGTAAAGTTCTAGAAATGTTAAAGAAATGATAACATAGTTCAGTTTTGCATACACCTAATAAAATAAGCCATACTATACCTTCATGGGGAATAGAAGGGTCTATAATAAGAATTTGGCTGGCTTCTAAACCCTTGGAATTTCTCATGTAACAGGAGTATCCTTGTTATTCACAGTGGGCCCTTAAGACCATACTTGATGCTTAGGACATGCATGCTTCCAAGGTGACTTGTGGTAAACCCCTCAGAGAGTTTATGCTGCAAGAAGACTCACCAGAAGGACCAACCATATAATTAGAGGGTGGGGCTTTGTGATAACCTGAGAGGGGAGGGGGCTGGAGACTGACTTCAATTACATGCCCAGTGAGTCAATCATCATGCCTATGTAGTGAAGACTCAAGGAAAACTGGACGCTGAGGTTTTGGGTGAGCTTCCCTGGTTGGCAATACTCTGTGTATTGTCACATACTGATGTTCCAGGATGTAAATCAGAGTACTGAAGACATATCAGAAGAAGGTAAAGTTACCAATTTTACCCTTTCTCTTTGTAATTTCCTGGTGGGGGAGGGGGCAGGAATGTAATATGATGTATCTGTTAAAAATTAAAGAAATATCAAAGGTGCTATCAAAAAGCCTAGCACTAAAGGGCTTGACAATTATTTCTGAAATTGTAAAGTAAAGGCAGGGGCAATATTAAAATGTGATACATGCATAGTCTCGGGAATGTTGCTATTACATTAAATGAAGTACACCTCTAGAGGAAAGACAGCAATTCTGACAGCACAAAATAATGAAGAAAAACAAGGGAAACAAAGCACAAGAAATGAATGGCAACTGCAGCCACTATGATGTAAAGTAGCAGCTCAATAAATACAGGTTTAATGAACCCATAAAATGACAATTATGAAAATATTAGCATTAGTAAATTGCAATCTTCTCTACAAAAAAAAAAGCAAATTTTCAGGAAAATTATTTTCAAGTGCATTAAAACTCTTATCAGCTTGCACAAGTTTTATTCTTCGTATCTCCAATGTACCTGGCACAAATTAGCCACAGTAAATGACTTCTGATTTCTAATTAAATCTGAATTACATTGCTTTATGAATAGTATAAATAAAATTTTTAGGTAGACTGTTTCTTGTTTCCAAATATCTTTAAGCATTGAGATGCATACTTAGAGTTAAGCTGGCTACAAGATCTTTTTGGCTCTTCAAATCCAAATTCCCTAAGGATATCTAATAAACAAAACATTTCATATATCATAGCCTTTATTTTCAACACAATAATTCAATTATACAATTAAAACTCAAATTTGGATTTTTCACCAATTCACATTTTCCCTCCCAAATACTGCCAAATAATTGAGTTTCACTCAGACGTATTTAAACCAAGTTATTTAATTTTCTTGAAACTATATTAATTATAAGTATAGTAATGTATATGCTTCTACTAGGGAGAAGAAACATTTTCTGTTTTAAAAGATGCTCATTTAATGATGTGAACAAGAAAAAAATCACATGGGGATTCTGGAATCGCCAGCAATAAATAATGCAAAAATGAAAACAAAAGGAATGTTTTGTGAAATACAATTATTTCTAAAAATGCATCATAAAATAAATCTCAATTGTGATTTTTTAAAGTATATAATCCACCATTCCAAAATGTAGCTTAATCTACTCATATTATTTAATAAGGTTCTTTCTAGTTTTTTTTAAATTGATACAAATGTTAGCACAGATGTTCCACTTTAAATTTTTATGACTTCTCCTACAGTATATAAAAATATTGTTCATGTGAAATTAAAGTGTCATGCAAAAATTGCTTCCAACTTTTAACTCCAAGATTTTAAGTAAATGATACTATCACTTCCAAAATTAAACAGATTTTATCCTGCTATATTTATTCAGCTTCTAAAGAAAACATAGAAGCTGCTAGACTTTATTAAGCAATAGACAGCTTCAAACTGGCAGACTGCTTTTCAACAGAATTTATGGGGTGGTATCTGGCATGTTAGTACAAGGCTGACGCCAGATTCAGACAAGACCTGACAAGAGCCTGCAAGTCCCCAGTCCTTTTTCCCAGGGTTTACAATGATTTGACCTAAAGGTACACACCTTTAAAAGATATATTATGATCTGCAAAGTACTTTACATAATTACATTGGAAACGTGCTCAAATATAACCTTTTACATCTGTCAGATTCCTCTATCTATTCCCAAACTGTTACTTCAAATTTGAAAATTAAGTACTCTCTAAAAAATGCAAACATGAACACCTGTTTTCCCTAATTAAATATATGGCTACTTTTTTATCTACTTCTGATTCTTTTCAGAAAATATGAATTGGTGAGGAATCCAAATTTAAGTTTTAAGTGTCTAATTTAGAGAAGTTAGAGAAAGTAAAGGCTGTTTCTATGTAACTAATCAAGAAGATCAAAATATCTGGTGTTCCCTCCCTCCTATCCTGTCTTTCAAATTACACTGGCTCACTGAAAACTGAAAGAGCTTTCTTAATCAACCTTCCCGTACATAAGTTAATGAATGAACCCTGGCTCTCAGTGCCTCTGTAAAACATGCATGTCCTGTGTGCCCAGAGCCCCCAGTCAACTAGTATTTAGGGCCCACCCTCCATGCGGAAAGTTTTCTGTCCCCCTAGTTGAATGCTATGCTTATAAGTCAACTGTGTCTGTCCCTAGTCCTCTCTGTACTCATTATACAGCTATTAGAATCATACTCAAGTAATTACAATGTAAACTGATAAGATATGAGTTCTAAATGAAAAAAAAACGTGTCTTAAAGGACTGAGACAAGTCACTAAAACAAAAAACTGTTGTCAAATCAAGTATAGAGGAAACAGCCATAAAGGAAAATGAGAAAAACTGTAGGATGACTTGGCAGTCAAACCAATTCACAAGTGTTTTTACATTCTGACTCCATTTTAAAGGGCTCTTTAAAGTGTGATTTAGTCAAAAAATAGAAAAAAGACTCCACTCCCATTACATACCCATTTGCAAAGCAACGGCCTTGACGTGGACCTACCTCAAAAGTTTAGCAAATGGTTGGCTTTACTTTTCTTGACATATTCTTTGATGTAGAAATGTTCTCCATCTTAATATGGATGGTGATCCCATGAGATATATATACCTCAACTTAAGACTTAAGTTAATTGACTGATTGTTAATTAATACCGACAGATCTTAAGGGTTAACCAGGGTTTCTTGACCTTAGCACTGTTGATATTTTGGACAAGATAATTCTTTGTTTGTGGGAGGAGGTCCTGTTCACTGTTGAGTAGGTATCTGTAACACCCACAGCCCTAGTATGACAACCAAAAATGTCTCCAGACATTGCCAAATGCCCCCTGGGGGATAAAAACCCACTTCCCTCCCCAGTTGAGAACCACTAGGTTGAACTCCTGGTCTAACAAGGAGAATACAGTAAACCTTTCTTATGACTTCTCAAAGTCTGAATCAGAGTACAATCAGACCATGACTTAGTAATAAAAACTAGAATCCTTGACCTACAAGGATAGAGGAATTTAAAAGGCTTTTATTTGTCACAAGCAATACTTATCCAAGTTGCCTGATCACAAGAAGTACTTGGGATGCTTATAAACATGAATTCCAAGGTGTTTTCCCTAGAAATAAGGTAGGTCTGGGGTGAGGTCTAGAAATCTAAATTGTCTAACAAGCACCTCAGGTGATTTTTTTTATAAACATGCAAGTCAGAGAACAGTAATCTAAGACTGCTATATTTAACGTATATACCTTAGGTAGAAAATGTTTTGGCTATATTGCATGACAAAAATCCTGAACATTTCCAAAAGCATAATAACTAAGACTTTCTCTTTTTAGCTCATACCTAAAAAAATAAAATAAAATAACAATCTACTAAAGCTGAAACACTGGGCATAGAAGCTGTCTAATATTTTGAGACAGGCCAAACAAGTGACTGAGCACTCCCCTAGGGACCCAGGAGACAGACACCATCTCTGGATTGCAAGACCTTGCCTTTCAAACCTAGGGCAGTAGAAAGAAAGCCCTATGTAAACTTAAACTGGGATCCTGTTTCCAATAAAGCTTTTAGCCATTCTTTTGCCTCAACAATCTCCCTACTTACCTCCACCACTGCCCTATCTCTCATCACAATCTGTACCGCAACACCCTGCTTTCCACAAGTCCCTCTAATGACCAGCTAGCTCACTCGTTCTGGACACCTGCTCGTACCAGCGGAGCGGGCTCTCGGGCTGGGCATGCTCAGTGATGGGCTCCAGTCCCAGCCAGAAGCAGATCTTTTTTAAACCGCCTGGAGCAAGCACTGCCTTAGCTTCAAGGTCGTCTTCTTTTCAGTAGTTCTTTGTGTTCAGTTCTCAACTGCTCTTCACACTTCTCTGCTTTTCCCTTCCCCCAACGCTGACCAGATAACCTGTTCATTCCCACTTTCATCTGATCTCTGACCTATTACCTTGCCTTCATTTCTCTAACTGGGTTTCCCACACATTGTCTGGCGTTGCTTTCTATGGTTCCTCATAAAGGTGTGTTTTTATGCCTGGCCACTCCAATTTAATCACAACACTGTACTAACAATAATAATAATGGACTTCTATCACGTGAGCGTTTCCTCCGTTGCAGGTATTATGCTAAATGCTTTACGTGAATTGTTACATCTCACTTCCTTTTTATAATTCTGTAGGGCAGATACAAATATTATTCCTACTTCATAGAAGGGGGAAAGAGATTCAGATGAAGTACTTTGCTAGTTGTCCCAATTCCATGTGGTCTCTGTGCTCTGGCACTGCCTTTTTTCTTGCTTTTTTCCTCCAAAATACATGCATTTTCTCCATCCCACTTCCCCATACCTCTCCACTTCTGTATAAATATAACATCTTTTACCCAGTTCTCTACTGAGGACCTATATGCTTTCTCCGTGTTCTTTTTCTTAAAACAGTGGTAGTACCACTCGCTGTCTTTAATTATTTAACATTTTTCCTGCGTGTCTTTTCTCTTCCAAAAGCAATATAAACCTCTAAGGCCCAGGTCGACTGTCACACTTCTTACACCCCTGGATATAGCACAGTCCTACTCAGAACAAACACTCTAAAACAACAACAAAAGTATATATTCTGTTGAAATCATTTCAACAAAGCATATAATGAATGCCGAATACGTATTAGTCAATACGTCAGATGCTAAAGACAGAAAAATGGCATTGCCTCTACCTTCAATGAGTTTACAGACTAGTGGTAGAGAAAGGCTTGCAAATGAACACTAAGAATATGACACAACTTCCATAATAAAGGAGTATGGGAGCCACAGAGGAAGAAGCAACCTTCACCTGGGGTCTGGGGATTGACATCAAAGATTTTACAGCAGAAATGACTTTAGTAGCATTTGTGATGATTAGAACCCCACAGCACCAGGATGGTGGATAAGAGGATATTCCCAACAAAAAGACCAGCGTGTGAACATAAAGATGTGAAAGGCCAGGTGGGCATGAGGAATAGTGAGAAGTTTTGAGAGGCTGGAACGCAGAGCTGGAGTACAGGATGGTGGTGGTGGGGGGCAGGGGGAAGGGGCAGAAGTGAAGCCATGTTAAGGAGTGTGGGCGTTCTCAGAGTAACCAGGTTAGACATCAAAAAGGAGAGAAACAAGGACTGAAGTATACGGTTGGACCAAAATTACCCCATTGATGACTAGAGTCTTACAGACGGGACACTAGCGCTGTGCGAGGCTAAGCTGCACCCATTCGGAGTGTTTCCATGAGGAGTCAACATGATTTTTCATCATCACCTTCAATACCATGCTGATTACTTAAGCCACTAGAGCTTACAAAAGAGAGCATCTAAAACTCTGCTGTATGGGAATTCCCCGGTGGTCCAGTTGTTAGGACTCTGCACTTCCACTGCTGGGGGCCAAGGTTCAATCCCTGGTCCAGGAACTAAGATCCTGCATGCCGCATAGTGAGGCCAAAATATAAAATAAAATAAAATTTTGGGCTTCCCTGGTGGTGCAGTGGTTGGGAGTCCGCCTGCCGATGCGGGGGGTGCGGGTTCGTGCCCCGGCCCGGGGGGATCCCGCGTGCCGCGGAGCGGCTGGGCCCGTGGGCCGTGGCCACTGGGCCTGCGCGTCCAGAGCCTGTGCTCCACGGCGGGGAGGCCGTGGCAGTGAGAGGCCCACGTACCACACACACACAAAAAAATAATAAATAAATAAAATAAAATTCTGCTGTATGTTTGGGGGCCAGTGAGTGTCTGTACCACAAAAAGTAAGCAGCAAAGCAATCAGGAGCTCATTATCAGTTTACTACTGCATTTTTAAAACCTTTTTTACACCTCTTAGAATGTATAATACACAATGGCCTAAAAGAAATGTACATGATAACTTAAAAGAAAAAACGTTTAGGGACTTCCCTTGGTGGCACAGTGGTTAAGAATCCGCCTGCCAATGCAGGGGACACGGGTTCGAGCCCTGGTCCGGGAATATCCCGCATGCAGCGGAGCAACTAAGCCCGTGAGCCACAACTACTGAGCCTGTGCTCTAGAGCCCTCGAGCCACAACTACTGAGCCCACATGCCACAACTACTGAAGCCAGTGTGCCTAGAGCCTGTGCTCCACAACAAGAGAAGCCACTACAATGAGAAGCCCACACACCACAACAAAGAGTGGCTCCCGCGCACAGCAATGAAGACCCAACGCAACCATAAATAAATAAATAAATTTATAAAAAAAAGAAAGAAAGAAAAAAGGTTTAAAGACTATATATGTTTAATAGTTCCTCACCGCATTCCAGAAAGGACTCCAAGTGAAGGACTGTCTGTGGATTTCAATTACCACATGCTCTGGAGCTCCCATTTCCACATATAAAGGAGCTATAAATCTCTTTAATACTACAGCTTCAAAAAAGTACTAGGTGCTATAAACTTTGTAGCTCTACCAAGCTGTTCTTCTGAAGTGGCATGATTACATTTCTGAGCAACTTGGAAATCACCATGAAGTCATTTAAAGAAATTTTTAACTTGATTAAACCAATAAAGGCCTCATTCTTTATAGAAATTTAAGAATGACAGAAGAACCACCATCATTAAAATTTCCTAATCACCAAGTTCTTCACTGCTACATCTAGATAGATGTATTGACTTTAAAAAGCCTCAGACAAATTAAGAGTCACATTCCATTAAGGAATATAAACATACAGAAAACCTTAAGTCTTAATTATCTGCCATTTTTCTCTAAACTCTAGAACCAGGCCCTGAAATTTCTGCATTCCTGGAGACTAACTGCTGATCTCACATCAGGGGATACGGAGAAGCCCAACAGATGTGTATTCTCTAAAGACCTTTCCGACATAATTAACACAAAATTATGCTACTATCCCTGTTTATCTGTTTCTGTAGAAACCTCTTATTCCGGGGCGCTAACTCGCTAATCTTACACTTGATTAGCCTCAACCAATATTTGCTAATGGCCATGGTGGAGCTGATAACAATGGTGGTGACAAGGAAATTTAAACACTCTGACAACTACAAGGTTTTCATGCTTCCACTGTATAACACATAACCAAAAATCACCTCTAAAAATCCTACACTGATACCATTATTGTTTTTGCTTTTCTCCAATGGACGAATGTTTAAATATAAAAGTCAGTTCAATTAGGGATAGCAGATTGAAGCAGAGGAACAAACGCAAATGTGCCCAATGTTCTAAAGCTTAATATAACACCTAAGATAACTACCAAAGCGTATATCACCTCAAAAATAATAAATAAGCAAAGAGAATAGTGTTATATTTACGTCTTGCTTTCTTTTTGGGGAAGATAAGCAGAAACCTATCTCTTAGGAGGTAGAAGAGTTAATATGCTGCTTCCTTCCAGCACGACTAAATTTTCTCCTTTCACCACTCATAAACCTATGAGGGTAGCGGCTGGGGAAAAAAAGATGTGGCGAAGCAGAGATGAACTTCCCCCAAAATGCCTGAAGCGTCATTTTCCAAAGCCGAGAGAATCATTACCACCTTCCTCAAATTGCCTGGCTGCCAATGCAGCCCCAAATGGCCATAAATAAAACCTTAATTAAATTAATTAGAGCAATTGCTTCCTGCAGAGCATCTCTTTATTTGGGGCCCTGTGTCAGCCCTGAAGCCAGTACTACCCTCCTTGGCTCACCCCCACCCCAGACCTCTCACCTCCCTACTGCTTATAACAAGGCTCCTAATTATGCTTCAGTATGTCCTTGACTGATTTCTTCTCCAAGACACCTTCTCACTGTTGACAAGAGACATCATCCCCTGCTATTCTGTTCTCTAACTTCGGCAGAGCATGAGTAATAATGTCCACACAATGACAAGAGACCACAACCCTTGACTGGAGGCTGATCGGCCACCTGACTTCTCCTGGGATTGCCCAGCTGCTGAAACGGAAAGTGATACTGTAACTGCTCTTCAAGTAACAGGTGCTCTAATAACCATCCATCAAGCACCTAAGCATTCGGTAACTGTTAATATACTCATAATATCTCCAACATGCCAAGAGTCCAAGACAGTGTTTTGATTATCACTCTAGAAAAAACACGTCATAACAATTTGACTAGAGGTAGTATCAAGAAGCAGTAGCATCCTGATGGCAGCTGAGGCATTTTAACAAGACTGTGCTGTGGCCACCCCTACTGTACGTGCTGTTTCCTGGGCTTAAATTAACTGAAGCTGGTTCCTGGAGTTGTAATCAAACACCCTATACAGGGGGAGCGCTGCTCGTGTGAGGTGCAGGCGGGCGCCAGTGTGCATACAGGCCACTGCTCGCTGGGCAGCTTCCAACTACCCAGTGGCCAAGATAGCCGTGTGGCTGACAGGGTCTTGGTGCTCCGGCCCGGTGTCAGGGCTGTGACTCTGAGGTGGGAGAGCCAAGTTCAGGACACTGGTCCACCAGATAACTCCTGGCTCCATGTAATATCAAACGGCGAAAGCTCTCCCAGAGATCTCCGTCTCAATGCCAAGACCCAGCTCCACTCAACGACCAGCAAGCTCCAGTGCTGGACACCCTATGCCAAACAACTAGCAAGACAGGAACACAACCCCATCCATTAGCAGACAGACTGCCTAAAATCATAATAAGTTCACACACACTCCAAAACACACCACTAGACGTGGTCGTGGCCACCAGAAAGACAAGATCCAGCCCCACACACTAGAACACAGGCACCAGTCCCCTCCACCAGGAAGCCTACACAATCCACTGAACCAACCTTACCCACTGGGAGCAGGCACCAAAAACAGCAAGAACTAGGAATCTGAAGCCTGTGAAAATGAGACCCCAAACACAGTAAGTTAAGTAAAATGAGAAGACAGAGAAACACACAGCAGATAAAGGAGCAAGGAAAAAACCCACCAGACCAAACAAATGAAGAGGAAATGGGCAGTCTACCTGAAAAAGAATTCAGAGTAAGGACAGTAAAGATGATCCAAAATCTTGGAAACAGAATGGAGAAAATACAAAAAATGTTTAACAAGCACCTAGAAGAACTAAAGAACAAACAAACAATAATGAACAACACAATAAATGAAATTAAAAATTCTCTAGAAGGAATCAATAGCAGAATAACTAAGGCAGGAGAACAGATAAGTGACCTGGAAGATAAAATAGTGGAAATAACGACCACAGAGCAGAATAAAGAAAAAAGAATGAAAAGAATTGAGGACACTTTCAGAGATCTCTGGGACAACATTAAACACACCAACATTCAAATTATAGGGCTCCCAGAAGAAGAAGAGAAAAAGAAATGGACTGAGAAAATATTTGAGAGATTATAGTTGAAAACTTTCCTAGCATGGGAAAGGAAATAGTCAATCAAGTCCAGGAAGCACAGAGAGTCCGATAGAGGATAAATCCAAGGAGAAACACTCCAAGACACACATTAATCAAACTATAAAAAATTAACTACAAAGAAAAAGTATTAAAAGCAGCAAGGGAAAAGCAACAAATAATATACAAGGGAATCCCCATAAAGTTAACAGCTGATCTTTCAGCAGAAACTCTGCAAGCCAGAAGGGTGTGGCAGGACATACTTAAAGTGATAAAAGGGAAAAATCTACAACCAAGATTACTCTACCCAGAAAGGATCTCAGTCACATTCAACAGAGAAATTAAAACTTTTACAGACAAGCAAAAGCTAAGAGAATTCAGCACCACCAAATCAGCTTTACAACAAATGCTAAAGGAACTTCTCTAGGCAGGAAACACAAGAGAAGGAAAAGACATACAATAACAAACCGAAAACAATTAAGAAAATGGTAATAAGGACACACATATTGATAATTACCTTAAATGTAAATGGACTAAATGCTTCAACCAAAAGATACAGACTGGTGGAATGGATACAAAAACAAGACCTATATGTATGCTGCCTACAAGAGACCCACTTCAGACCTAGGAACACATACTGACTGAAAGTGAGGGGATGGAAAAAGATATTCCATGCAAATGGAAATCAAAAGAAAGCTGGGAAAAAAAAAAAAAAAAGAAAGAAAGCTGGAGTACGAATTCTCATATCAGACAAATTAGACTTTAAAATAAAGAATATTAGAAAACGTATGGACACCAGGGGAGAAAGCGGGAGGGTGGGGGCATTGTGGGGGTGGGGTGAATTGGGACTTTGGGATTGACATATATACACTGATATGTATAAAACAGATAACTAAAAAGAACCTGCTGTATAAAAAATAAATAAATAAAAAATTTTTTAAAAAGGCTATTACAAGAGACAAAGAAGGACACTACATAATGATCAAGGGATCAATCTAAGAAGAAGATATAGCAATTGTAAATATTTATGCACCCAACATAGGAGCACCTCAATACATAAGGCAAATACTAACAGCCATAAAAGGGGAAATCGACAGTAACACAATCAAAGTGGGGGACTTTAACACCCCACTTTCACCAATGGACAGATCATCCAAAATGAAAATAAACAAGGAAACACAAGCTTTAAATGATACATTAAACAAGATAGACTTAATTGATATTTATAGGACATTCCTTCCAAAAACAACAGAATACACTTTCTTCTCAAGTGCTCATGGAACATTCTCCAGGATAGATCATATCTTGGGTCACAAATCAAGCCTTGGTAAATTTAAGAAAATTGAAATCATAATAAGTATCTTTTCTGACCACAACGCTATGAGACTAGATATCAATTACAGGAAACAAAATCTGTAAAAACTACAAACACATGGAAGCTAAACAATACAATACTTAATAACCAAGAGATCATTGAAGAAATCAAAGAGGAAATCAAAAAATACCTAGAAACAAATGACAATGAGAACATGACGACCCAAAACCTATGGGATGCAGCAAAAGCAGTTCTAAGAGGGAAGTTTATAGCAACACAATCCTACCTCAAGAAACAAGAACCCTCTCAAATAAACAACCTAACCTTACACCTAAAGCAATTAGAGAAAGAAGAACAAAAAAACTCCAAAGTTAGCAGAAGGAAAGAAATCATAAACATCAGATCAGAAATAAATGAAAAAGAAATGAAGGAAATGATAGCAAAGATCAATAAAACTAAAAGCTGGTTCTTTGAGAAGATAAAGTTGATAAACCATTAGCCAGACTCATTAAGGAAAAAAAGGAAGAAAACTCAAATCAACAGAATTAGAAATGAAAAAGGAGAAGTAACAATTGACACTGCAGAAATACAAAGGATCATAAGAGATTACTACAAGCAACTATATGCCAATAAAATGGACAACCTGGAAGAAATGGACAAATTCTTAGAAATGCACAACGTTCCGAGACTGAACCAGGAAGAAATAGAAAATATAAGCAGACCAATCACAGGCACTGAAATTGAGACTGCGATTAAAAATCTTCCAACAAACAAAAGTCCAGGACCAGATGGCTTCACAGGCGAATTCTATCAAACATTTAGAGAAGAGCTAACACCTATCCTTCTCAAACTCTTCCAAAATACAGCAGAGGGAGGAACACTCACAAACTCATTCTATGAGGCCACCAACACCCTGATACCAAAACCAGACAAAGATGTCACAAAGAAAGAAAACTACAGGCCAGTGTCACTGATGAACACAGATGCAAAAGTCCTCAACAAAATAGTAGCAAACAGAATCCAACAGCACATTAAAAGGATCATACACCATGATCAAGTGCGGTTTTAAAGGTGAGGACTATAGCATAGGAGACAGCATTTCAGATAGCTCTGAGAAACTGCTCCATAGAGGTGGAGAGGAAGGTCAATATATATGTGATTTTGGTGAAAGAGGATTCAACTCAGGTCTTTGTGACTCTAAAACATATTCTTTCCATTACTAAATCACATTCTATCCCTGGAATTTACTTTTGTAATTTACTTTTGTTGTCATATCAAAATATACTTAAAAATCAGTATAGATCACTTAGGTGTTCATAATCTGGATTTCTGAGAAATAGTTTAATTTGACTGATACCCAATTACACTGGTAGTATTTCTCAAAATAAAGTTGCTTAAAATCTTATATGTGGACCCTGACTTCCAGTGAGACTGATAGCCATTGATGCTCTGGTTGCCCTGGTTATGTGGACACTGATTTCCCATGACAGTGATAGCCGTTGCCTTTGGTTGCCCTTGTTATCCCAGTAATCAAGGATTATTCAATATATGCAAATCAATGAATGTTATACACCATATTAACAAATTGAAGGAGAAAAAGCATATAATCATCTCAATAGATGCAGAAAAATCTTTCAACAAAATTCAACACTGATTTATGATAAAAACCCACCAGAAAGTAGGCATAGAGGGAACTTACCTCAACATAATAAAGGCCATATAGGACAAACCCAACATCGTTCTCAATGGTGAAAAACTGAAACCATTTCCACTAAGATCAGGAACAAAACAAGGTTGCCCACGCTCACCACTATTAGTCAACATAGTTTTGGAAGTTTTAGCCAAGCAATCAGAAAAGAAAAAGAAATAAAAGGAATCCAAATCAGAAAAGAAGTAAAATTGTCACTGTTTGCAGATGACATGACACTATACATAGAGAATCCTACAGATGCTACCAGAAAACTACTAGAGCTAATCAATGAATTTGGCAAAGTAGCAGAATACAAAATTAATGCACAGTAATCTCTTGCATTCCTATACACTAATGATGAAACATCTGAAAAAAGAAATTAAGGGAACACTACCATTTATCATTGCAACAAAAAGAATAAAATACCTAGGAATAAACCTACCTAGGGAGACAAAAGACCTGTATGCAGAAAACTATAAGACACTGATGAAAGAAATTAAAGATGATACATACAGATGGAGAGATAAACCATGTTCTTGGATTGGAAGAATCAACATTGTGAAAATGACTATACTACCCAAAGCAATCTACTGATTCAATGCAATCCCTATCAAACTACCAATGGCATTTTTCACAGAACTAGAACAAAAAATTTCACAATTTGTATGGAAACACAAAAGACCCCTAATAGCCAAAGCAATCTTGAGACAGAAAAACGGAGCTGAAGGAATCAGGCTCCCGGACTTCAAACTATACTACAAAGCTACAGTAATCAGAACAGTATGGTACTGGCACAAAAACAGAAAGATAGATCAATGGAACAGGATAGAAAGCCCAGAGATAAACCCACACACGTATGGTCACCTTATTTTTGATAAAGGAGGCAAGAATATACAATGGAGAAAAGACAGCCTCTTCAATAAGTGGTGCTGGGAAAACTGGACAGCTACATGTAAGAGAATGAAATTAGAACACTTCCTAACACCATACACAAGAATAAACTCAAAATGGATTAAAGACCTAAATGTAAGGCCAGACACTATCAAACTCTTAGAGGAAAACATAGGAAGAGCACCCTATGACATAAATCACTGCAAAATCCTTTTTGACCCATCTCCTAGAGAAATGGAAATAAAAACAAAAATAAACAAATGGGACCTAATGAAACTTAAAAGCTTTTGCACAGCAAAGGAACCATAAACAAGACAAAAAGACAACACTCAGAACGAGAGAAAATATTTGCAAATGAAGCAAGTGACAAAAGATTAATCTCCAAAATATACAAGCAGCTCATGCAGCTCAATATCAAAAAAAACAAACAACCCAATCCAAAAATGGACAGAAGACCTAAACAGACATCTCTCCCCAGAAGATATACAGATTGGCAACAAACACAAGAAAGGATGCTCAACATCACTAATCACTAGAGAAATGCAAATCAAAACTATAATGAAGTATCACCTCACACCGGTCAGAATGACCATCATCAAAAAGTCTACAAACATGGGGCTTCCCTGGTGGCGCAGTGGTTGAGAGTCTGCCTGCCGATGCAGGGGACACGGGTTCGTGCCCCGGTCCGGGAAGATCCCACATGTTGCAGAGCAGCTGGGCCCGTGAGCCATGGCCACTGAGCCTGCGCGTCCGGAGCCTGTGCTCCGCAACGGGAGAGGCGACAACAGTGAAAGGCCTGCGTACCACAAAAAAAAAAAAAAAAAAGTCTACAAACAATAAATGCTGGACAGGGTTTGGAGAAAAGGGAACCCTCTTGCACTGTTGGTGGGGATGTATATTGATACAGCCACTATGGAGAACAGTATGGAGGTTCCTTAAAAAACTAAAAATAGAATTACCCTATGACCCAGCAATCCCACTACTGGGCCTATACCCGGAGAAAACCATAATTCAAAAAGGGTCATGTACCACAATGTTCATTGCAGCACTATTTACAGTAGCCAGGACATGGAAGCAACCTAAGTGTCTATCGACAGATGAATGGATAAAGAAGATGCAGCACATATATACAATGGAAGATGCAGCACATATATACAATGTTTCTAAAAGAAAACAAAACAAACCAGAAAACTGGTTCTGATGAACCGAGAGGCAGGACAGGAATAAAGACACAGATGTAGAGAATGGACTTGAGGTCATGGGGAGGGTGAAGGGTAAGCTGGGAAGAACTGAGAGAGTGGCACGGACATATATACACTACCAAATGTAAAATAGATAGCTAGTGGGAAGCAGCCGCAGAGCACAGGGAGATCGACTCCGTGCTTTGTGACCACCTGGAGGGGTGGGATAGGGAGGGTGGGAGGCAGATGCAAGAGGGAGAGGATATGTGGATATACGTATACGTATAGCTGATTCACTCTGTTATACAGCAGAACCTAACACACCATTGTAAAGCAATTATACTCCAATAAAGATGTTAAAAAAAACAAAAAAACCTATACAGGAAGGGGCCTTACATTCCTTAATGCAGTGGTTCCCCAAATCTAAACTGCATATAAGTGCCAAGCTGGCTGCATCCCAGCTCCCAGTTTTTAAATAGATTTCCAGGTCCTACCCTAGAGATTCTGACGCAAGGTATCTGGGGAGGGGCCCAAGGATCTAGTAGATTGTATACTTTCTGAAACTCCCCACAGGTTCTTATGTGCAACTGGGTTGAAAAACACCCTCAGATCACCCTCCCCACCCCCTGCTGAGACTGATTTCATTAGCCCCAGTGTTGGTGAAAATGGTTGCCAGGGGTCTAAAAATCATAATTTCTGATGGAAGGATGTAATCTCTCTTAGGAATATTCGGTCAGAAAAAGAAATCACTGCTAACATCCAGCCTTCTCATTTTACAAATGAGATTTTTGCCCTAAAACCTATTTCTCCCCCACTCCTCCAACTTGCCTTCCTCTTATCTGTAAATGGTAACAAACCCACCCATTATTAAAAAAAAAAAGAAAAAGTCAGCAAACGGGCATCATCCTTAATTGTCATCTCCACAGTAAGCCTCCCTTGACTCATCTCTTACTCTTCACTATGAGTAGCAGAAAACACAACTCAACTCACGTAAACTGAAAACGTCTGCATGTAGGTGGTAATCTGGACTGTTCCTATCAGAGTTTAGTTTTTCTCCAGAGTGCCCTCCTCTGTTTCATCATCACTCTGGCAGTGAAATAACAATAACAGTTCCAGGCTTTAAATCTACACACAACAACCAAGGAGGAAACAACAACCAAGGCTCCTTTCTCAGGAGCCCCAAGAAAATTTCTCTCATCTTGCACTGGCACAAACGGATACATTCCCTGGGACTACTGGGTCTCCAGGTACAAACTTATAAAACTGGCTTGCTGCAGGAATCCTGGATAAATCAATGGCATTTCCCACTTTCAAGCTGGGGATGGGGCCAGCCTTTTGTAGCATATGGGCTGAGTGGCAGAGGGAGAGATAAATGAAGAAAATTTTAAGGTTTTATTAGTAAAAGAGAGCTGGAGAATCTACTACACAGCCCAATCAAAAGTTTCCTGCTTTTATTCTCTCATAGCACCACGTTCTTTTCCCTCACAGCCCCTATCATCTTTGAAATTGGACACTTGTGGACATGTAGCTAACATTTCCCTAATACTTTGAGATGGCAGCGTTCTAAATGCCTTATATAAATGGACTCACTTAACCTTCATAACAATGCTACCATCTCCATATTACAGATGAGGAGACCAAGGTACAAAGAGATGCAGGAACTTCCCCAGGGCATGGAGCCCACAGCGGTAGAGCTTTGAGTCACAGTGATTACACTTCAGAGCCCAGCCCAGGCACTCAACTACTACAATATGCTATTCTTTTTACTCACTTTTGTCTCACTCCTCCACAAAACTCTAAGATACATGAAGCAGGGAATGTTTTTGTTTTATACATATCAGTCTCCAATGGAGCGCCAGGCACACAGGAAGCATTCAGTTCCCCTGATAAGTGAACAAATGAATAGATGGTTGAAAGAATGAGTGAATGAACAAATGAGGTAATGAACAAAGGAACAAATTGTAAAACCGTGACCCAGATTAACAGAGCATTTGTGTCACATGTTTAATTATGGAAGAGTGTGGTCCAGAGCTTCAATTTCCTGTGTCCAGTCTGACTTCTCTAGTTGAAGGTCTGTTATCTCTGTTCCACATGGTCACACCCGCAGAGTCAATAGTCTTTTCTTCTTTGCAAAGCTACCAACCAGCAAATGAAAACTCCAGCAGGAGACAGTCACTTCTTTTGAGATAGATTAATATGTGAACATGTCCAAAATAGAGAATGATTTGAGTAAAGGATGGGATTTTCATCCTCATTTAGCCTATCTGCATTAGACAAACACTTTGTTCATTAAGAGTAAGAACCAAAAACTGAAAACATATACAAAGCCCTTTGTAGTATCAGGTACTGAGGCAATTGAAACATTTTTTTAAATCAACAATTTTAATAAACCAATCAAAGTCTCCACTTGATTTATAGAGATCTGAGTATCCGCAGACCATTTGTTGTAATTTTCTTTCATGGTGACAGCATGACTTTTAAAAATAAATCATCTGGAAAATGTAAACAGCTAAGAAAAAATTACAGGACATACATGCCGGCTCCCACTGTCAATGTCCAGAATTAACTCCACTCTCAGCAGAAACATCATAGCCTAATCACAGCAAACAACATCTCCAGAGAAACTACTAATTGGTACAATCACGTTCACACAAAAGCTATTAACCTGCCTGGTTCCTAAGTAAACAAGGGTAATGTGAACGGGGTAAAGTAAATCCACTGCTGACAGACATCAACTTTCACGCTCAGTATGTATATTATAGCCTGTCCTTCTACAGAGTGACTTGCGAGTTTATCTTCCACTCCGGGAATAAAAGAAAACAATCTGCTAAATAGGCAAACCTGCTATTAAACTATTTCTATGTTTGCCTTTTGCCTTAATAAGCAGCTATATGTTTGGTCTTGAAAAATGCACCATCAGCAATATTTATGTCTTCAAGCCGAGCTTACTAATGGAAAGCTGGTTTTCAAAGATCATTTCCATCATTAAAAAAAGGGAGATGACGAACCAGAGATGCTCATTTAGTAAACACGCTGCTCTATCAACGGAGCAAAAGGGTCTCCTACACCATGAAAGGGACCACACGTTGAAGAAAATGTGGAGATGCTCATGGATGGACAAATTATGCCTGAAGGCAATGAGGGAATGGGGAGGAAATGCCCTTTTTGAGGACGAGAAGAGACAGAGGGCCTGTATTTATAAATGTAAATGACTGTGGCACTTTTTACTTTTTCCTGGAAAAATAAGGTTATCTTTCCTTGTGTTGTTTATTCTTTAAAGTCAAACCCCAACCCATGGGGTTACTGCCGAGCATGAATATTACCCTCATGTGTATCTTGGTACACATCCCACTGGCCACTGAAAACTATAATCCAACCTATCAACTGCTCTAATTATAAACATTAGATAAAAAGAACACAAGGGAAGTAAAAAAATATATACTCTGTCACAAGGGCATGCTGTTTAAGCAAACAAAAAAATCCAGAATACGAACCGTACATCTTAATATTGGTCAACAGTTCACTGTAGACACTGGCCATAGTTTTTTTTCTTTCCCATCCCTGGTCTCACCCTGGTGGATCTCTTCTCCATTTATTCATTTCCCTTTTTGATTTTAAAAAAAATTTTGAGACACCTCTTAGGCACTTCCAATAAGGTTTAAAAATCAGTGCCTAAGAAAATGGTCCATTGTAGATTTGGGAGTAAAAACTTACAGAAGCCATTCGAAGTATTTTGAAACTAAACAGCCTTCCAAATCAGATTGTATCTCCACAGAGAAGCCTAAATAACAACTGAACTGAAACTAAAAAATATCCAATTCTTGCAAGGATGTATTTACAACGCCACTCTTGCTGATCATCTTCCAGATGCGTGAATGCTTGATTCACATTATTCAAAGAAAAGGCCGTGGAAACGCCTATTCTCACATTGGCAGCTTCACTAAACTTCCTGTATTTTGATAGGGGAGGGAAAAGTCCAACTCAAATTAGTCTACAAAATTTTTTTCATAAACTACACAATTTACTTATTAAAGAAAAGTCTGTCTTATAATCCCATTTAATATTGTAAGCACTATGATGTCTCTACAATTATAAACATTCATAACAAAAAATACTGTGCAACCAATACAATAAACACATTAAAATTAATGAAAGGCAACAAACAAGTATGAGAGCATATGCATATCGTTGCCAATAGACTTTAAGTTCTCACCAGTGGATTTAAATTCCCTGAGGGCAGGGACCAATTCCTACTTACTCAATTTGTTGGAATGGACCTTTACTATAGAACTAGGTCTGGGGCATACAACCGTGAACAGACAAGATTGCTCTCCCTTTAGAACTTACATTCTAGAGGTGGTGACAGTACCCACAAAACGCGCTTTAAAAATTAATTTTAAGGGCTTCCCTGGTGGTGCAGTGGTTGAGAGTCCACCTGCTGATGCAGGGGACGCGGGTTCATGCCCCGGTCCGGGAAGATCCCACATGCCGCGGAGCGGCTGGGCCCGTGAGCCATGGCCGTTGAGCCTGCGCGTCCGGAGCCTGTGCTCCGCAATGGGAGAGGCCACGACCGTGAGAGGCCGCAAAAAAAAAAAAAGTACCGCAAAAAAAAAAAAAAAAAAAAAATTAGTTTTAAATGTGTAGGTGCCAAAAGGAAAATAAATAAAAGGCTGAAATAGAAGTGAAAAATTGGGATACTTACCGACTTTATTAGATAGAGGATCACTGGAGGCCAATCTAAGGAAGTGACATTTGTGAGTTAAGCAAAGAACTGAAACCTGAGGAAAAAAACTAATCTAGAAAGTAATGGGAACCACACACACAAACACTTTGAAGTGATCTGAGTTGGGCTTGGTTAAGGATGGCTGAAACATAGGGAGCGTGCTGGAGAGGGGCAGTCTAAAAGAAGACTGGAGAGACAAAGGGAGCAGAGTCGAGCAGAGTCACGTGAGAAGGAATCTGCGCTATTACTCGGAGAGCAAAGGGAACCTGCTCTGGTTTGTGCTTTATAAGCACGACTCCTACTGCTCCACTGAAGAAGGGGTTGATAGGAGAGCAAGAGTAGAGCAGGGAGAATAGCTGAGAGGAGTCTAATAGTCCCAAAAAGACATGATGGGAGTTAGACCCAGGTGGTGGCAGTGGTCATGGAAAGACATGGACATATTAAAAACTAAGTTTTGGAGGCAGAATCAACATGATGACTTCCTTCAAGGACTGTAACTGGGAAGTGAAAAGTAGGACTCAAATATAATTCCTAGGTTATAAGCATCAACAGCTACATATTCCAGTGCAGATGTCAAGTAAGCATTTAGATGCTGAAAGAAGCTGGTGCTCAGAGGAGAGGGCTGAGCTACAGAGATAAGTTTGGGAGCCATTAGCAAAAATTTACAAAGTAGCTTTTACAAAGTGCATGAGGTTTGGAAATCCAGATCTGCTGTTACTTGCTGGCTTGTGTCTTTGTAGGAAAATTACTGACTTAGTTTTCTCACCTATAAAATGGGGATAAGAAACACCTGTTTTTAACAGGATTGTCTAGAGCAGGGGTCAGCAATCATTTTCTATAAAAGACCAGATAATAAAGACTTGGGGCTTGGGGACCATAGGGTCTCTGTCAAAAATACTCAGTACTGTCATTGCAGCATGAAAGCAGCCATAGATAATAAGTAAACAGACGAGTGGGGTTGTGTTCAAATAAAACTGTATTTACAAAATTAAGGGGCATAGTTTGCCAGCCCCTGGTCTAAAGCAGTGGTTATCAAAGTGTGGTCTTGGACCAGCAGCATCAGTATCACCTGGGAATTGTTAGAAATGCAAATTCTGGACCTCACCCCAGACTAAGTGAATCAGAAACTCTGGGGTGGGGATCCAGCAATCAGTAGTAAAACAAACCCTACAGGTGATGCATGTTAAAGTCTGAGACCCTCTGGTCAAGAACATTAATAAATATATACTGCTTAGAGGTATTATTAATACATATCTATTATTTTTTTAACCTGGTTCGTAGAAGTTTCGAGTATAATTTCTAAAGGTAGAATCAAATGCTAGATAATTGTGGTGGAAGCAAAAGAGAGATAACAAACTCTCTTAAACTACAAGGTGGACTTAGGTAAGAATAGTTGAGAAATTAAAGACTGTTTTTATATACTCTTTATTTCAGAGAACTCCTATACTTTCTCATATATTAAGATAGATTTAATTTAGTCATGTTCACACTTCACTTATTAAAATGAACAATATAATTTCAAATATATATCTTCAACCTCACTTCCAATAGAAGGGTTAACACCAATTAACTTCCAGACCCCAAATGGCATTTTAGCTATGGGTTAGTAGTCAACTGCTATAGCTAACACACTTAGAATATAGAACAAGCAAATTTATCAAATGCCAGTTAATATTTTAACAGAAAAATTTGACCATTTGAATTTAGGATCAATAGGGGAAGTTAAAACATAAAGGGCTGTCAAGAAACTAAATATAATACCACCCACTGTCATATTGCTTTACTAGTACTATCAGAAACTAGGCAGAAATCTGGTGTCCTAGATCCAGCCTATGGAACCCTCCTCGAATTAGATAAAAGAATTATGGATGAATATAGAGGGGTCATGCCTACTACCTACTACCACTAGGCCATATTCATGACAACTGGCCTTAGCCAAGTTCCATATGAAAACTGAAATAAAATCAGTAAACAATGGTTAACAGCTTTGGAGGGCACCAACAGGAAGGGTTAAGGACCGGACAACAGATCGTTCCTCAGAAGAGGGAAGGCCAGCTTCCAAAACTGAAAAGAAATTCAATCAAGCAGGCAGTGCACAATATTCAAAGAGTCAGAGAGTAGGGCTTCCCTGGTGGCGCAGTGGTTGAGAGTCTGCCTGCCGATGCAGGGGACACGGGTTCGTGCCCTGGTCCGGGAAGATCCCACATGCCGCGGAGCGGCTGGTCCCGTGAGCCATGGCCGGTCTTCAAAGTGAGCAACAGGATCAGACAGATACAACACAGAGTAATCGGGTATCCCACCAGGTATAAAGTACATGTCACTGGAAATCTAAGGAGAGGAAATATTTGTAGAACCAAGCGAGAAGGCCATCAGTTTAACTTCAGGTAAACTCAGAAGAATCTCAAGCTGCCTAGCTAATGAGAATTAAATGGCTGAAACCAGAGCAAGAGGTGAACTGAAAAAGCTGGGAGCTGTCTGGGGCCAGAAAACAGACTTGCTTATTTGTTTGTAAAAGCTTAAGCCATAAGGTATTTGTCCACATTGTATAATGAATTACTGAAAATGTGTATGAAGATACAATTGTGAGATACAAAATACTACTTGATTTGCTCAACCAGAAGCACTGACTTGCAATCTGAAACTGATCATAAACTACTCACAAGTTATATAATACTGGTAGTACAAAGTTCCACAGTTCTAAATTTGAGAATTTTAGAAATTCCTGTAAAAATTCACAACAGTGCCAAAGTGAAGACTGTCCAACTAGTTAAGGGCATCCACAAAATAAAAGAACTGAAGCAGCAAATTTAGGCTTCTATATTTAACCAGGAAGATCCCATTACTTGGAGATCCTCTTTCGAACCCAACCTCTTACAAGAAATGAAACTTGAAAGGGATCGGTAACTTGAAAAAGAATAACTCCGTATCTTTTTCATAGGGCTGCAAAAACCTGCGTTAAGATTATCTGAAATTAAACCAACCAAAATTTTAATCTCATATTTTTTCCCTTTCTGTCATAGGATCATAGATGACTGGAATCATATTAAATAACACCTGAAAGTTTAAGCCAGGAGTTTTCCAAACTTATAGTTGTTCAGAATCCTTTTAAAGGTAAATTAAGGTGTTAACATAATTATTTTACTGTTACTTTATTTAAATATGTTCACAAAAATCTAGATATAAACTTTAGATGCTTACAGCTCTAGCTTTTAAAAAGCTTTTTTTTTTTCCTTTTTGGAGCAAATTATAGCTACTTTATTCAGAAAGTCAAGAGTCTGAGAAGATGATGGACTAGTGTCCTTGAGACCCATCTTACCGGGGTCTGGGTGCTATAGTTCATTTTACAGAACAAAGAAAGGGGGAGGTGAGGAGGTAAAATCTAAAAAGCTTTAAAACCAAAACCAATTTACAAAATACCCACAAACGCAAGCATAAAACTAGGAATAATTATACTAACAAGCTAAATTCAATGGGATGAAAGATGTTATTTTTCAAAGCACATGCCTACAGCACTGAATGCTACAGCACAAGTTCAGCATGCTAATGTTACTGTGGACTCCAAGATTGCTTTTTTATGAACCATTTTTCTCTACTTGAACTCTTACAAAACCATACATCAGCCCATTAGGTCAATGGGCTTTATCTAACCTTAAAAATTTACATATTCTTTTCCCTTTAACCCAAGGTAATTAAAATAGCACAACTTGGTGCCAATATTTCTTGCTTTATTGTATGTTTTATAATGATGGTAAGATGCATTATTTTTATAGTATAATTTTACACTTTATACTATATAATTATATACTTTTATATTATAATACAGTTTATAATTTATACTTCGTACTTTGTTATACTTCACAATATTTGTATCCTTTATGAGTCACTAAAATATATTCAAATGCATGGTTGTACCTGTTCTTAAATATATACCCTAAAGATTTTTTATTCTAAAGTAGTTAAAAAGGTTGCAAACAGACTCTCATAATTTACTTCCCTGCCACTCCTAAGGACACTACGTAAAAGATACACCGGAGTTCAGTTACACCAGCCTAACAAATCATACAGACTTTTTTTACTTTCCATTAAAACAAAAATACACACTGGCAAAACTATATCCAAGCATGCATTCAGCATTTCATTATTATTTTACAAATTTAATGAGCATATTTAACTGTGGAGATTTTTAATATAAAAGTGGGGGGAAGTGGACAAATACTGCATGATCTCACTTATATACAGAATCTAAAAAGTCAAACTCAGAAATGCAGAGAGTAGAATAGTGGTTGCCAGGGGATGGGGGATGGGAGACATGGGGAGATGTTGGTCAAAGGGTACCAACTTTCAGTTATGCAGGATGAGAAAGTTTTGAAGATCTAATGTACAGAAAGCATGGTGGCTATAGTTAATAATACTATATTGTATACCTGAAATTTGCTAAAAGAGTAGATCTTAAGTTTTCTCAGCATACACAGACAAAACGATAACCATGTGAGTTGATGGATATGTTAATTAGCTTGATTGTGGTAACCCTTTCATTTGATACGTATATCAAAACACCACACTGTAGCTTTAAATATATACAATTTTTTTTTTATAAATTTATTTATTTATTTTATTTTTGGCTGCATTGGGTCTTCGTTGCTGCGTGCGGGCTTTCTCTAGTTGCGGCAAGCGGGGGCTACTCTTCATTGCGGTGAGTGGGCTTCTCATTGCTGTGGCTTCTCTTGTTGCGGAGCAGGGGCTCTAGGCACACGGGCTTCAGTAGCTGTGGCAAGTGGGTTCAGCAGTTGTGGCTTGCGGGCTCTAGAGCGCAGGCTCAGTAGTTGTGGCACACGGGCTTAGTTGCTCTGCGGCATGTGGGATCTTCTCGGACCAGGGCTTGAACCCGTGTCCCCTGCATTAGCAGGCGGATTCTTAACCACTGCACCACCAGGGAAGTCCCTACAATTCTTGCTCATTAATTATACCTCAATAAAACTGGAAAACAGCTATCTTAAAAAAGAATGGGAAAAAGCGATAGAATAAAACTTCATATTACTAATGACTAAAAGCTAATTTTTCAACAATTGCATTCCAGAGCAGCAGATAAGAGAACTATCTACCCAGACTGGAATCAGCTTCTATCATTACAAGGCTTGTATCCTCGGGGAAATATTTAACCTTTCTTTACCTCCGTGTTCTCATCTGTAAATGTGTCAGAATCACCTGGTCGGCTTGTTAGAACAGACTGGTGGACCCCACCCTCAGTTTTTGGTGATGTCAAGTTCCCTGATGATGTTCAGTAGTTGTGGCACAGGGGCTTAGTTGCTCCGCGGCATGTGGGATCTTCCTAGACCGGGGCTCGAACCCATGTCCCCTGCACCGGCAGGCAGATTCTTAACCACTGTGCCACCAGGGAAGCCCAACATTAGAATATAGTCCCTAAAAATTGTTTATTCCATCTGCAGAACTTAAAACTTTGGCTTGAAAGGTAAAGTTTTCATTCAACATATGGCTAGTCTTATCACGCCTGGCAGAATAATGTCTGTCTGGAGAAGAAGATATGCAAAGCTATTAAGCTAGAAAATGACGAGTTTCTTAAAAATCTTCTGTAGTCCCGTATTCCTCCTCCTCACACTCAGCCTGAACTTTCAAGTCTGAAAACAACTACAAAAATAACCAGGGGAACAGAAGTGGTCATATTCCCAACCAGATGAACAAAATCACTGAGGGCAGTTCTCAAACTGTGGTCCCCAGGCCAGTAGTCTGAACATCATCAGGGAACTTGACATTTTTACCTTTCCTCTAAATATTGTAGTCAAGATTCTACCACAGAGCCAGGGCAAATTAATCCACCTCAAATCAGAAGGGGAGAGAGAGGTTTCCCTGGTGGCGCAGTGGTTAAGAACCCACTTGCCAATGCAGGGGACACAGGTTCGAGCCCTGGTCTGGGAAGATCCCACAAGCCACAGAGCAACTAAGCCTGTGCACCACAACCACTGAGCCTGCACTCTAGAGCCCGCGGGCCACAACAAGAGAAGCCACCACAATGAGAAGCCTGCGCACCTCAACGAAGAGTAGCCCCTGCTTGCCACAACTTGAGAAAGCCCGCGTGCAGCAACAAAGACCCAGTGCAACCAAATATTAAAAAAAAAAAAAAAATGACTACAGCAAACATGAGGAGAGATCTACCCAGAATAGCACAAAGTACTCAGAAAGCAAACAGAGAAGTGTGAACATTTCCAGATTTCTATTTCTCTGGTTTCCTTGCTAGCATACTCCCAGAGCCACTGACCCTTAACTCTGAGGAAGAACTGAAAATGACCTTTTTGAAGTATATCACTGAAAATTAAGTTGAAAATTGGTTACCTGAGTAAAGCTCAGAAAATACTAAATATTTTAAGAGAAACAAACAAAAAACCCACAGACTTAGAGAATTTAGTGCTAAAAGAACTGGTGTCAAGTTCATTTTTTAATTTTAAGAACACAGTTTGTAAAAGCTCTTTGAAAGTACGTTCTTTCGAGCTTCAAGAAATATATACATAAACAAAATCAATGAAAATTATAGCAATCATGTTTTTGTCTTTTTAGGACTAGTCATTCTATAATTATGAAGTATATGCTGTTGTCTAATGGAAATGATAAATAACACCTTTATTCTCTAACAATAGTTATAAACACTAACAATTCTTATTTTTTAATATGATAAAAATATATATAACATAAAACAAATTCTACTTTTTAATAGGGAAATGGAGATAATGCTATATATATATATATACATAGCCTCTTTCTGAACGTAGTTTAAAGGTAAGTATTTGAGGAATATTAGTGACCTTCCCAAGATGTAAGGTAGAGAATCAGATATTCTTGGTTCTCCAACCAGTTTTAAGTCTACAACTCCATTTATGCCAGTGTGATTTGTTTATTAAGTTATGTACAGTTAAGCACTTTTACTAGTTCAAATATCCAACTTTGGCTGAAATGTGCTAAGTCTGACATTCCTCCTATGCAAGACTACACATCTTGAATAAATGGGATCCAATCTGTATTGGCATATATTTGATCTGAAACTGGTTCATTTGCTCCCAACCCATACCCCTCTTGCACCTGGCAGAAATAGCTATGTATGTATCAGACCATTCTGGCTGAGCACTGCTTCAGGCTGACCCAGGTTGAGCATCCTTAGGTTGACTCTGACCCGGAAGGTGTGGAGCCACAGGGCACATCACTATGGCAACTCCCCACAACAGACCCAAGCTACTTGCGCAGTGTTCCCATCTCTGAGGTCACATGTAGATCCACACCCCCGCCCCCAAAAAGAAGATGTGTGAGTAGATATGTTGCAAGGCATTATCGTTTTATATATAGAAACCACAATCCTCCATCTCAGTGGCTTGGCAGAAACACGAACTTTGCCAATTATCTATGGTCACCCATGTCCCTGTTTGCCCTAAACGGTCCAGTTTTATACCTGTTATGCTTGTGTCATTTTAATGATGCCCCCTTTCTTAATAAAAATTGTCCTGGATTAGACAATAAATTATATGGTCATCCTACAGACAGGCCCATTTCAGAAAAGAGACAGGCATGACAGACAAAGCAGAGGCAAGTTTACTTGGGGATGTTTTCAGGCCTTTCTGCTCCAGGCCACCTTCCAATATTTTGTTCAGTGACTGTAGAAAATACTTAGGAGACTTAACAATAATCTTAAAGTCCAACTAAAAAATTCTCTACTTCAAATGTAGAACTCAGCAGCAAAGCAAACAGCAGGTCCTCTTCCTTCTCATCTCAAACGTGCTCAGAATGATCCAGAGGTTCTACTCTATACTAGGCATACTACTAGATGGTAATACTGTTCTACTCTATACGAGGCATACTACTAGACGGTAATACTGTGATGAATCCATCCCTCTCACAAGTTCAATTGCAGAATCATCACTTCTGGGAGTTTGACTCATAAATTTTCCCCCCCAAATTATCCTAACTCTCCCCACTATTTCAATAGGAAATGTGACAAACAGTACTCAGTATCTAATGACTGCACTTGTCCACTCAACAAATATTTACGCCCAAGATCAAACGTGGCAGCCCTTAGATCTCTGAAGCCAACCTTCAGATGTGTTTTGTTTAGCCCAGATAGGATTCTTGTATGTTTAAAATATTTGCTGATACTTTAAAATGTGGACTCATACATAAAACTCCAGATTTCCATCTTCTCTTGAGAAATCCGGAGCTCCGGCAACGCTGGGCTTATATTCTGATCATGTAATTTCCAGTTGGAGCTAACAGCAGCTTGAGAAAGGACCTCTCTATCTAGTCCTCTATGGCCCTCATTCAACCTTCTTCCCCTCAGTTTGAGTTTGTAACCCCTGATCTACAGCTGGAGATAATCCTTAGGTAGACAACAACTGGCATTTCAAATTAATGATCCTCTGCCAGGGGCTCTCTAGGCTTGGAGCAAATAGGAATCTATATCTTTAGATCAAAGACTCAACTGGGAAATGGCAATAAACAGGAAAAGTTTGTTTTTTCTTTTATCAAAAAGCCATATGGCTTCCACTCCTCCTACAGGACCAAAGGGGGGAAATAAGCCTAAGCATGTTATTATTTGTAAAGAGCGCATCCAACCTCTAATATCTAAATACAAAATGAAAGTAAATAAAATGAGATATTTTAATTGACCTTCCAATGAGGCCAGGGAAGACTCAACAGCCACTGTTGAGAATTTAAGGTGCCATAACCCATAAACAAACTTTGACCATCAATGAAATTAGCAATGATGTGTCATGCATCAGATCTGAAGAAAATAACCACCAAGAATCATAAAACATTCCTTAAAGTCCTGGAAAAATGCAACCACTTCCACCTTACTGACAGAACCCAAAAATCTTAATACAATAAAGATGGTGATAACGTTCAGAATAAAGAACATGCTGCACTCCAATTTCAACCTAGGTGAAAGCTAAAAATAAATTTTTAACAAATAAGCATAAAATGAAATTCATTTTAATCATGGTTAGAATCCTGAGATCATCTGTGATAAGGTATTTTACCATAACGTAACAGCGGTAACATTAACTAAAATATTGGGAGTTCTGAGCCCTTAGGATATATTAAACTAGTTTACAAAGTAACTGATGGAATCTAAAACAATGAGCTTTATTTTCTTCAGCTCAGCTACAGGCCTTTTTGTGAAAAACTATTGGACAGTCTTTCAATTACAGATACTAGAATACATGAATTTTCAAAAATTAAAGTCTTATTTATAGGAAGTTTTTCTCATCTGACTATTAATTTCCCAGCTGCTAAAGAAACCCGCCACATAGTACAACTGAGACTTTATTTATTTATATTTAGACAACACTATTTTCCCCAAGAATTTAAAGTACTTTGCCCAAACAGTCAGTAATTATTATAAATAACAGCATCTGGGGGGCTTTTGATATGGTAAACTCCTTACACATTTTTTAAAAAGGGGGAGGTGCTGTTTTTCAAGACACAATCACTGTAGTAAAGATTGTTTAGATAACTCTCCAGAGGAAAAAGGACTGTGTCCGTTTTTTTTAAGGAAGTAAAACGCAGTTTGGTAACAGGCACCTTGATTTAGTAAACTCTGGAGAAATATTAGAAAAGAGATGTTCACCTCTTCTACAACACTGATTTTTAAATCACCCAGGTAGGTACTGATTCTGTCTCCATTTAGTGTGGAAAAAACTGCAAAAAAAAAAAAAAAAAAAAAGTCTTTCCACTCAAAATCTAAAGGCAGATTCGTATTTTGCTGACAATCTGACAACGTCTAGTAACTTCTCTCTAAGCCGGGCTCCAAAACAGCTTCCCAGATCCAAGATCTGCAGGTGCTGCTGTGACTAGGATGCGACTGTCCTAAGGGGCCAAGGTGCCGGACTCGGCCAAGACCGAGAGTGTGTGCGGGGGCCTCTAGGAACCCAACCCTCTCCCGCTTTCCCTCTTAAACACACGCGTGCACGCACGCACACACTCGGCCAAGGCCGGGGATGCCATCTCCAGGCACACCCCAAGACATCGAGATCCTCCCGGCACGCGCGCTGCTCCCGCATTCTCCTAGGGCGCACCAGCTCCTCCACTGTCCCGAGACCACTCTCCGCCTCCCTCCCTCTTCCTCGGCCCTGCGGGGAAGGAACTGCCGGCAGAAGCAAGCTCCGGACTCGGGGTCCCAGGAGCGGGACCAGCCTGCGCTCAAGCGCGCCACGTGGAAGGCGCGCGCCAGGAGCTGGACCAGAGTCGGTCTTTAACGTGGGGTCCCAGCGCCTGCAGCCCTGCCACTTCTCCCGGGTGTGATGGACCCTCCCCCGTGCCTCCGAGCCGCGGTCTTGCCTGATTCGGGTCTGTGGCGCGGAAAACGTGGCAGGCCATCTGCGACTCCGGGTCGTCTGGCTGCGCCTTGATCAGGTAAGCAAAGTAGGTGAGGTCGTGGCTGTTGTGGATGAAGCGCGAGATGTGCTGCGCCTTGTGCTCGAAGATGAACACTGCCGGGTTGGGCTGCGCGGCCGTAGGGCCACAGCCCCCAGCGGCACCGGCGCCCGGCGCGGGCACGCAGCGCAGGAGGGGCGCGCTGAGCACCAGGAACACCTCGCGGGGCGCCGGCGCCCCGCAGCCGCCCGCCTCGGGCTTCTGGCTGCGCCGGCGGATCTCGGCCATGAGCCAGGGCAGCATGGGCAGCGTGGTCCTGCGGTCCAGGCACGACCCTCCCACGTACCACAGCCGGAACCTCTTGTCTCCCGGCTTCCCCTGGCCAGGCTGCGCAGTGGCGCCCGGCTCGGGCTCCAGAGGGTGCGGGAACGGCTCATCCTGAAGGCAGCTGGGGGGCTCCATAACTCGCGCCTCCCGAGGGCACGGAGGCGGCCGGATCGACGCGCCGCGCCCCCAGTTCTCGCGTTGAAGGCGCCGCCGAAACTGTGCCAACAGCTGCGCTGGGCCCCTGCGCCCGCCTCGGCGCGACCCCGAACTCCGCGCTTTAGTGGCCCTGCCCCATGCGGCACTTCGGGCGCGGCTCCCAGGCTCTGGCGGCGGGCACCCGGGGAGAGCCCGGCAGCAGGACTGGCAGGAGAGGGCGGGTTAAATCGCTATCCTCCTTTCTCCGGCTCGAGCCTGGGGCCGCACTTCCCCCTTCCTCGTCCGCGGCTCCGCTGGGTCAGAGGACAACGCCGAGGGCCCCGCGCCTCCGCCGGTCGCCGCCGGTTCCAGCGCTGCAGAGCCGTTGCGGCCGCCGCGCTCGCCCCGGGCGGGCACTGGGAGGCAGGGCGGGGAATGGGCTGTGCGCCGGAGGGGGTGACTTGGGGCGGAGCTGACTCCTACCAGGGTGACCAGCTGTCACCTGGAAGGTCGGGGCTCCCGGGCTTCGGCGCGATCGGTTCTCTGGGAGGGCCTGCGAGAACTATTTCGATGGAAAATAACAAAAACAAAACGTGGCCTCGCGGGGGCCGCTCCTCCTCCGGTCGCCGCAGCCCAGCTCGCTGCTCCTCCTCCAACTGTTCCCGTCCCTCCCTCGCTTCTTCCTTCCTTCCAGGCTGCTTCTTTAATCGGGCTGCCACCCCGCCTCCCGTCCGGCGGGCGGAGAGTGGTGCCTATAAAAGCTTATCTGTGAAGTCACCTCTTCGCCTCTTTCTCCGGCCGCGATCCCAGACCGCCCCTCCAACCCGCCCCTCAGGCAGCAATACTGCGCCCGGCGCCGGCACTGTCCGGACCAACTCATCTTCTCCCGGGTCACCGATATCTCCGTCTTCTTCTGGGCGTCTCTGCTGCCCCCTGGAGAGGGGACCACTCTCAACGGGGCGCTGGGATTTTTTTTTTTATTTAATTAATCATATTTGCTTGGTTTCAATTCCTTCTAAAGCCTGCATCATAATTTCTGAATATTATTTCCTAATAATCTCCAAAAAAATACTCGTGTTTTAAATCACGAAATTACGATGAAATTTCTTTTCCATTTCAAAAGAAATTTATTTATGATTTTTTTATTAACACACATAGGTGCTTTGGTCATCTGCACAAAAAGAAAAACAATTTTAAGGCTTTTTAGGTCTTTGTTTTTCTTTTTTTTTTTTTTTAAACAAAATTCACATTTTATTTAGGTTGAAATAAACTATACAAAATTGATTTTCTTCACCAAAAATAACAGCAATATTTTCTATATTATTCCTAGATAAACCACAAAACACTTATTTTTGTAGGTTTTCTAGGTTTTGTTTGTAAATCAAGATGAGGCAGTAGATATAGTCATGGAAAAAGACAGAAGAAAACAGACAAATCAGTTGTCAGTATCCATGGTCTCTGATCCTGTCTTGACCATGAAACAGAAGTGTTCAACGTATACCTGTCAAAAAGCTTATGAAGATGTAGGCTCAATAAAGGAATGTAAACAGCAACAATCAGATGTGGAACAACAATGGCAGGCTCTTCCATTCAAACTTTAACTATAACTTGTTCCTTCAACTTCATTTGATAAAGGCAAAATCTACACTGAAATCCCTGTTTGGTGAGCTCACACGTTTCTCTTACAGTCTGATCATTTTAACGGTCCCTTACAGATTTTTAACAGCATACTTAAAATTCCTACTATTCAAAGGTCAGTCATGAGCTTCACTGTAATGTTTTATAAAATGTATTCCTTCCTCCCATACCTCCTCAAAATTTATTTCTTCAAAGAAATGATAACTAAGTACCTGACAACTGGATCCACAGTGACAAATGTTATATCTAAAATGACTTAACTAATACAATTTCAAAGTGCCATTAGCAGAGATCACACAGAGTGTAACATGGTACTTTCAATGCTATCTTCTGGAAGAACAGTTAGGTCTCCAAAGCATGGGCCTTCAAACGGGCCATTTAAACAGGCAGATTATCAATGACTAATGTACTCAAAGGGAGGCCTACAGGTCAAGATATTCAGTGATTAAGTGGCCTACGTACACCTTACAACTTTTCTGTAAGATATTTTCAAATTTCTTACAGATTTTTTCAAATATCAAATATAAGAGAAAGCCTATGTTAAAAGTCTCTTAGGTATTTTCAATGGTTTCTGAATTATCTGTAGGAAGTTCTGACTTACTTGTATAGAGTTTGATATATGTATCCACCATTAAATCCAAATCGTGTTTTATATCAAAATTTATGTTAAGCAAAGCCAAGTTACTTGACCTTTGGTCTGTCAAAGTGTTCCTCAGGTATGCTTTGAGACGCTTTCGTCCATTTTCATAGCGTTCATTCTCAACCTTCATCACAGGAAGAATACACAGGACCTTCAGCAATGCATAAACATTAGGAAAAAACTTGATGTCTGGCAGATGAAGGGCTTCATAAATAGTGGATGGAAGTTCTATATCTTTCCCTCTGTGTTTCCACTTGATTCTCCAACAATGCAGCTCAGCAGACAGTGTGTCAGGATTAGGTAAATCACTTCTGTACATGTCAGCATGATGCTCCTCTGATGTATTGAATTTAAGCTGTCCCATGACTGAGGGTACGAGAGATAAGCATTTAAGAGCTTTGAGGTGTTGTTCTGAGAATATATCTTTCAGTTCCTGAATAATGTGTTCCACTGTTGGAACACTTAGAGTTTCTTTATAGTAACTCTCAGAGGTTAGCTGAGATTCCAGGTTACTGTGCTGAGCTCTGCGAAATTTCCCTGGGAGTTTCATCTGAATATCAAGTTTGGCTGCCAAATTTGTGGCTTCCTCAAACCAAAATTCATGATAAACTTCGATATTTTCCATCACTTCATTTAGTGAATGCAGCACTGCAGTCAAACTACTGGCTGCAAAGAAGACATCAGAAGTTTGCCCCTGAAGATTTTTCCCAAAGGCTCTTGTAAAAGATAGAACATTTTTAAGAACAACAATGGTAACGATGAAATCAAAATCTGTTACTGCACTGCAGAGTACAAATGCTCGGCCAGCTATACAGTTATTCCATCTAACATTTGTGTCACTATTTATACCATCTAAACATAAAACAAGTGCTTGTAGGAGGTCCACTAAGATTTCAAAAGCATCGTGCCTGCCTGTCCACTGAGAATGGCAAATTTCCTTCAGTTCTTTGCCCCTTTCTTCATTGTTCTGAAATAGGACAGAAATTACATTGTCAAGTTCTAAAAGCAGTTGTGGTGATCGATGGAAAAAAGAACAAACTTCCTCAATTGTTCCTAACGCGACAGATACTCCCATAACAGGCACTGATTTTGCCAACCACATATTTAAGGCACAGGAAGAGCAGAGTGTGTAGATAGCTTGGGGATATTTCTCTAAAAGTCTAGAAGCAACAACTTTCATTTTGGAAGAAAATCCACTGGACACAATGTAAGCCTGGCCACGACAGTACTCCATGTTTAATCCCCACTTCTCAGTTATCGTAGTGTGAAATTTCACAGCCAAAATTTCTGCATCAGCTTCATAAGGCAGGAAGCCCACAAATTCCTCTCTCAGGTTGTGAGCTTCGTCAACAAACCTCACCAACACAGGCAGGTGCTCTTCCCCTGCTATGTCCACCACGTCGTCAGTGACGATGGAAAAGAAGTGAGAGTCTCTCACTTCCCTGAGGGTTTCTTCCCGAATGCAGCTCTCACAGATCTCTAGCATCTGTTTCTGCTGTGTTTTTGAACAGAACAATGTGTTAACTGCTGTTGTCTCAAAGCGCTTTCTCAGAACCTCTTCACCAGAATTGATCCGGCACTCCAGCAGTGCTTGAAAGTTATCAGGAGTAAAGAGACCTTCTGGGATTTCATCAGCTTCATGTCCATCCAGAGGTATGTTCTGTTTTCCCATAAGAATCAAAATTTCAAATAAAGATTTTAAGTATTCTTTGTTTTCCTTCTCTTCAAGGGTTAAAGGTAAAATGTCTTCATCCTGCTCTTCACCCCCTTCTTCTGCACTGGGGTTCTGAGCATTGCTGTTGTTTATTTCCTTATGTTTTGGTTCCTGTTCAGAAGTTTCATCAATTTTTTTCTGTTTCAGTGTCCTGATTTCATCTTCACTCAATTCTTTTATTCGTTTTCTGTGTCTACTGTGTGGATTATTCAAATGGCTGGTAAGATCAAATATTGTTGGTATTGCATTATCTCGAAGAACTGTCCTATAAGGGCTCTCCCAATGACTTCACAAGTATCTGCTTCAATTAATTTTGAGAAATAAAATAACCCAATCATTCTTTAGTTTTCTGATGCCTCTGCAAAATGTATAGTTCTACAGATCATAGAAGTCTCAAAGTGTTTGGCACACAATCGATAATGTTTATTTAGTTGATCAGGTGTTTTATCTTCTAAGTCTGCTCTCCTACAGTTCTCCACCCACTTCTGGCATCTGGCTGGATCCCGCGGGAACCTGAAAAAGGCCAGGTCCGACTGCGTGCTCTTCCGCGTGCAGTTGGGGGCCGCGCAGAAGTTCGGCATCGTTGTCTGCCCGCCGGCCGGCCCAGCCCTCCCCTCCCCGCCTCCTCAGGGCAGCCCGCCCGCCCGTCGGGGCCGGGGAGGGGAGCCAGGCCGGCCGGCCGGCTCGTTAGGGCCGGCGCCAGGTCTTTGTTTTTCAAGGCAAATGAACACTTGTTACATGTTTGATTTTGACCTCAAATCCTAGTCAGATCTACTGCCCTGGTGACCTAGAAGGGACTTTATGGGCCCTGATATGACTTTTCCTTTCTCCAGGCTCTCAAGGCTCTTGGTAGATTGTCTCTTTGACGCCATACTCTTAAACCTCTGTAATGTGTGAGGATATTACAATAGTAAAGTGCGCTCCATCATTCCCTATTCAAACTTCTTTGTCGTTTAGGGTCAGATAGGTTGTCTAAATAAACGCACCTGACAGGTTATACAATAAACACGAGACAATATGCCACAAAACATAGCTCTCCTCCTTTGTCTCACAGAGGTATTCAAGTTCCATAACATGTGCCCACTGTCTTCCATCTCCAACTCTCTTTTGGTTTTTCCCAGTCTTATCCAAAGCAATCTCATTCCTACATTGCTTCACCAGCTACATCCAAGTAGTGCCTTCCACTGCACCTCTAAAGTTGGAAGATTCTGACCCCAAGTCTTCACACGGGTGTTCCAAAGTTCCAGAAAACAATCAGGTCACATGATAACACCAAAATACAAGGCCATGCCCAACATTTCCAAAACACTGCAAAGTAACAAAAATAAACTGAAACAAGTTTTGATTAAGCCCTGTTTCCCTTATGAGAGTATTTCTCAAAAGAAAGTTATTTTTAGGAATCAAATACATTTCACAATCTACACCCATATCAAGGTCACCAGCCACTGACCCTAAGGGACATTGTTACATGGGAGTAAAAAACATACAAAAACTGAATAGAGAAAATGAGCGGTTTCAGTTTCTTCCAGGTATCCGCCCATCCTTACCAGCGGACCAGAGTCCATCAGCTGTGAAAGCCAACCCTCCTTCAAGACGATTTGCTTTTCTCTATCTGCCAAACCAGCTCCACCATCAAATCTGCCATCTTCGCAATCTCCTTGGCTTTCTCCTCCACCTTCCGGCACAACTCTGGCACTCTCTCATCAGCTTCCCCACTGGGATGCTGAAGGTGATTCAAGGCTTTCTCCTCCGAGGTCTCCACCTGCATTTCTATCTGCATGAGCATATTATCCATCTTCCACAACTTACTCCTGGTCCTCAGGTACACTCTCGTGGGAGAGCCACCATATCCTCCCGCACCCCACGGATGACTGGAAGCAGGAACTGCTCCAAATCTTCCTAGGGCCCCAAAACTTCCACTTCCGCCGGTGCTTCTACCTTGTCCCGGTCCAAGGGGCGCATTTTTCCTGCCTCATCTTCAGAACCACACGACCCTCACGCCCTGCCCTGGGACAGCTGATCAGCAGTTACTGCTCGGGTCAAAAGCGACCCACGCTCCTTGTCAATAGTGTTCCTGAACTATCTTTTTAAAAGTATCTCTTTACGCCTTTTGCTTCACCACTGCTCAGGGAGAAAACAGCCTCACATGTAAACTGCAGAGCGGTGAACAGAATCACGATCAAGTATTTTTAACTCCAATTTCCCTTTAAAATATAACATGGTATGACAAACATGAATTGTCATAGCTTTTAGTGCAGCCAATACATTTTATTCATTGTATTTACCCAGTTCAGAGCTAGTGTAGAGATTTCGCACCCTTTTTTATGTAGTAATATATATTTCCAGGGAACTCAAAAAACATTCTAGGGATAATTTAATCATTCTAATTTTAAAGAAGAAAGAGAAGTATTCTTTTTTCTTTTTAGCAAATTGGACTTTCATTCTTTTTACTCTTACTAAATTATAATTAAGAGTTAGGTAACAGGTAAACAAAAATAAGTGGGAAAGACCCTTAAAGTTCCCAATTTTCGGGCTTCCCTGGTGGCGCAGTGGTTGAGAGTCCGCCTGCCAATGCAGGCGACACGGGTTCATGCCCCGGTCCGGGAGGATCCCACATGCTGCGGAGCGGCTGGGCCCGTGAGCCATGGCCGCTGAGCCTGCGCGTCCGGAGCCTATGCTCCGCAATGGGAGAGGCCACAGCGGTGAGAGGCCCGCGTACCGCAAAAAAAACAAAAACAAACAAACAAAAAAGTTCCCAATTTTCTCCAAAGGGCTCATAGGAAAAATGAAAACTCTCCCATTCTCTCTCTCTCTCATTTTTTTTTCCTTTAATGGTATTCTCACTGTCTATAAAGCCTTGAGACTATTTTTTATCCTATATGTAATATCACTACAATCAATTCCCATTATTCCCATGCAGAATTTCTGGGTGCACCCTGATGGCTCCCTTATAGATAGAATTTAAGCTCCAAGATAAAGACATTATTAATTGGTTAGATTCACTCATTCGGTTTACTCACACCACCACGTTTTTGTGCAAAGTAGAACCATGTCTTCAAGAAGCACTGAAGGGTTTCCCTGGTGGCACAGTGGTTAAGAACCTGCCTGCCAATGCGGGGGACACGGAGTGGTCTGGGAAGATCCCACATGCCGTGGAGCAACTAAGCCCGTGCTCCACAACTAATGAGCCTGCGCTCTAGAGCCCACGAGCCACAACTACTGAGCCTGCGTGCCACAACTACTGAAGCCCCCGCGCCTAGGACTTGTCCTCCGCAACAAGAGAAGCCACCGCAATGCGAAGCCCACGCACCACAACGAAGAGTAGCCCCCGATGGCTGCAGCTAGAGAAAGCCCTCGCGCAGCAACGAAGACCCAACACAGCCAAAAATAAATAAATAAATACTTTTTTAAAAAAAAAGTAGTGAAAAGTTGTCCGAATGTGACTGAAACCTTGTAGAACCTTGCCAGAAACTCCTATATAGATCCTATTTCCCTAGGCCACATATCTGAGATCCATAAAAAAGAAAGAAAAGAACAGAGATCTGGGGAAAGCATGGAAGTCTTGTGGGTTCTACGAAATCAACCAGCTTGGGAGCTAGGAATGAATCTGGAGCCCCAGCAGGCCATTTCTTACTGGTGAAAGAAAGTGATGCAATAAACATCTACTTATTGACAGAAACACAGAAGAATTGTCTTTTATTACATGACATCCTAAGTGTGATTGCTTCCTGCTCTGGAACATCCTTAGCCCTCTCTTTGTAACCTTTTTGTGATGTTTTGCTTACTGTGCATTAATGAGCATTATTACTGTTTACCTATACCTGATCCTCTCTGCATCCTGACACATGGGAAGGCAGGCACGATCCTAAGAAGTGTTTTGGAAGTGAAATGTGACCAGAGGTGACTTGGGTCATATCTTTGAGTAGAAGCATTTAATTGCCAATAATCAACGCCCCAGCCCTCTTGTGCTGTCCATCCCCACGCTTCCCCTTCAGTGGTCATTATGGAAACATCAGTATGGAGGTTCCTCGTGATCGAAGCAGTCCAGAATGCTGTGCCAGTTCCTAGAGGACAGCTGCCTTGGAGACCCTCCCAGGCACACAGCACACTTCTTGTAGTGGGAAATAAACTTTTTTCTTTGTTAAGCCACTGGGATTGTGGAGTTGTCTGCTACCTTGTTGTAAATCTATCCTATCCTGTCCGATAAGGTTATTATACTACAGTATATATTGTATCTTATATAACTTGCTTTATTATCATTTAGACATTTGACTTATTGCATGAATGAACTATATGGTAAGCTATTAGTTTCTTATCATCATTGTATCACCTGCAGAAGCTTAGAGAATTGCATGCACATAAAAAAAGTGTTCAATTATAGTTTGATTACTTGAATTTAGAAAAAGACAAGAGGATGATACAATTTTAAATATTTGCTGGCTATTACACTGAATATGCAGGTCTATGAGTTTACTAAATGGTGGGGCAATAAATCATCCTCTGACCCCCAACCCTTCCACTCTCAACCCCACTGTTGCCCAAAAAAGGGCCAACGAATATGCTCATGAAAAGCATTTCTAACAATCTGCAAGAAGCATCTCCTGAATAGTCTTGTAGCCACCTCTACTATGATATCCAAAAGTAAACACTTATTTTTTTAAAAAGTGCTCCTCTAATATCCCAATATTATAATGCTGTTAGCATTAATTAGAAGTTGTAACATTCAGTCAAATCCTAGTTTAAAAACTATATACATGAGAAGTATAAGGGCCTGAGCTAGTGTATAAGACTGGAAAGGTTCACCTCAATCTCTTAGCTTGTCTCCTTGCTTCCAAGCACAAATGTACTCTCTCTTGTTTTCTCTATCTCTCTCTTCCATTCTGTACCCTCCCCCAATATCTACTTTTCTTCCCACTTAAAAATCTTTAAATGAAGATACATTTCCTAAAGCTCAAAGCACGAATCTTTCTAGTCTTATATTTGCTGCTCTTCACTCCCCCACTCCCTCACCCAGACAACCTTTCCATTCCCAGATGCATTACATGCTCAGGTCTTCATGGGGCTTCCTAAGCTTCTTCCTCTCCCCGATTGCTCTTGCTTCCTAATGCCCACAACTTGAATTTCCCCCATCTTTCACTATGGAAACATTTATCTATTGTTCAAGACCCAAGTCAAGAATCATGTCTTCTGTGAGGTTGTTTCTTACTTCCCCAGTCAGTGTTAGGGGCCCTCTCTTCTTGGGTCTTTTTTTAAATACATTTCACTGTTATAGCTCTCATTACAGTTATAATTACTGGGTAGTTTGTCTGTGTCCCCCACCACAAAGACAGCATCTTGAGAGAAGGGATTATTTGTTTTGTGCTCTGTTTTCCTCCAGCAGAAAACACAATAGCTGACCCTTAATTGGGTCTTAATAAGTACTGAGTGAATGAATGAATTGAATTGAATAAATGGCAAATGAGAATTTAAGAAACTAAAGATTAAGAGGTTATTTTACTATCACAGAGGTGATACATCAAATAATTATATAATTTCATGTAAATGTACTAAATATATCCACTAGCTAATGATAAAATACTAGAAAATAATAGAATGCCTCTTCAAAATCATGGTGGAGTTCTGACTGGAGATAGTAAACAGAGCACAAGTGTTTGTGACTGAATAACAATTTGAGATACTATCAGGGTTTTCCCCTTATTGTTCCTTGTTCCCTGTGACCTTCCCCCAGCCCAGGCAGCCAGGGCATTGCATCTTCGCTGATCCAGGGAAATGAGGACACAGCAGAACACAGATAACAAAAGAGTCCATTCTTAGCTTTCAGGTTTCAAAAGCTAAGAACCTTGCAAAGGGAAAAGATTTGGAATACTATGTGCTCTCAGAGTCAGTTTCTCTTGCTCTTCATACTAAAAAAAAAATAAAAGTTTCCCAAATTTGGGAGATGGAGACAAAGAGAGAGGAAATAAAAAAAGGATAGCTGCTAGGAAACTAGATGTAAAATATATGATTTTCAAATTAGTAGAATATTGATCTATCCAGTAGGAAAGGAAAGGGAATAAAAAGAAAAGAAAGGAAACAAAATTAAACTGTGATAATTAGAAAACTTAAAATAGTATGGCTACAGTAACTCCATACAGTAACTATAATAAATGTAAGTTAGTTACTCTAACAGACCAAAAGATAAAGACTTAAAGATCCAGGAATGTGTTGTTTACAGAATCACTTTGAAAATAAAAGGATATGGCTTCCCTGGTGGCGCAGTGGTTAAGAATCCTCCTGCCAATGCCGGGGACACAGGTTCGAACCCAGTCTGGGAGGATCCCACATGCTGCAAAACAGCTAAGCCCATGCACCACAACTACTGAGCCTGCGCTCTAGAGCCCATGAGCCACAACTACTGAACCCACGTGCCTAGAACCCGTGCTCCACAACAAGACACTGCAATGAGAAGCCCACGCACTGCAATGAAGAGTAGTCACCACTCGCCGCAACTAGAGAAAGCCTTCAATGAGAAGCCCGCGCACAGCAACAAAGACCCACTGCAGCCAAAAATAAATAAATAAATAAATAAAATAAATTTTTAAAAAAGAAAGGATATAGAAACATTGAAAATAAATAGCAGAAAATATATCAGGCATACATGAATGAGAAGAAAATCAGGGTCGTGGTTTCAATGTTAGATTAAATAGAATTTAAGGCTAATGAAAGGGGTCATGAAGAAATATTTGCCAGCATAAGTATTAAGAAGATGATTTTATTTTTAAACACATGCACACTAAATAAATTGCTCTCAGCTACATAAAACAGAAACTAAAATAATGACAGGAAAAATAAACAGTTGGTGACTTTAACAAATCATCCGCATATACTATAAGATTAAATAAATATAATCAAATTTATAAATTTTGATAACATAATTAACAGTTTAAATATATGTAATGAATAAATGAGTAGAGAATACAAAATTTTTATAGAGCACCTGTGAAGAAAGCTAAAATTGACTATGCACTGTGTCACCCAGGAAACCCGTAAATTCCAAAGAATTGCTATCATATACATGTTTTCTCTTTATTATTCAAGGTAAACTAGGAATCAAAAACACAGGTTTAAAAATCCACATATCTGGAAAGTAAGAAACATAGAGTATTGAATAGTCCTGGTTAAACAGAAAGTTATAAGAGAAAAGTTTAAAGATATGGAGTTAAGTTTAAAAAGGAATTCTGGCAAAACTTGTGGACTACAGATAAATGTATTGATTAAAGTACACTTATCAAAATAAAAGAAAGAACGAATAAAAACAAATAAACTAAGAATTTAACTAAAAAGAGAAAAAAATGACATGGAAAAACCCAAGGAAATAATAAGGAAAGAAGGAATAAAGTTAAGTCCAGAAATCAGGAAGATAAAGAATGGGAAAACAATAGAAAGGAATAGCAAGGAAGAATGTTTTCATATCTATTGATTATCTATATTGTTTTGAAGGACTTGGTGATCATATTTTTTTGCCTATTTTTTTAAACTAGGACCAAATTATAGAATCTCTCCATATTAGGAAAAGTAACATTTTGTTCAGCATACGTTTTCTATATTTCTCCCAGTTTCTCATTTTTTTTTTGGACATAACAAAAACAGAGAATACAGATTTTTTTTTTCAAACACTCATAGAATAGTCAAAGAAATTAACCACACCTTGTCTTTTAACAATGTTTAAGGTGTCTTCACAAAAACTTAGGTAATTTTTTTTTTCTTTGCAGTACGCGTGCCTCTCACTGTTGTGGCCTCTCCCGTTGCAGAGCACAGGCTCCAGATGCGCAGGCTCAGCGGCCATGGCTCATGGGCCTAGCCGCTCTGCGGCATGTGGGATCTTCCCGGACCGGGGCACGAACCCGTGTCCCCTGCATTGGCAGGCGGAATCTCAACCACTGCACCACCAGGGAAGCCCTGAGGTAATTATTGATTTACTTCAGCCCACACCCCAAATATAGGTGCTACTTCTTAATACTCTTGACAGAATTATAAATTAAGAATTATAAAAGTGACATTTTTTAATTAGGAAATTGAGGCACAAACTAAGCAGGTAATGAGAGTAATGTTGTAGAAAACGAACACAATACATAGCAACTGATTGCTAATCAAATGCACAGTGCTTGGCACGGAGAAGGTGACTAATAAAATTCTGGTGAATGAACATGTTTAGAGCTCTGTTGAATGCCAAAGAACAGAATCAGTTACTTACAGAGGTTAAAAAAATGTTTTGGAATATTTAAATTTTATTGTATTTATTTTTTTATATAGCAGGTTCCTTTGCGTATTTTGCATAACAAGACTTTATTAGATGTGTCTTTGGCAACTGTTTTCTCACAGCCTTGAAGAAAACATTTCCTTGTCTTCTAATCCTCTTGATACTATCTTTTGTAGAGCAGAAGTTTTTAATTTGAATAAAGTCCAGCTTATCAATTATTTTTTTCATAGTCTTTTTTTTAACTTTATTTATTTTTTATATAGTAGGTTCTTATTAGTTACCTATTTTATACCTATTAGTGTATATATGTCAATCCCAACCTCCCAATTCATCCCACCCTTCCAACCCCCCCGACTTTCCCCCCTTGGTGTCCATATGTTTGTTCTTTACATATGTCTCTATTTCTGCCTTGCAAACAGGTTCATCTGTACCATTTTTCTAGATTCCACATATATGCGTTAATATACAAAATTTGTTTTTCTCTTTCTTACATCACTCTGTATGAGAGTCTCTAGGCCCATCCACATCTCTACAAATGACCCCATTTCGTTCCTTTTTATGTCTGAGTAATATTCCATTGTATATATGTACCACAACTTCTTTATCCATTCTTCTGTCAATGGGCATTTAGGTTTCTCCCATGACCTGCTATTGTAAATACTGCTGCAATGAACACTGGGGTGCATGTGTCTTTTTGAATTATGGTTTTCTCTGGGTATATGCCTAGTAGTGGGATTGCTGGGTCATATGGTAATTCTATTTTTAGTTTTTTAAGTAACCTCCATATGTTCTCCATAGTGACTGTATCAATTTACATTCCCACCAACAGTGCAAGAGAGTTCCCTTTTCTCCACACCCTCTCCAGCATTTGTTTGTACATTTTCTGACGATGCCCATTCCAACTGGTATGAGGTAATAACTCATTGTAGTCTTGATTTGCATTTCTATAATGATTAGTGATGTTGAGCAGCTTTTCATGTGCTTCTTGGCCATCTGTATGTCTTCTCTGGAGAGTTGTCTGTTTAGACCTTCTGTCCATTTTTTTATTGGATTGGTCTTTTTTTTTTTTAATATTGAGCTTCATGAGCTGTTTACATATTATGGAGATTAATCCTTTATCCACTGATTTGTTTGCAAATATTTTCTCCCATTCTGAGTGTTGTCTTTTCATCTTATTTATAGTTTCCTTTGCTGTGCAAAAGCTTTTAAGTTTCATTAGGTCCCATTTGTTTATTTTCGTTTTTATTTCTATTACTCTAGGAGGTGGGTCAAAAAAGATCTTGCTGTGATTTATGTCAAAGAGTGTTCTTCCTATTTTTTCCTCTAAGAGTTATATATTGTCCGGTCTTACATTTACATCTTTAATCCATTTTGAGTTTAATTTTGTGTATAGTGTTAGGGAGTGTTCTAATTTCATTCTTTTACATGTAGCTGTCCAGTTTTCCCAGCACCACTTATTGAAGACACTGTCTTTTCTCCAATATATATCCTTGCTTCCTTTGTCACAGAATAGTTGACCATAGGTCCATGGGTTTATCTCTGTGCTTTCTATCCTGTTCCACTGATCTATATTTCTGTTTTTGTGCCACTACCATACTGTCTTGATTACTGTAGCTTTGTAGTATAGTATGAAGTCCAGGAGCCTGATTCCTCCAGCTCCATTTTTTTTCCCTCAAGTCTGCTTTGGCTATTCAGGGTCTTTTGTGTCTCCATACAAATTTTAAGATTTTTTGTCCTAGTTCTGTAAAAAATGCCATTGGTAACTTGATAAGGATTGCATTGAATCTGTAGATTGCTTTGGGTAGTATAGTCATTTTCACAATATTGATTCTTGCAATCCAAGAACATGGTATATCTCTCCATCTGTTTGTTTCGTCTTTAATTTCTTTCATCAGTGTCTTATAGTTTTCTGCATACGGGTCTTTTGTCTCCCTAGTTAGCTTTATTCCTAGGTATTTTATTCTTTTTGTTGCAATGGTAAATGGGAGTGTTTCCTTAATTTCCCTTTCAAGTTTTTCATCATTAGTGTATAGGAATGCAAGAAATTTCTGTGCATTAATTTTGTATCCTGGAACTTTACTAAATTCATTGATTAGCTCTAGTACTTTTCTGGTAGCATCTGTAGCATTCTCTGTGTATAGTATCATGTCATCTGCAAACAGTGACAGTTTTACTTCTTCTTTTCCAATTTGTATTCCTTTTATTTCTTTTTCTTCTCTGATTGCCTTGGCTAGGACTTCCAAAACTATGTTGAATAATAGTGGTAAGAGTGGACATCATTGTCTTTTTCCTATCTTACAGGAAATGCTTTCAGTTTTTCACCATTGAGAATGATGTTTGCTGTGGGTTTGTCCTAGATGGCCTTTATTATGTTGAGGGAGGTTCCCTCTATGCCCACTTTCTGGACAGTTTTTATCATAAATGGGTGTTGAATTTTGTCAAAAGCTTTTGCTGCATCTATTGAGATGATTATATGGTTTTTATTCTTCAATTTGTTAATATGGTGTATCACACTGATTGATTTGCATATGTTGAGGAATTCTTGCATCCTTGGGATAATTCCCACTTGATTATGGTGTATGATCCTTTTAATATGTTGTTGGATTCTGTTTGCTAGTATTTTGTTGAGGAGTTTTGCATCTATATCCATCAGTGATATTGGTCTGTAACTTTCTCTTTTTTGTAGTATCTTTGTCTCGTTTTGGTATCAGGGTGATGTTGGCCTCATAGAATGAGTTCGGGAGTGTTCCTTCCTCTGCAATTTTTTGGAAGAGTTTGAGAAGGATGGTTATTATCTCTTCCCTAAATGTTTGATAGAATTCACCCGTGAATCCATCTGGTCCTGCACTTTTGTTTGTTGGAAGATTTTTAATCACAGTTTCAATTTCATTACTTGTGATTGGTCTGTTCATATTTTCTATTTCTTCCTGGTTCAGCCTTGGAAGGTTATACCTTTCTAAGAATTTGTCCATTTCTTCCAGGTTGTCCATTTTATTGGCATACAGTTGCTTGTAGTAGTCTCTTAGGATGCTTTGTATTTCTGCAGTGTCTGTGGTAACTTCTCCTTTTTGATTTCTAATTTCATTGATTTGAGTCCTCTCCCTCTTTTTCTTGATGAGTCTGGCTAATTGTTTATCAATTTTGTTTCTCTTCTCAAAGAACCAACTTTTAGTTTTATTGATCTTTGCTATTTTCTTTGTTTCTATTTCATTTATTTCTGCTCTGATCTTTATGACTTATTTCCTTCTACTAACTTTGGGTTTTGTTTGTTCTTCTTTTTCTAGTTCCTTTAGGTGTTAGGTTAGATGTTTATTTGAGATTTTTCTTGTTTCTTGAAGTAGGCTTGTATTGCTGTAAACTTCCCTTTAGGACTGCTTTTGCTCCATCCATAGGTTTTGGATCATCGTGTTTTCATTGTCATTTGTCTCTAGGTATTCTTTGATTTCTTCAGTGATCTCTTGGTTATTTAGTAAAGTATTGTTTAGTCTCCATGTGTTTGTGTTTTTTACGTTTTTTTTCCTGTAACTGATTTCTAATCTCATAGTGTTGTGGTCAGAAAAGATGCTTGATATGATTTCAATTTTCTTAAATTTACCAAGGTTTGATTTGTGACCCAAGATGTAATCTATCCTGGAGAATGTTCCGAATGTGCACTTGAGAAGAATGTGCACTTGAGAAGAAAGTGTAATCTGCTGTTTCTGGATGGAATAGCCTATAAATATCAATTAAATCTATCTGGTCTATTGTGTCATTTAAAGCTTTTGTTTCCTTATTAATTTTCTGTTGGATGATCTGTCCATTGGTGTTAGTGAGGTGTTAAAGTCCCCCACTATAATTGTGTTACAGTCGATTTCCTCTTTTAGAGCTGTTAGCAGTTGCCTTATGTATTGAGGTGCTCCTATGTTGGATGCATATATATTTATAATTGTTATATCTTCTTCTTGGATTGATCCCTTGATCATTATGTAGTGTCCCTCCTTGGCTCTTGTAACATTCTTTATTTTAAAGTCTATTTTATCTGATATGAGTATTGCTACTCCAGCTTTCCTTTGATTTCCATTTGCATGGAATATCTTTTTCCATTCCTCACTTTCAGTCTGTATGTGTCCCTACATCTGAAATAGGTCTCTTGTAGACAGCATATATATGGTCTTGTTTTCGTATCCATTCAGTGAACCTGTGTCTTTTGGTTGGAGCATTTAATCCATTCATGTTTAAGGTAATTATCGATATGTATGTTCCTATGACCATTTTCTTAATTGTTTTGGGTTTGTTTTTGTAGGTCCTTTTCTTCTCTTGTGTTTCCAACTTAGAGAAATTCCTTTAGCATTTGCTGTAGAGCTGGTTTGGTGGTGCTGAATTCTCTTAATTTTGCTTGTCTGTAAAGCTTTTGATTTCTCCATCAAATCTGAATGAGATTCTCGCCAGGTAATCTTGGTTGTATGTTCTTCCCTTTCATCACTTTAAATATATTATGCCACTCCCTTCTGGCTTGTAGAGTTTCTGTTGAGAAATTAGCTGTTAACCTTATGGGAGTTCCCTTGTATGTTATTTGTCATTTTTCCCTTGCTGCTTTCAATAATTTTTCTTTGTCTTTAATTTTTTGACAATTTGATTACTATGTGTCTCAGCCTGTTTCTCCTTGGGTTTATCCTGCCTGGGACTCTCTGCACTTCCTCGACTTGGGTGGCTATTTCCTTTTCCATGTCAGGGAAGTTTTTGACTATAATCTCTTCAAATATTCTCTCCAGTCCTTTGTATCTCTCTTCTCCTTCTGGGACCCCTATAATGCGAATGTTGTTGCGTTTAATGTTCTCCCAGAGGTCTCTTAGGCTGTCTTCATTTCTTTTCATTCTTTTTTCTTTATTCTGTTCCACGGCAGTGAATTCCACCATTCTGTTTTCCAGGTCACTTATCCTTTCCTCTGCCTCAGTTATTCTGCTATTAATTTCTTCTAGTGTATTTTTCATATCAGTTATTATATGGTTCATCTCTGTTTGTTTGCTCTTTAATTCTTCTGTTTGTTTGTTCTGTAATTCTTCTAGGTTTTTGGTAAACATTTCTTGCACCTTCTCGATCTTTGTCTCCATTCTTTTCCCAAGGTCCTGGATCATCTTCACTATCATTATTCTGAATTCTTTTTTTGGAAGGTTGCCTATCTCCACTTCATTTAGTTGTTTTTCTAGTGTTTTATCTTGTTCATTCATCTGGTACATAGCCCTCTGCCTTTGCAACTTGTCTACCTTTCTGTGAATGTGGTTTTTGTTCCACAGGCTGCAGGACTGTAGCTCTTCTTGCTTCTGCTGTCTGCCCTCTGGTGGATGAGGCTATCTAAGAGACTTGTGCAATTTGGGAGGGACTGGTGGTGGGTAAAGCTGGCTGTTGCTCTGGTGGGCAGAGCTCAGTAAAACCCTAATCTGCTTGTCTGCTGATGGGTGGGGCTGGGTTCCCTTCCTGTTGGTTGTTCGGCCTGAGGCGACCCATCACTGGAGCCTACCTGGGCTCTTTGGCGGGGCTAATGGTGGACTCTGTGAGGCCTAATGCCAAGGAGTACTTCCCAGAACTTCTGCTGCCAGTGTCCTTGTCCTCATTGTGAGCCACAGCCAGCACCACCACCCTCCCCGCCCACCGCAGGAGACCCTCCAACACTAGCAGGTAGGTCTGGTTCAGTCTCCTATGGGGTCACCGCTCCTTCCTCTGGGTTCTGATGCACACACTACTTTGTGTGTGCCCTCCAAGATTGGAGTCTCTGTTTCCCCAGTCCTGTTGAAGTCCTGCAATCAAATCCCACTAGCCTTCAAGGTCTGATTCTCCCTGAATTCCTCCTCCCGTTGCTGGACCCCCAGGTTGGGAAGCCTGACGTGGGGCTCAGAAACTTCTTTCCAGTGGGTGGACTTCTGTGGTGTAAGTGTTCTCCAATTTGTGAGTCACCCACCTGGCAGTTATGGGATTTGATTTATTGTGATTTTGCCCCTCCTACCATCTCATTGTGGCTTCTCCTTTGTCTTTTGATGTGGGGTATCTTTTTGGGTGAGTTCCAGTGTCTTCCTGTCCTTGATTGTTCAGCAGTTAGGTGTGATTCTGGTGCTCCCGCAAGATGGAGTGAGTGCATGTCCTTCTACTCCGCCATCTTGAACCAATCTCTCCAGAGGTTAAAAATTTCTGCGGAGGAAGCAGCTTTTCTCTTTTTTCATAACTTTACAATACCCATTTTTGTCTTACTGCCTAAATCAGAAGTGCCTCGAGTGAAAAACTCTGAAAAACTCTGTTGTCATAAAACCTATTTGAGGGATGAAAAGAAACAGGGTTAAAATGAACATTTATTTAATGCACGATTTCAGGCCAGACAGCTCCACATCAGCCAAGCATATGCAATCAAGCACAAGTTATGAAATATTGTATATTTGAATGAAGATATTAGTACGGAGAGATTAAACACTTCCTGCACTATGCACTCCTTTATCACTAAGTGGAATTTCACATGTATGCTCTTCAGAATTATGTGGATTTAAACTGATATCATTGACTATTTTCTCTTGAACCTAATGAAAATCTTTGCAACTGAAAGCAATAGTGATGCTGCAATGAAACTGTCCCCCTGTAAAAATTCTTCCTGTTTAATTACTATTTCTAATGGGCCCTAAGAAGCTTAAAAATAAATCTATTTTAAATCTGTCATGGATGAATTATTCCACATTTTCCTTGCTGAGTTTAAAATGCAACACTCAAGCCACTAACATAATAGAGATTAAAATGAACAAATATACATGTAATATTTTTCAAACCAATAATTATTTTGAATAGGTAATATATGTAGAGGGTAGAGAGTTTGAATGGTACAAAAAAAGGTAAATCAGCAAAATGTAAGTCTCCCTTCCACTCCTTTCCCCAGATACCCATTTTCTTTCTGGAAACAACCATTGTTATAAGTTTACTATGCATGGATCTAAAAATGAAATAATAATAATAGCCACCATTTGTTGAATAATCACTCTGCACCAAGGTTCCTCACAAAAATGGTATGAGATAAGGACCGCTATTCTCCTCATTTTACTAATGATAAAACTGAGTCATACAAACATTAAGAATCTTTTATAGGGTCACACTTTGTAGGTGGAAGAATTTTGGTTCAAACAAGAGCTATTACTCGTATTTGTACAGGCTGTACTCAAACAGATACTATACTAGAGAAAATAGCTGAACTAGAGTAACAGTTGCTAGGATAATTGAGATTTGATAAAACTTTACAATGATACCTTAATTTAAAGGGTCTTTAACAGTTAAGAACTAATTTACTTACTTATGAAGTAATATTTATTGAAAACCTACTATGGTCCAGGCACTGGAAACATACTTGCCATCCTCACATGAGAAATGCAGGCAAGGGAAAAGCAACTAAAATATGCAGTATACAGAATTGGGATCATGCCATAATAAAACTCTAAAATATGTGACATTGATTCCAAGACCATGTGGCAGATGAAAAGGAAAACTTTAGTAGAAATAGCAAGAAAACGATTGCAGGAGACTAGAAAAAAGATGAGGAAACTGCTACAGAAGCTAAAAAGATAGTGACCCATGTCATATAATATAGTGGTAAAACTATCACCTGCAGTAACTTGAAAGATAGTCCACCCAGTAACCTGATGGACTTTTGGATTTGAGCAGAGATTTCTAGGAAGAAAACTGAGAGTGTTTGTACTAGCTGAAGTATGAGGAGCTTCAAGAAAGAGATGGGCTCTGAAAACAACTGACCAATATGTAAGCAGAATTTAAAGAGATTATAGAGGGGCTAGAATTTGCCAGTCTGGAATGTAAACTCTTATTTCCAGATTCTCAAGCAAATAAAAGATTTTCAAATTAAGATATGGCCTAAAGATAAAGGATAAAATCAAAACTATGGCCAGAAGACACTTTTCTAATGCTTCTAAGGAATTTAAATTGGTGCTTTCTTGGGCTGAACAAAATGGCTTCTCAAAAGCTTAAAGATGTAGGTCCACAGAAGCCTGATCTGAAAGTAGCAGTAAATTAGTCTAAAAAGAGAAGAGTGTCTTGAAAACAAGTGTGGCTTTGGCTTCTAGAGCATGGAGTGAACTTTCATCTGATACATAGAAGACTCCCAAAGTTCTTAAGGGAATTGTACTAGCAAAAGTACTGCCAGCCTGGACTAATAGGGACCATGACTATTCAATCATAAATAAGTTTCTGGGTTCCTAACTTTATAAAGGCAGGAACAGGCTGAGAAAGTTGCTCAAAGGACATACAAGGAGATGAACTGGAATTGGACATTTGGAATTTTAAGTGTCTGTGGGATATCAGAGCAGAGAAATCAGAGGAGTTGAACATGTGGTTCTAAAATTTAGGAGACAGGACTTCCCTGGTGGCACAGTGGTTAAGAATCCGCCTGCCAACTCAGGGGACATGGGTTTGAGCCCTGGTCCAGGAAGATCCCACATGCCGCGGAGCAACTAAGCCCGTGTGCCACAACTAGTGAGCCTGTGCTCTAGAGCCTGCGAACCACAACTACTGAGCCCACGTGTAGCAACTACTGAAGCCCATGTGCCTAGAGCCCATGCTGCGCAACAAGAGAAGCCACCACAATGAGAAGCCCACGCGCTGCAACAAAGAGTAGTTCCCGCTTGCTGCAACTAGAGAAAGCCCACGCACAGCAACGAAGACCCAACACAGCCATAAATAAATAAATTAATTAAATTAAATAAATAAAATTTAGGAGACAGATCTAGGCTAGAGATATAAATTTGAGAATCATTAGCACGTATGAAATACCAAATGCAAACTTTCAGCTTTGGTTGAAATATAAGCAAAATCTTGGGACCCCAAGTGACAATGTTATTCAATGAGAATCTTTAACATAAGCAGAAAATTGTTGACACAAGTGCTTTTGAGGATGCAGAGCACTGGGCTAGTTTTACAACATTATCATAAAAGTCAGGTTCCCAGAAAGAAAACAAATTCACCCTAGATGAATTCAAATAAGACTTTAATGAAAGGAGTAACAAGGAGCGGGCAGAACTGAGGAGGACAGGGAATGCCGAGGCACTGAGAGCTTTGCAGCAGTGGGGAAACATTATTACACCTATGACTAAAAAGTCAAGAGTAGGAAACAGTGTTTTTTGTTTTGTTTTAAAATATTTATTATTTATTTATTTTGCCTGTGTTGGGTCTTAGTTGTGGCACGCAGGATCTTTAGTTGCGGCATACCTGTGGGATCTAGTTCCCTGACCAGGGATCGAACCCGGGCCCCCTGCATTGGGAGCATGGAGTCTTAGCCACTGGACCACCAGGGAAGTCCCCAAGAAACAGCGTTAATGGAACCTAGAGGGAGGCACTGCCCAGCAGAATATAGAGTTGGGGAGGAACACAGCTACTGCAAGAGATATGGCACAGAGCACGGAGCAGGCAGGGAAGAAATGCCCTGACCTTGCTCTCCTCTTGTGCTATATGTCCAGCTGGTATACATGCCACTGGACAAGCCAAAGGGGCACAAGTGATATAGTCCTCAGAGGACAGTTTTCCAAGGCATAAGGCAAGGGAGAGAAGGGCAGAGTGTATCCAGACAAGCAAATGCAAAATAACTAGCACAGGTTTTAGGTAAAGGAGAAGATTTAATAACATTTATAAATCAGGTATCAAAAATGCAAAAGAATGGATAGCACTAGCCAGGTGGGGAGAAGGCCATGTTGAATTTATATATGCAGTTTCTGTATCATAAATATGAATCTCTGGACAGTTTGCTGAGAAGGACAAAAAGAACCTTTTTTGTGATATTCTACTTGTAATTACAAAAGAATTATCATAATCATTGTCATAGTCATCATCATCTCCTTCAAAATGTAACATTAACTCAAGACAATAGATACTACAAAGTTTGTTTTTCATGTTTGTTATGATAATGTATTTATGAATTACATCAGTATTGCATGAAACTGTATCTGTTAGAATGTTTGTTGTAAGAATTGACTCTACACACCTATGCTGTAATATGTTCCCAATCAGCATGAAATAGATTGCTAATAAGGATTCATTAACACATTTATTTTGGCTTTCTCCTTATAGACCTATTTAAACAAGATAATCTTTTTGATTCCAACAACTTCATGTCTAAACACAATGTCAAAGCATTTTTCTTACATGATATGGATGATAATTTCAGTCTGAAGAGCTGATGACATCAACCACAGAGCACTGACAATGAGAAGGAAAGATGCCTAGGAAGCCCGGAGGAACATCAACATTTAAGGGAAATGCAGACCAAAATGTAGCACACAAAAAAGACTAAGAAGGATAAACCAGAGACATAGGAAGAATGTGGTGTCATAGAAACCCAGTGAAAAAAGAAGTGGTCCACATTTTTACTTGCTGCATACAGATCAAATAAGGTGAAGAATGAAATGGTTCCCTTCCATTTTTAGCCACATGCACGTTATTGGTGACCACAGAGAACATACTTTTAGTAAGAGCAGAAGTAGAATGAATGAGAGATGCAGACATTAAAATGCTAAATATAGGCAACATTTTAGAGATGCTTGGCTCTAAAGAGAAGAATAAAGACTAGTAGCTGAAGGAGGGAGTGGGGGACAGGGGTCTGTTTTTCAGTTTGGTTCCATTTAGTTGGTTTTTAACTGGTAGAGAGTATTCAGCACAGTAAAATGCTATCGGGAAGAAATGAGTGGAGTGACAGAAGCTGAATCTACAAAAGAAACAACAGTTAATCAACAAATGGAACATGGCATCTGTTACAAAGTAGATGCTCAGTAAGTCTTTACCAAATAAATGACTGAATTCCTTTATAAGAAATGAGGTATTTAATCCAGAAACCAAGTGAAGAAATTGTCTGTAGACAGGAGGCACCATATCTCTTCCATCAAAAAGGCAAAAAATGAGGACATGAGTGTGGATGCAGTTCATTTGGTAGATGTGGGGTCAAGAATTTGAGAAAGTTCCATTAGATGTTTTCTATTTTCTCTGTGAAATGAAGATGAGATCATCTGAGAAAAATAAAATAAAATCTGGGGAGTGGTAGATTGGAAGGACTGAGAAGAATGAAAAAGGTTTATGAATAGTCTCTTGTGTTCTGAAAGGATGCTTCAGAGAGAAGCTCCTTTAAGCAGCTGCCAGCCTCTGCAGTATGCGGGGTGGCTCGTGAAAAACGTTGCCCAGCGTATATACTCCCTGTACAGGGCCTCAGGGCTGAATCAGGTGAACTCACCATCATCTGGCATCTTTCCCTGTTCCTCCCTTACTTGAAACTCTTAGCCACAGTCTTCAATATTTTTTCCCTCCTGTTTTCCTGGCATTGTTCCACCAGATTTGGTAGAGAGCTCCCTGGGAGTCCATGACCTTGGACAATTCTGCCCCCTAACCAGGACAATGTTCCACGGTTCCACTTGAGGACACTTTTTGTAGCTCATTACAAGTCTGAGACCTGCTTAGCCAGATACTGACCCTACCACCAAGGCACCCACTAACCTTCAAAGGAGCAAACTGGGCATAAGGTCTAAGAAGGGGGCTAAGCCTACTTCATTGTCTATCCAGTCTCTTCACACAGAGCTTGAGTCATCTTTGCCCTCAAGACCCTGCTCTGGCCTGCTTAAGTCCTAAGGACTTCATTCCCTCTACTCACCCAAGTACCTGATGGTGGAAAGGATCTCTCCCTTTGAGAGGAGATCCTGCTTGAAATCTACCTTAATATGACCTTAGCCCATGGCCTCAACAAGGAAACTCTATTAGGTTATAACACAGAAAGCCTAACACGCCCCCCCAAAGAGAAAATAGTCATAAGATAGGCAGTTTTGTTACAACAGTCAGAAGAACTCCCAAATCTGTATAAGGATAAATAGTACAATATTCTGTTCAACACAGAAGTTGAAGACAAAAATGAATAAACTATATGTCCATTGTAGTCATTACCTAACCAGTAAATGATGTGTATATAAAGTATTTTAGACAAACTCTAGGGAATTTTAAGTCAGTTCTCAACAAACTTTTAGAGGATGCAACACAAATTCCTGAATAACACATGTAGCTTTGTAGAAAACTTTGCCAAATAACTGATTATCTAGTATTGAGATTATGTAAGAGGAAACACTGAAAAAGGTGGCCTAGGGAATTTATTTTCAGCAAATGTGGAGGGAGAAGGTGAGAGAAACAAAAGTGATGGCTGAGAAATTAAAAGCACTCTGAGAAGCAGTGGGACCATCTCTGGATTATATAGTTACTAAATTTTCTCATCACTTTGCTCTAATGTATATGAAAAAAGTTATTTAGACCAGGCAGTATTTTTTTATGATTATGGCTATAACTCTAGAGGAGAATTATTCATCTGTTTTGGATCATTAAACTCAGTATGTGCATTTGATTAAATTCCACTCTTCTCTCAGCTACCCATTATGATACTCCCTGTTTTAAAGTAATTCTCCCTTGTAAAGAGTGATGCATTGCTTTCCTGTTTAAAAAAGGAAAGAAAAGGCAGTGAGAGGCAGATCTCTGAAAGAGGCTATTTTTTCTTGTTACTTTGCAAAAACAGCAGCAGCCGAAGTCCTGGAACAGGGAAGCTAGAAAATCTATCTCTTTGGACCCTCCTCTCTCATAAAAAGTAAAGGGAAACTTATTTACAAAATAAGCAATAGAAAAAATTTGGCCAAGTACCACGCAAAATTATTATCATTAAAAGGAGAATAAGAGGCAGAATAAAATCCCCACAAACCATGACAAAAACACTTCGAAAAGACATGGCAACCAAATGTGAAACTATAAAATCTAATATTTCAAAATAAGCTAAAAGAAATTAAGAAAAGTATAGAAGCTATGAAAGAATAACATAAATCAGCATCAGAGAAACTCAAAAATAGCAAAACCAGAATCTGGGGTTATAAAGCAAGGAAGCTGAGACCTTTGTTGAGTTTCTCTCTGCCATTTCTTTCATCTGGCCCTTCAAACTTGAAGCCCATTGAGCACATTATGCTCAACTTGAGCCCATTATGCTCTAGGCTAACTCTGCCTTTGCCATGAGCCTCTGCAGTGCTGACATGCAATACAGCAGATTAAGCACATGGTAGCTTTCATTGAACAAAAGCCAGTGAGAAAGCAGAAGAAAGAGAGGCAACAATAAAGAAAAGGTAAAAGGTTGAGAAAAGTTATCTTGTGCAAACAAAGACTCAAAATTAGAGATTATTATGAAAAGAAAGCAATGCAGTTTGCGCAGCAAAAGGAAATGTCCACCATGACAAATCAAAGCAAGTTCAAAAGTCCTCTGAGCCGAGAAATGACCATATTACAGACCTAAGTAAAGCAAAATACACTTAGCAAGGTGGTAAAAGTACAACCAGGCACCGAATGAGGCTGTAAGCACTGGTCCTCCAGGGTTTGTACTTGTTGCTATAGCCCCTAACGACTCTTCCTTACAGGAATCGAGACTCCCTGCTGGTAGAGGTTCAAGTGCAAAAAGAAATCCTTATATATAAAACTGCCACCAAAAAATGATGCCGATGTCTAAGTTGATCAAGGTGCCTACCTGTCTGAGTAAATAGCTGGCCATTTTGAAATCCGTGATGGAGATCACAGAATAAAGGTTTCCAACACCCTAAAAAGCCAGCTGGATCTCACAGTTCAAGAAGGATGCCAAAGTACAGTGAACCTCGTTTGGTGTGATACCAACAGAAAGTTTTTGGATTAAGCCCTTTTTTTTTTTTTAAATTTATTTGTGGCTCTATTGGGTCTTCATTGCTGCACGAGAGCTTTCTCTAGTCGTGGCGAGCAGGAGCTACTCTTCGTTGTGGTAGGTGGGCTTCGCATTGTGGTGGCTTCTCTTGTTGCTCTAGGTGCGTGGGCTTCAGTAGTTGCAGCACATGGGCTCAGTAGTTGTGGCTCACGGGCTCAGTAGTTGTGACACACGGGCCTAGTTGCTCCGTGGCATGTGGGATCTTCCTGGACCAGGGCTCGAACCTGTGCCCCCTGCACTGGTAGGCGGATTCTTAACCACTGTGCCACCAGGGAAGCCCTGAATTAAGCCTTTGAGAGGTGGAGCTTACTCCACTGCTATACGACTACAATATGAAAGCATCTGATACTTGAAAAAACAAGATTTTCTATGTTACCTCCTCTTTGATGTTCTGATATTGTTCTATGTTTATCAATGGAATGCCTCTTCTGTAGCTCTTGCCTTTGTTCTAATCATTAAGATCAGGAGAAAACTCACTTGAACAAACAGGAACATGACACTAATTCTAGAAGTTATTATACCATCTTCGGTGGTTTTGAGCATGAGGTAGAGGAGATCTGACAATCGTTGTATGACTTTCAGCCAGTCTTCTGCTCTCTCTCTAGTTTAGAGAGTTTTAAGTATCTTGCAGTCTCTGCTCTTGGGAGTTAACATGCCCGTGGCAAGCATTCATTGCAGCAGTGGGTACTTCACCATTTGGGCTTAGGAGTTTTCCTCATATATAAATGTGCCTTATTTAGTGATACAAAAAGTTTATGTAGAGAAAAAAATGAGAGAACTCAGGAAATAATTTTAAAAATTTTAAGGAAGCATATATAAGAAACACAAGAACAAATAAAAACAACAAATAATGACAGAAATAGGAGATCAAAAGGAAGAAAATGTTAAAATTCAAAAAGAAATGAAGAAAGAGTTGAAAAGGATTTGAGAGAAAGTGACAGGTATAGAAAACAGTCAGAGAAGTTCCTACAGATGCATAGCAGAAGTGCCCAAAGAAGAGAACCAAATCAATGGAACAGAACAAATATTAAAAGCCTATAATCCAACAAAATTTTCCTGAAGTAAAAAAAATAAACAAAAACTTGAACATACATCTTGAAAAGCACACTATGTACCTGGAAAAACTAATCCAAAATGACCAACATCAAGACTTATTTTAGTAAAACTAATGAATTTTAAAGAAAAACTTTAAGTATTCGTTTTGTATCTAGACCAAAACACACAAATCATTTATAAGGGAAGTGATATCAAATTGTCATCAGATCTTTTTACAGCAACCCTTTATGACTGAAGACAATGGAGTAACATATGCAAAACACTCAAGGCAAGAAAATGTGAGCTAAGGGTTTTATATCCATGCAAACTGACATTTAAGTATAAGGAACATACAGAAACTGTTGTGAACATTCAAGATGTACAGAATCTCAGGCATGTACTCGTGCATGTAAGAATTCAGACTCCATCTTAAAGGGGGTAGTTACTACTCAGCTCTAGCCAATTATTGGCACTGGAGAATATACATGTAGTATTTTGGGGTCTTCCAGCTTTTTAAAAAGACTCAAATTAAAAGAAAAATTTTGTGGAAACCAAAAGGTCATTTCTGATGAACAATTAGATATGTGACTTTTAAACTGAGGCTAAAGAAAACCACCTATTTATTTATGTATCCATTCATTCATTCAATACTCAGTTTTATTATTTGAAGTTTTAACAACTAGCACATAATTTATAATAAGGTATTTTAAAAAGATGATCACTTGATTTTATTATTTTACAACTTTATTCATGTTTCACATATACTAAAGTATAATTCCTATCTTCAGATGTACACCATGACTTGGGAGAGTTTTAATGTTTAGATTATTTATTCTGTTCACCTTACATACCCCTCAGTCTTATTGTCAATTTCTTTTTAAATGTTTTAGTCAAGTTAGTTTTTCCTAATGATTTGCATGTAAAACTACTTTTAGAAATTTGTTGGAGTCAAACAAGCTTCTTTTACTGCCTATTATGGAACGAACTGCTTACCAATTCATGTATCACAAATCAAAGTAAAAAAAGCACATTATCTGGCTCAAAGTATACTTTAATTATGGCTGTATGTATGATTGAGGCCAGCTATATGATAAAAATTGCTCTATGATGTATCTTGGTCTCCCATCTTGGAGAAGGAACAAATATATTTGTAAACTAAAGATACTAATATCTTTTGACTTTTTAATAAAACATGGTAAATTCTCAGGATATAAAAAATAAGTTATATGGAAATTTTCACACAAATAAAAAAGACAATGGTATAACAATCCCAAATATACACATCACCCAACTCCAACACTTATTAATAAATAGCTAACCTTTCCCTGATCAATATCTAAATGTTTATGGGTAGGAACAGACTCCTCAGCTGATTTGTAGTCACCCTATAGCACTGAAAACCACTGCCACAAAAAAACTTACCTCCTCAAGGGCATGATCAATTTCATTCACCTCAGTATCCTTGGCTCTTGGTATATGTGCTACAGAGGAGACACCAAGTATATAAATGATGAATGGTTAGATGTCTATACTAGAAGGCCAGGGGTTTTTCATGCCCAACTATGAGTGGTGTTTTTAGCAAGAAATAAAATATACTGTCTTTCCTCATCCCCCAAACTAAGCTGCTGCTTCTACAGCATGATGGGGTTTGCACATGTTGGAAGGAGACAGTAAACAGTCTGCTTCTCTAGGGCTTCCCATTTGCCCTGCCATTCATTTGGAAACTCCTATGGGCCTGAACGTAATTATCTGTCTGAATTCCTCCAACCTGTTGCTTAGTCATCATGGCTTAGAATCTACAATCTGCCTACACCCTGCGGTTATGTTCTTGACAATAACAGTTCTTTAATAGCACATCTTAAATATTCCTTTGCCCTTTACCTTGGCACAGAAGTGTGAAACACAATGAGACATGTAAGTGCTTTTCTTTAACAAATGTTCTTCATATGCTAAAATAGTAACTAGCCAAAGATTAATAGCTATTTTCTCCTATGGGACTTGGAATTCAAAAGAGCGTAAATCAGGATCAAGTTAATCAAGCTATGCGATTTGTAATATTCAGTATTTCTGTGTGCTATGAAATGGTGGTTAAATCAATAGCTAGCAGATCCCCTTATCAAATACAGGACTAGTAAAATCAGCACACTCATTGGAGAATGACAGGTGAAATAGTAAAATTCCATTTAAATGGTGGCACCTAAGATTCTCATTCAAATTTGAAAACCTTAATACTTAAACTCTGAAATTCATCAGTATAGTAGAATGTATAAGCTAAATTTATACTAGCATCATTCATTTCATGAGAATATTAATATTAATGAATTAGCACAAAAGCAAGTAGATTACTTCTTTACGCAATATATAAGAAGCTATTTAGCAAGTTACCTCTATACTTTTTAGATGTGTTTAATTATCCCTGTGCAGAAAAGAGTTAACATAGCACTCCTGACTGCTTATACTTAAAAAGGCCAGCTGACAAGGTTGGCCCTTGGTTGGCATCTGGGAACTTGGATTCCAGGAGCGCTCCCACCATTGACTGATATGAGTGGCTCACTGTGCCTAAATTGTTTGTACAAACAATGTAGTTATGGAACCCTCTGCATCCCTTCTGGGAGTCTGAAATTTGGGTACATGACAGGCAGGGGTGCCTATATGATAAGCTCCCAATAAAAAAATCTGGGTATTGAGTCTCTAATGAGCTTTCTTGGTTGGCAACATTTCACACAATTTGTCACAACTTGTTGGGTGAGAGATTAAGCACATCCTGCATGACTCCCCTGGGAGAGGAATCTTGGAAGCTTGCATACGTTTACCCCAGATTTAGCCCCATGTGCCTTTCCTCTTTGCTGCTTATACTTTGTACCCTTTCACTGTAATTAACTGTAGCCATCAGTATGACTACATGCTGAGTCTGGTGAGTGCTCCTAATGAATGATCAAAACTGAGGGTGGTCTTGAGTACCCCCAACACAATCCCCTAACCTACTTTTAAAAGAATCACTTAATTTGAGGATTAATAATGTGCACCTCAACGTAAGATATAGCTTCTAAATGCATTACTAATGAAAACTTAAGGATTTCCTAAGCATTGTAAATCAAGAAATCTGTACAATTGATTGTAATTATACCTTGTTCTGATTTTGGTTACAATGGTGTAGTCAACCTTACAGACCATTAATAAGGAATTCTCTTCTAGTTGTTGTCATGACGTTGCCCAAGATCACATCGGACCCATTGCAGAGTACCCTCTGTATCAGACAGGACCCATAGACAAAATTCAGATCTCTTTTAACTAAATTAGGTGTATCTTGAACTATATGTTTTACTTTGATCTTACCATGCCTCTCATGAGTGGTTGGGGGTTGTTTTTCTGGTTTGTTTTGTTTTTTTAACTTTAGAAGATGAACAGTTATTTGCAACCCAATCTAAACCATTGTACAGGATAGTATTCTATGCGTATGTTTCTCTGCACTGAACTTGGCTATACTATTTTCCTACTCATATTTTAATGTGTCCTAACTTCCCCAGTTTTTTTCTAACTCTCTTATTGCAGGTATTATTGCCAGACATTTCAAAAGTTTTCAGGTAAGCCATAAAGGAAGGAAGAAAAGGACTGAATATGTAACATGTCTAAAGAAAGAAAAGCGAAAAAAAGGGCAAGCAGTTAATACTGGAAAATGAAAATTAGTCAATTTATCACTAAGCACTAGATGGACTGGCGGTCAGATGTACTTTGGCCTCCTGGACAGATACACCTCATCTATAAAGGTGGGCGCATTATAATTCCCCTTTCTCTGGTTTCAAGTTCATTGAGCGCCCTTCTGATTTGCATTTCTCAAGGAGTGTTAATATGTTTTCAGGGTCTACTATGTTTTACATATGGTGTTCAGTTTTCACAGCAACCCCAGGAGTTGTTATCCCTGTTTTACAGCTGAGGAATAGCTGGTCACTTCTGCCTGGGGTTGCCCCTCTGGCCTTCAAATATCCACAGGCACTTTTATTCCCACACACAGAAAACACTACACGTTTGTTCTGAGTATGTAATGTTTAGACTATGCGATGAACTTGGGGGTACAGATATCTCTTTGAATGAATTAATAGAAATGTATAAAACTGCTCACATCACTTATTTGTTAAATGTTTCATTTGGAACAAGAAAATAGTACCTGCAGTCAGTTGAAAATTTCACTGTAAAAAAAGTTTGTCTTAAAATTTTTATTACCTACCTCCAGCACTTCAGGATTTTAAAAACATTTTTCATTACTTATTTAGTTCAATATAAAACTTTAAATCACTGTATACTGAACAATCAATCAACCTGTAATTTTAAGCACTGTACTACTACTAAAGTTTGTTTGTTGCATCAAAAATGACCACAAGATAGGTAATACATAACAATGTTTTAATATTTGGGAGATTCTTAAGGAATGTATATTATCAAATAAAAGTGGTATTTTGTTTCATTTCAAATATTATGTTAGTCTCTAATTTTAAGAGAGCCAGCAATTTTAATTGTAAAATAGTAATTCTGCCACTTACTGCCCATAAAAGGACAAATAAGACAGAAAGCTGACAAATTTCAAAAATCTTTATCAAAGTGCAGGATCTCCATTTGATGCACAGTTGTCTCGATCATATCCAAATACAGGTCCATGTTGGAACCAAAAGTCAACATATCTGCCCACCCCCTACACACCCAACACACATTGGTGGCGCAGAGACAGGAGAACACAAGGAAGAATTCAATCTCATTTACTTATTTATTTACTTACTGGAAAGAGACGAACGGGAGACACAGCTGTCACTGGTCCACAGCAGTGATGAAATCCTGCCAGGAAGGCATGAAGACCTCCTGCCCAAAGTCAGATAACTAACTCAATCTGTTCAGTCTTCAAAATGGGTAATAGGGGGACTTCCCTGGTGGTCCACTGGCTAAGACTCTGCACTCCCAATGCAGGGGGCCCGGGTTCAATCGCTGGTCAGGGAACTAGATTCCCACATGCTGCAACTAAGAGTCTGCATGCCACAACTAAAGATCCCGTGTGCCACAACTAAGACCTGGCACAGCCAAATAAATAAATATATATTTTTTAATGGATAAAATTCTCCACTCTACCACATTGTGTAATAGGCTGACCCGCTGATTTTTATAATTAGTTATTAAATATCTGACTCCCCCAACAGATTATAAGCCCTGTGAAAACTTTCTGTTCACCACTATATGCCAAGTGATTAGCAAAGTGTCTGACACTTCAGAGATGTTCAATAAATATTTGCTGAATGAACGAACAATATAACTACTATAGACTACTTAGCCATTATATTTTCAGTGTAAATTAATAAATAAATATTTTGAGTTATGTACCCATCTTCACTGAATTTGGTTAGCATGAATCATTCCTCCTGAGGCAAGATCATTGGACGGACTGAGTTTCTTGAGATGTTGGGCTAGTAGACCCAACTACATCATCCAGCAAAATGCTATGTATCATAGGTTTACTGCATGTTTGTTTGTTTGTTATTACTTCAGAAGCACAGACGAATACTGGATTAATCATTTAATTGTAGTTCTTGGCTTGTGGCACACTTTCATCATTGGTCTAAACCTAGCTCTCTTCTATTTTAATGTATTTTATGTGTTTATTTAATGATATAATAAACACCATGAACTTATTTCCCAACATGAATAATTGGACATTACCAGTAATTTACATTTACTGTGGGTTCCTCTTCTATCCTGCCTCTAACTTCTCCCTGTCTTGAAACCTAGAGGTGACCAATCACCTTGGTTTTGCTTTTCATTCCCTTTATTTATTTATCTTTATGTTTTTACATACATATATTCAGTATTATGTTACTAAGATTAATTTATGATGTTGTGTATACTTTTTGCTCATTAATTTTCTCTCAGTACAATATTCCATTGTGAAAACATACCACTCTTTATTTATCTGTTCTCTTGTCCACAGTCATATGGGTTGTTGCCAGATGAGGGCAACTTCTGGATCGTGCCCTTAAAGCATCCCTTCTAGTGGAGTTTGTGTGTGAAGCCAGGAGTTGGTACAACCACCCTGAACTTGTTGAAGAAGCTGTACAGTAAGAATAGTAGAGTTATAAGATAGAAGTGTATGTCCTTGATGTCTTCAAGAAGAACAAACAGCTTGGACATGATAAATAATTTTGTCTAATTTAAACCATCGTCATTTTGGGATTACTACCACAGCAGCTGATAACCTAACACATAATTTGTACCTAAAAGTGAGATGCTACTGGAATAAAACGTGTAACAGGAGGCACTGGCAGTCAGGCAACAGGTGGTGAGGATACTGTGGATGGGAACGGTGGTGATTCATGCTATGGCAAAACATCTGATAAAACTATCACCATATGATACTGAAGTTGTAGACCACGTGCTTATAGAGCCTATAGCTCTAAGGTAGTGCTTCTTAACATAGGTCCTCTTGGCATTTGGGGTAGAATAACTTTTTGTTGGTCAAGAATACCCTAGGCATCGTAGGATGTACAGCTCCTCACCCATAAAATGCCAGCAGTATGAACTGAAAATGATTCAATGATCTTATCTACTAGCCCCAGGCAATATAACAATCAAGAACTTCCTCATACATTCCCTCATGCCCTTTATAGGAGCTAGACTGCCCCCAGGTTAAGAACCACTGCACTAGAGGAACTAACTAGAAAAAATGGCAGAACACTGATGTGTTGGCTCCTCCTTGCCACTTTTGGCAAAATTCTACAAGACAGAGAAGCTCAGGCTAGGTTTACATGCAGAGATGGAGGGAACTTCCCTTTGGAAGAGAGGTTCTGTTTGTGGCTGGATGCAGAATGGTGGGACTTTGGGATTGTCTTCCCTTGGGAAGGATAAACATGTTCTGCAAGTGGAAGGAAGGATGCCTGTAGCTGGTGGACAAGGAGGAAGACTAGCAATGACGCCTGGCTTTCCTTAGAATCCCTTTTCTCCCTGTAGCATAGCAATAGAACTTTTAACTGGGCACACAGCTACCCCGCTAGACATTTTCTAGTCTCCTTGTTAGTTAGAAGTGGCTACATGAATAGGTTCTTCCAATGGGATGTGAGTAGAATGAGGTGTGTAACACTCAGGACGTGAGTTTATATGGAGAAGTATGCCCTTCCGTCTCCCTCCCTCTCTTCTGCTGGCTGGTATGTAGGCATGATGATAGAAATTGGAGCAGCCATGTTTTTCACAAGGTGGAAGCCATGCATTGAGAATGGCTGGTCAACTACACAGAAGGAGACTGGAGCCCTCTCTAGCCACCATACCAACTATCTTATTTAGCCCATCTCACCGGGAAGACACATGCACTCTCTTGCATCCATGATCTCATATGTATTATCTTGCCCCGTTTGTTGTTAGCTGGTTCAAATTGTAAACTGAAGGGATAATAACATTAGCTGAGTTCAGGTCATCATTTTCACCAATCCTAAAACGTGAGCTGGACTTTGTGGTCGGACCTATCTCAGCAGGAGAACTCCTTCTTTCAGATTTCTAAATTTCCCCCCAGTTTTACTGAGATATAATTGGTATATAACATTGTATTAATTTAATGTGCACAACATAATGATTTGATATATGTATATACTGGGGAATGATTACCACAATAAGTTAACATCCATCACCTCACATAGTTACATTTTTTTTCTTGTGGTGACAGCTTTTAAGATCTACTCTCTTAGCAACTTTCAAATATATAGTACAATATTGTTAACTATAGTCACCATGTTGTGCATCAGACTTCTAAGGGTTTTTTTTTTAACTTTTAAAGTTTTTTTTCTTTGTTTTATTGAGCTATAACTGACATGCAGTACTACATAAGTTTAAGTGTACAGCATAATGATTTGATGTACAAATATCAGGAAAGACTTCTAAGTTTTAATGATCTCAAAATCTACAATACATAACCTATCTAGCACCCAGACCTTGGTTTCTAGTACCACTGTCTAACAAAAAGAATGAGGGTTCTTTGGGAGAAATGACTGATTCAAATACACAAGGTGAGCCTGGACCATCTTGTAGTGATAAGTGTCAGAAAGCAGTGCTCACAAATTTTTTTAAAGCTGGCGGGGGTGTGTCAAAGGGGCACAGCAGCCAAATGAAAGAGCTCCCAAGAGTCAAAGTTGGAATGACTTGAGGAAAAAGTGTATTCAATTGTAACCCCAAGTATAAAATAAATATCCATGAGTTTGTACTGTTACAGATAAATGAATGAGTACATTAATAATGGGGAGAAGAGATGAATCTCTCTCCCAGGATTCCAAATAAAATATGTAGATACTTCACCATAAAAGAAGGGGAACATAACTCCACATTCCTTAAGTATAGCCTGCAGGTAGTGACTTCCTTCCAAGAGTAAAGTATGGAAAAAAGCAGGTGGACAAGTAACTTTACAGTGGAGAAACAGTCATTACTTCAGCCAGGTTATCAACATCCTCATGAACACTCATAAATCATGTTGCTAGTAGGTACCCTTGATATGAAGTGAGGAAAATGCACTTTCTATCTGTAATACCCATAACTCCAGTTCAGAAAAACATCAGACAGATCCCAATTGAGGCACATCCTACAACATACCTGACCAGTTTGAGTACTCCTCAAAACTGCCAAGGTCAACAAAACTAAGGAAAGTCTGAGAAACTGTCGCAGACAAGAGAAGCTCAAGGAGACATGATGACTAAATGTAATATCATGTCCTAGATGGGATCCTGGAACAGAAAAATATATTAGGTATAAACCGAGGAAACCTAATGTATCAATAGTGGTTCATCAATTATAACAAATGTACCATAAGATGTTAACAGGGGAAATAGTGTGGGGTATATGGGAACTTTCTGTACTATCTTTGCAATTTTTCTATAAATCTAAAACTTGAAAGAAACAAAGTTTATTTTTTAAAATCTAAAGTACAAAATAAATTTTTTTAATTATTTGAGGGACTTCCCTGGTGGCGCAGTGGTTAAGAATCTGCCTGCCAAGGCAGGGGACATGGGTTCGATCCCTGGTCCGGGAAGATCCCACATGCTGTGGAGCAGCTAAGCCCGCGTGCCACAACTACTGAGCCCGCATGCCACAACTACTGAAGCTTGCACACCTAGAGCCCGTGCTCCGCAACAAGAGAAGCCACCGCAATGAGAAGCCCACGCACCACAACGAAGAGTAGCCCCCACTCACCACAACTAGAGAAAGCCCGCACGCAGCAACAAAGATCCAATGCAGCCAAAAATTTAAAAATAATAAAAAATAAATAAATAAATGAATAAGTAAATAAATAAATATTTGAAAAAACTTATTTGAAAAGATAATTCTGCTTAAGTACTTTTAAAAACGAAGCACCAGCATGATGGAAATTTCAACGCCTTTAATTTAATGTGACTATCTTGCCTTCTTTCCACATAAATCTGATATGTATGTTAACCTGTCTTGGCAGCAGAATATCTGAAAATATTTGGGTTTTGCTTGATGAGCTTGGGGATAATCTATTTCTTTTTAGAAACTAAATGCTCATTAATACATTTTCCAACTTGAGAATCAAGTATTTCCCCAAAGTTTACATTTAAGTCAAGTGTTTGAAACTTGAAACACATTTTCCCACAGAAATGTTGTTACAAACAGTGGTTAATTCCCAGGCCAGCCAGGTGAAGCTCATTAAACTCATAATAAGCAAAATAGACATCTTCAGTGAAAACAGTGTAAAACTACATTATGAAAAAAACTTGCCTTTCAAATTCAAAAGATAAATTTAAACATGCAATTTAAATTTATTCTAATCAAATCCATCACCCAGTGTCTGAGCCAAGGGCTTTCTTTGGGCCTCTTTGCAACACTGCAAATGAGGAGGGGGCGGAAGATGGAGGGTGTTAAACTGGGGTGAGTGGGAGATGGAAAAACCATAAGCACAGTCTGCGAAGGCAAGTGTGCGCTTTTGACCCAGATTGGGTGGGCAGGTTTCTACTTTGATTTCTGAGGATACAATGAAGTTGGTACCCCAAAGGACAGAGAAAGGGATAGAAAGGGGACTTTGTCTTCTCCTAATCCTAAATCTTTAATGTGCTACTATGCAGAAGGTGCGTAATAGTCTATGGGCAGCTGGTAAGGATGAATGACCAGTTGGCTAACTCTTCAAGCTGGTGGGACTTGAGTACATGGATGGACAGCAGTAGGCATTGGACCAGCACTCCTCACGACAGTATGCTACCGAGCAGAGGACCAAGAAAGAAAGTGGATTCACATAGGAGATCTGCAGAAATGCTGACAGGGTGTGAAGAGGACTTAAATTCCCAACAGGAAGGCTCAGAAGAGGAAACAAAGGTAAGTGGAAGAAATGAAGTTTCTTGCAGTGATACCAGCCAAAATATCAGACCCAGCTGCGGTCAGGATTTCTATAGCACAGCGAGGCCTACGTTTGATGTATTTCAGGTTTGTCTATCCTGATTTGGAGACACACTATACCGTTTGTTAAAATAAAGATACATTGTACCACAAAAAGAACTATAAGAACTTTTCAGAAGCATAATTAAAAAGCAAACATTTTTATCAAGTATTTCTTAAAAACAATAATACATATTTTCTTATAATGCATTATGGATTTGAAAAAAATTTTTTTAACTGCTCTTCCTCTCCCTCTCCAGATACCCTCTCCATCAACGCTTACAACATGGTAAACATCTTTCCTTAATTTTCCTAATTTTCCATTAAGAATTCAAATATATATTGAGTGCATTTTTCAGTTTTATGAAACAACAATATGTGTTGATAATAGCAAATGTATTGTTACTACATATTGATAACGGCAGGTATATGATATGCTGTAACATAGATATGATGAATTTATTCAACCATTTCTTTATTGACAGTCACTGCTCCCTTTATTTTACTTTTCACCGCTTGGGGAAATGCTGCAATAAAAATCTTCATACAAATATCTTGTGTTATTCAAGTTTATGCTCACTTGCTGTTGTTAACAAACACTCTAAGCTTACCACAAGAGTTTGTTTCTAGCTCACATCACTGTCTGGTGCAAGTCAGGCTGTTACTATGAGTTTGCCTCCGATCGTGATTCCAGGGCTCCATCTTATGGTTTCCCTATCTCAGATTTCTTCGTTTCCAGCAGTCAACACGGGAGAGAGCTTGGAAGACAAGGAAAGGTTTATGACAAAGACTGGATGTATGTTAGGACACTTCTGCCCAGATTCCACTGGCTACAACCCAATCATGAGGTCCCAACCTAATTGCAAGGAAGGCTGGGAAATGCAATCTTCCTGTGTGCCCTAACAGGAACTGGATGAACATTTAGTCAATTTTGCAAATATTTTTATATACAGTAAGTCCCTACATATGAACGAGTTCCGTCCCGAGAGCGCATTCATTAAGTCCAATTTGTTTGTAAGTCCAACAAAGTTAGCCTAGGTACCCAACTAACACAGTCGGCTATATAGTACTGTACTATAATAGGTTTATAATACTTTTCACACAAATAACATAAAACACAAAAATAAAACATTTTTAATCTTACAGTACAGTACCTTGAAAAATACAGTAGTACAGTACAACAGCGGGCATACAGGGGCTGGCATCGAGGGAACAGGCAAGAAGAGTTACTGACTGGAGGAGGGAGAGGAGGTGGGAGGTGGTAGAGCTGAAGGATCGTCAGCAACAGGAGACGGAGGGCGAGCTGCAATTTCACTCACACCTGACACTGATGGCACAGGTTCTGGCTCCTTGCTGGATTCAATTCTATCGACCCTCTTGAAAAAATGATCCAGTGATGTCTGGGTAGTAGCTACTTTTTTTCTCGTCATAGATGACATCCTGGGCTTGAAATAAAGATACTGTACTACTGTACTCTATACAGTACTGTAAAGTACACAAAAGCACACTTGCAGAGGATGTATGCACGTGACAACGTACACCAGACATGTGAACTAACTTACGTGACTGGACATGCGAATGCATGTTCGCATCTTTGAAAGTTCACAGCTTGAAGGTTCGTATGTAGGGGCCTTACTGTATTGGTGGCTTTACTCCAAAGGATATATTCCTGGACTGAAATTTCTGGGCTGTGAAATTCTATATAATGTGTGTATGTCTATCACTTCACAAAAAAGGCCATGACAACTCCTGTTTCTGTCAGCAGAGTAGGAATATTCAGCACCTTTCTTGCTTTTCTAAATCTCCCTTCCAAAGGTACTAAAAGACTAGAAACTCCACTGACCAGATTCCTGTGTCAACAGGGTCCTGGTTTAACTTCCACCAATGAGAGGCACTCTCCCTGAAACTAGAAAAGGTGAAGAAAGCAGGCAGCCTTTATTCCATTCTAACATGTTGACACTTGGCAGAAATGGCCTGTAGTTGCTTCCAGGTGGAACCCTGCATTCTGCAGAGATTACTGGCAGGGGCTTTCCCTGAAGTTCCTGCATTACCGGATTTTCTAAACGCCAGCAATGATTTCTCCTGACTTGTTCTCTCAGTCTTTCTGACAGTTTAGTGAACATCTCATTTCTTGTATAAAACCTCTTCCTACTTGAAATACTTAAAGCAATTTGTTTCCAGACTAAGTACTAACCTACACATCAACCTAGCATTTGTCTTTTATCTTTGTTTATGACCCATTTTTTCCCACATATAATTTTTTAATTCTTACATTTCAAATATATTTGTTTTATGTTATAGCTGTGGTGTTGCTGCTTCCCAAGCCTTAGTTAACATATTCTATAAAACGTCTAATTTCTATCTTTTATAGTTAAATCATTAATTCATCTGGAACTTACTTTTGCATGTGTTGAGACTGCTAGTATCATTTATTAAATCAATCCTGTTTTCTCATCCAACTGAAATATCATCTTTGTCCCAAATATCTTGATCTATTTCTAGGCCACCTAGTCTATTCCAGTGATCTGTTTATTTTCCTGAGCAATGCCATACAGTGTTGATTGCTGTGGTTTTATAAAATATTTTAACAACTGTTTTATAAATCTAAATTCAAAAGAGACCATCTAACACAATAACTTGTGTTACCAGGTTAACTCAGTTGTACATAAACTCATAATAAAATTTGAGTATAATTTTATTATACTCGAATTTTTTAATTATAATTTTTTAATTATAATTTTATTATACTCAAATTTAATATACTCAAATTTAAATAAACATAATAAAACTCATAATAAAATTTGAGTATAATTTTATTATACTCAAATTTAAATAAACATAATAAAACATAATAAAACTCATAAAAACAAAATATGTCTATGCACATATTTGAACTTTCTACAAATATTAATAACAGAAACATCTGAATACTTGGCTAAAATAAGGGAGCAATGACCAATCCTAACCTGATTCCAAATGTTGGAGAAGGAGCAGCCTCACTCTTCTGACTGCTTTCATAAGTTAATGTTATAAAATTGAATTTGTAAAGTAACATTATCCTAATCAAATACTACTTTTGTCATTCATATATACTTTATATATAAGACTATAAAGGACTCTATGTAAGAGTTTGTTTAGAGAGGTGGAGTCAAGATGACTGTGTGGGAAGACGAAGAGTTAGCGTCTCCCCACAACTAGGGCACCTGCCGACCGCTGGTGGGGGACTCTGATGCCCAAGAAGACGCGAGGAACCCCAAAGTGAACTGGTAGGATGAAGGGGGACTGCGGGGGGAGGAGAAGTGGACGCCAGACAGGATGGGCACCCCTGAAGCTGGGGAGATCAGGAGAGGAGTGGAGAGGTTGATTGCCCCGCCCACTTGGACCAGGGGAGCCTGCTGAGCTCCCAGGCTGGTCCTCTGCCCTCCAAGGTCCCCCCCCACAACCGAATTGGTCCTGGGGGCATAGAAGGGAGGCTGGGGAGATCAGGAGAGGCAGGAGGCATGGGCTCTTGCAGGCTGGAGGAGCGGGAGAGGAGAGGAGGGCGTCTGCCCCGCCCACTCAAGCCCAGGAAGCCTGCTGGGCTCCCAGGTGAGGTCCCCTGGCCTCTGAGACCAGGGCTGGGGGGCACTCCTGGGCCCCTTCTGTTCCTTGAGCCTAAGCCCCACCCCCCATAGCCCCCAGGGCCTTTTCCAGCCCTGTGGGTCCTGAGCATTGGCCCCACCCATCACCCAAACCTCGCCCTTGCTTAGGCCCCACCCTCCACAGCCAAGGCCTCCCCCCACTTCTTTTTTCTTTTCTTTTCCCTCCTCCTCTCTTTTACTATTGTGGTACTGACATACCTTCTGATTGTTGATTCATATTTTTATATTCTTCCTAACATATCTGTTAGTTTCCCAGTCTAATTTTATTTTTTACTTCGTTACTGTTCTTTTTTTTTTTTTTTTTTTTCTTTTCTTTTTTCCACCCCATGCACATTGAGGGATCTTGGTTCACGAGCCAGGGGGTTGGGCCAAAGCTCCTGCAATGGGAGCTCCAAGTCTGAACCACTGGACTAACAGAAAGACCCCAGGGAATATTCAACGGAGTGAGGTCTCACGGAGTTCCTCATCTCAGCACCAAGACCCAGCTCTACCCAACAGCCTAAAAATTCCAGTGTTGGAAGCCTCAGGTCAAACAACCAGTAAGACAGGAACACAATCCCACTCATAAAAAAAAAAAAAAAAATAAGACAGCAAAATAATATGTCACAGATGAAGGAGCAAGGTAAAAACCTACAAGACCAAATAAATGAACAGGAAATAGGCAATCTACCTGAAAAAGAATTCAGAGTAATGATAGTAAGATGGTCCAGAATCTCGGAAACAGAATGGAGGCACAGATTGAGAACACAGAAGAAATGTTTAACAAAGATCTAGAAGAACTAAAGGACAAACAAACAGATGAACAGCACAATAACTGAAATAAAAATACACTAGAAGGAATCAATAACAGAGTAACTGAGGCAGAAGAACAAATAAATGAGCTGGAAGACAAAACGGTGGAAATAACTGCCAAGGAGCAGAATAAAGAAAAAAGAATGAAAAGAATTGAAGACAATCTCAGAGACCTCTGGGACAACACTAAACGCATCAACATTCAAATTATAGGGGTCCCAGAAGAAGAAGAGAAAAAGAAAGGGTCTAAGAAAATATTTGAAGAGATTATAGTCGAAAACTTCCCTAACATGGGAAAGGAAATAGTCATCCAAGTCCAGGAAAAAGAGACTCCCATACAGGATAAACCCTAGGAAAAACACACCAGGATACATATTAATCAAACTAACAAAAATTAAATTCAAGAAAAAAATATTAAAAGCAGCAAGGGAAAAACAAAACTAACATACAAAGCAATCCCCATAAGGTTATCAGCTGATTTTTCAGCAGAAACTCTGCAGGCCAGAAGGGAGTGGCAGAATATACTTAAAGTGATGAAAGAGAAACCTACAACCAAGATTACTCTACCCAGCAAAGATCTCATTCAGTTTCGATGGAGAAGTCAAAAGCTTTTCAGACAAGCAAAAGCTAAGAGAATTCAGCACCACAAAACCAGCTTTACAACAAATGGTAAAGAAACTTCTCTAGGCAGGAAATGCAAGAAAAGAAAAGGACCCACAAAAACAAACCCAAAACAATTAAGAAAATGGTAATAGGAACATACATATCGATAATAACCTTGAATGTAAATGGATTAAATGCCCCAACCAAAAGACACAGACTGGCTGAATGGATACAAAAAAAGAACTCTATATATGCTGTCTACAAGAGACCCACTTCAGACCTTGGAACACATACAGACTGAAAGTGAAGGGATGGAAAAAGACATTCCATGCAAATGGAAATCAAAAGAAAGCTGGAGTAGCAACACTCGTATCAGATAAAATAGACTTTAAAATAAAGACTGTTGGGGCTTCCTTGGTGGAACAGTGGTTAAAAATCCACCTGCCAATGCAGAGGACATGGGTTCGAGCCCTGGTCCGGGAAGATCCCACATGCTGTGGAGAAATTAAGCCCGTGCGCCACAACTGCTGAGCCCGAGTGCCACAACTACTGAAGCCTGAGCGCCTAGAGCCTGGGCTCTGCAACAAGAGAAGCCACCGCAACAAGAAGCCCACACAACGAAGAGGAGCCCCCGCTCACCGCAACTAGAGAAAAGCCCACGTGCAGCAACGAAGACCCACCACAGCCAAAAATAAAATAAATAATTTTTTTTAAAGTAATAAATAAATAAATAAGCTACAAGGATACATTGTACAGCACAGCACAAGGAATATAGCCAATACTTTATAATAACCATAAATGGAGTATAATCTCTAAAAAGTTTGAATTACCATGTTGTACATCTGAAACTAATATAATATTGTAAATCAACTATACATCAATAAAAAAATGAATGCCAAAAAGGAAGAGTTTGTTTATAAAATGGGTAACATTACCAGTAATTTTTAAAACTATTGGTCTAATACATAAACTTGTGCTGCTTTTAATATCATTCAACTGTTTGTCTGATTTATTTTTCATTAAGATATAATTCACATACCACAGAGTTCTTCACCCTTTAAAGTTTCCAATTCAGTTGCTCTTAGTATATTCACAAAGTGTGCAGCGATCACCACTTTGTAATTCCTGTTTGTCTGATTTTCTTTTTTATTATTTAAAAAAATGGAAAATCAAAAGTATAATTTTCATTCAATAAATATCATTTGATCCTTAGGCAGTTTTGTTGCAGAAAGTAAAGTTCATGATTTTAGAATGATGGTAGCAATTCATCAACAAAGTAATCAGTTTTCACACAGTTTCAATAACTGCAGCAATTTCCTTGAACTGTCTGTAGAAATTCTGGAGAGAAAGGGGAAAAACAATATTAATTTTGCTTTTAGAGGCTATTTAAGTAGTTCTTTTAATTATATCTAACCAGCAGAGGCTCTAGAACATATTAAGTTTGCATTTTAATGTTACTTCCTCAACTATTATTATTCGAAAGTTACTATAAGAAACAAACAGGTGTAATTTGGTGCAAGCAAAAATACTACTGTAGAGTTGGATAATTAGCTCATAAATAAGCTTTTTAAAAGCATCCAACAAAGTTCTTTGAGATCACAACAGAAAGATTTATTAAATGCCCAGCACTGTTCTCAACAATGAAGACTTTAAAAAAAATGACAGATTGGTTCCCAGGCTCTGAACCACTTTTAATACAGTGAAAGACTGCATTTCAGGGTGATAGGGGCTGTCTTGTCAGTTATACTAAGAGGGACCCAACACTGACAGCAGCTTACATGGTAGAAGCTTATTTCTCTTTCAATTAAAAACTAAGCTGGTATGGTAGTTCTCCTGTAGAAGTCATCAGATAAAACATCAGATAAAAAAGGGATCAAATTCTGTTTTCCTTTCTTATTCTCTACTTGCTGAGAAGTAGGAAGCAAATTTGATATACTCTAATGATTCACATCCTTGTATTTTCCCTCTTCTTTGGACTTAATTCTCTATTTTGCTACTTAAAAGAGTATCTGTATTTTGTTTTAACTCATATGTAAGTTTATTATGGAACGAAGAAGGAAGTAACCATTTCTTAAAAAATATATACTCATGATCATAATTTCAGCTACTAGAAAGATAAAAGTCAAAAGCTCAAAGAATGCTCCTTGGTGCTCAGTCCTATAATGTGACTAACAGGCTGTTTGCCTGGTTAGCTGTAAGCCACGTAAGAACTACCTCTAAAAGAGTTGCCCCATTTGTGATCTTTTTACTATGAGAAAAAAATTTTAAGAGGTGGAATCAGGGAGCACAAATGTGGCAAAGAAAAATAAGAATTAGGCCAGTATTATGAATTACAAAAGGACTGAAACCTATATTCCTTTTTGAAGTAGATTTGGTCTTTATGTTCAGTTGCAAGCTACTCACATATCACAATACACTACACTTATTTCCTTCCAACCAAGTCCTAATTTGCTTCCAAGACACCATTTAGCATTAAAAATAATGAATCTGTGACCCTTTTTTTGTTCTACAGCAGACACAGCTGTTCTAAAAATAGGAATCAAAAGGTGAGAACATCCTTAAAATGTAACTTGTAAAACAGAACTACAATATAACCCACAAATCTCACTTCTGGGTATATATCCAAAGGAAATAAAATCACTACCTCAAAAAGTTATCTGCACTCCCACATTCAGTGCAGCATTACTCACAATAGCAAGGTATGGAAACAACCCAAGTGTCTGTTGACAGATGAATGGATAAAGAAAATGTGGTGGAAAAAAAAAAAAAAAAAGAAAATGTGGTGTGTATATATACACAACAGTATACTATTCATCCTTTAAAAAGAAGGAAATCCTGCTATTTTTGACAACATGGGTGAACCTGGAGGACATTATGCTAAGTAAAATAAGCCAGACACAGAAAGACAATACTGCATGATCTCACTTATATGTGGAATCTAAAAAAATTGGAATTCATGGTAACAGAGAGTATGCTATAAGAAATAATTCATATCTGTTCACTCACCAAAGGGATCAAAACAAACAAAAACAAAACTCTAAGGCCAGTTAAACTAGCCAAAGACAAAGCATTTCCCTGTATGTACATTGAAAAGAAAATGATTTCTCATCCACCCCCTTTCTTCCTTTCTTGCTTACAGATAAGAGGTATAATAATAATATATATAATATTGGATACGAAAAAAAAAATAATATATATAACATGATTCTATAAATAAACTATTGAGTTACTCTAATCCCCAGCAGATAAAATTACCCATCAAGTACTAGTGGTCTGATCTACATTTTGTAAACATTATTAGTCAGAAAATTCAGGGTCAATACTGCTCAAAGGTAAGATTTATTTAGCTTAATCACTCTTGAATATTAAGCCTAAGAAGAATAAAACAGTTAAATGCAAAGTAAATATCCTGCTAGAAAAGATGCAAATTTCTTAAACACACTCACAGATGAGTTCTTGAAAGTGATGGAGTGTCAGTATACAAATTCAGCATATTATATTGAAAATATTGAAAATAATTTATCAAATTCCCAAATAAAGTAAATCCAGATCTTTTGCATGTAAAGCACATCAAAACAATTGCAAATAAAAACAGTTAAAATTTTCTCTTAAAGAAGATTTTATGCATCTTTTTAAGCAGTAATTACAGAACAATGGCTAAACTGAATGAGTTTTATCACAAACCTGAAACTGTGGAATTGTCATTTCGAAGGACTTGTTCTTTACTTGGCCTGAATGATCTGCCACTTTGAGCATCACTGCAACGTAAGGATACTTAAGTGATCTGCAGCTGTCTGAGCTCACAGCCATACCCAGCTTCCACTGAAAATCTATTAGCTGTAATGAAACAGTACACAATACACCAGTTATAATATTGCCCTGAATGAAGATATTTATTCAATTTTACTGCTCTCATATTCAAGTTTTAATTTCAAGGCCAGTCAGAATAAAAGAAAATATCTTCATTTTAATATTGTTAGGGGGATATAATAATCAAATGAACACAGAGAGAGGCAATAAGAGATATAAACAGGGTTGGAAAACAACACTGTCATAATTACAAAAGGGAAAAAACAAAAGTCTCCACCTGATGTGTTATGGAGGTAGATGTGGCAGTACTAGTTTTCTTTTCATTTTGCTCCTGTACTTAAGGGGACTCCAAACGTTTTGGACCATCTCTTATCTCATTTTCCTGTTCCACATATGCCTTGCCCCATTCCACAACCCAAAAGTCCTAAAATGGAAGATGAGTTATATACCATCTTCATATTTGATTGAGGCATACATGGGACCATACCAGTTTCTTTCCTCACCACAGTCCTTGACATGAAACCTTACACTATTGGGGAAGGTGGTTTTAGATTTCATCACTGTTGATGATGGATACCTGCCACGTGATGTGCTATGCAGTTTACATGTATTTAATGCCTCACTGAATCATCATAACATTATAGGCTATTATTTCCATTTTGCAGGTGACAAAACTGAATTTCAGAGAGCTTACGTAATATGCACAAAGTCATGCATTTCTGGACTCATAACTGAAACCAAACTCTGTTTGACTCCAATGATTACATGCTTATTGACTCCTGGTTGCCTCAATACCTTCTAGCTAATTCTTTTCAATGATTGTTCAGTGTTGCCATGGCATAAAACAGGACTGGATAAATGCAACCCTTAATACTGAGTTTAAAAACATAAGACAATAAATGGAGGAATTTTGTGTCTTGTTCCCAAAGCTTCGAAAGATATGTAGTACCTAGCAGGCACTCACAAAAAATACCTGTCTATTGACTGATACCTTTTGCTACCAAATGAATGCTTACTGGGCAAATAGCTTTACATATTAATAAAAAAATTTTTATAAAAGGTGGGATTAGTGTAAGGACCAAAATTTCCTCCTGTCTTCATACTGGCATTAGACGAACCAGCTACAGCATGAAGGGCAGGCTGGTCCCGACAAAAGGTTAACATCTTTGATAAGTAAAAAGACTGTACAGGTACTTCTTAAAGTTTCCCATACAAAAATAGAGAAAGGATAGTAGGTTAATAAGAAAAGAACTACAAACAGCTAATAAGCATATGGAAAGGAAACAGGGAAATGCAAATTTAAAACACAAAGAGATACCACTACACACCTACCAAAATGGCAAAATTTTAAGTCTGATGATTCTAAAACTGGCAAGAAAGGATGTATCACAGTGCTGCTGATGGAAGTCTAAATTGGGTCAATCTTTCGGAAAATTGGCTTTACTTAAACTGCAGTTACGCATATCCAGTGATCCGGTGATTCAATTATTAGGGATATAACCTAGAAAAACAGTATACTTGGGGCTTCCCTGGTGGCACAGTAGTTAAGAATCTACCTGCCAATACAGGGGACAGGGATTCGAGCCCTGGTCCGGGAGGATCCCACATGCCACAGAGCAACTAAGCCCGTGCGCCATTAACTACTGAGCCTGTGCTCTAGAGCCTGCGTGCCACAACTACTGAAGCCCGTGCACCTAGAGCCCGTGCTCTGAAACAAGAGAAGCCACTGCATTGAGAAGCCCGCGCACCACAATGAAGAGTAGCCCCTGTTGCAGCAACTAGAGAAAGCCTATGTGCACCAACGAAGACCGAACACAGTCAAAATAAATAAATTTATTTTAAAAAGTTAAAAAAAAAAAAAAGAATCCACCTGCCAGTGCAGGGGACATGGGTTCGAGCCTTGATCGGGGAAGATCCCACATGTCGCTGAGCAACTAAGCCTGTGCGCCACAACTACTGAGCCCATGTGCCACAACTACTAAAGCCCACCGGCCTAGAGCCTGTGCTCCGCAACAACAAAAGCCACTGCAATGAGAAGCCCACCCACCACAACGAAGAGTAGCCCCTGCTCGCCGCAACTAAAGGAAGCCCTTGCGCAGCAATGAACACCCAAAGCTGCCAAAAATAAAATAAATATTTTAAAAAAGGAAAAACAGGATGCTTATGTGAGAATGTTCCTAGCAGCTATATTCAAAATAGCCCTAACCTATAAACAACCCAGATGTTCATCAGTAATAAAATGGACAAATGAAATGCTGTACAGCAATGAAAATGAACTTCAGCTACACTTAACACCAAAAATCCTGAAAGAAACAAGTCAAAAAGTTATGTGATTCCATGCACTTAAACTTGAGAAACAGGAAATATAATACTGTTTAGTGATGCATACACAGATGGCAAAACTATAAAAAGAAGCAAGAATATGACTATCACAAAAGGATAATTATTACCTCTAGGGAGGAGGGCGGGAGATATATGATTGGGAAGGGGCATGTGGTGGGCTTCTGGGGTACTGGTAATGTTCGATTTCTTGAGTTTTGATTGTAGTGACACAGATGTTCACCTTTAAAGTACCCATTTTTTTGGTAACTATTTGAGGGGATGGAGGTTAACTAGATGTACTGTGGTAATCATTTTGCAGTATATGTATGTCAAGTCATTATGCAGAGCTGTATTTCAATTATATCTCAATAAAACTGGAAAAAGTAAAATTATTCATTAAACAGTCCAAATGTTCTGCACGTTTTGGTATAGATGTTATCTTGCACATATAGCAGGGGGAGGGGAGGATATGTTAGTGAGCTCCACATTTCTGGTTGAAAGGAAAAATTTATTTAGGGTAGGTGATCAAAGGAAAGCTTCAGAGGAGACAGAGCTCAGTTTTGAAGAATAACAGAACTGAAATTGAGAGGAAAAAATTTGTTTTATTTATATATTCCATAAATACACACCTAGCAAAGAATAAGTGCTTAATAAATATTAAGCTGAACCAACTAGAGATAAAAGTAGTTCATATCTGGCTGAGGGATAGAGCACACTGTCTCAAAGTGAAAGGCTCTTATAAGGAAGTATGGAAAATAAGGCTGACAAGAGATCAAGAATCAAGAGGCCAGTAATTTTTTGCAAATTGTACAAGTTTTCAGAATACTCTCATTTACAGTTGACCCTTAAACGATGTGGGTTTGAACTGCAGGGATCCACTTATACACAGATACTTTTCAATAGTAAATACTACAGTACTACACGGTCTGCAGTTGGTTGAATCCACATGTATGCAGAGGAACCTAGGATATGTGACAAGTAGGATGAAGCTGATCCTGTGAAGAATGGATCACTAGGTCTTGATGATCATCTACAGTTAAGGGAGGTATCAAAGACAACTATAAAATTTTGAGCCCAGATGACTGGGAGAATATATCATATATGAATCAGGACTTTTTACATTTTAAGCCCAAAAGTATTATCAAGAAGTGATAATTAACCTATATGAGAAAAGAATCTAAAAAAGAATGAATATATGTATAACTGAATCACTTTGCCGTACACCTGAAACTAACACAACATTGTAACTTAATTATACTCCAATAAAATTTTTTAAAAAGTGATAAGGAATATCTAAATAGGAATGTTCAATAAGTGGATAAAAATTCAAGAACAGAATTCATGGGAGTTCATGATTAGAGATAGTTTTATATCAGTTCAATGGTGATATTCAAGAAAGTAACTTAACACTTTTTAAACATATTTGCCCCATACAACTCCTTGATGCAAGAAGTTCCATTTTTACTGTCCATAGTAAAATGGGAGATAAAACATTGCTTATTTGACTCTAAAAGTATGAAATAAAACTCTGGATTATCCAGAACATTTTAAGCAGAAAAGCAATTAAGGAACACAATGTTGGAATTCACTGACCATTACAATGGTGAAACTGGAAGGTGGGGAAATTGGGAGAGCTGCCATTTACTGTGCAAAGCTGGTATTCATGAGTACAAGAGCTGGGATTAGGGTTATGGGATAAGAATTTCCCAAATTCTGAACTGAACATTTAAATGCAAATTATCAATAAAAGCAAACCTTCTAATAAGTGTGACTGAGCCTTAAATAGGAATTAACTACAGAGGAGATTTTAAAAAGAATAAAAAAAGAAAAAACAAAAAAATCAGAACAGGGCGAACATCACTATGGAGAATATTAAGAATGAAGTAAGAATGAAGTAGCCTCAAAATTCTTGTAGAATTAAGCAAATGATTTAAAAAGAAAAATGTACAGAGAAAAAAAGCTAGTAGTAAAAAAAATATAGGAATAACCAGAAGTAAAATGAATACAAAGAAGAAAAATAATCAGAAAGCAAATATAGATTAAGAGGTAAACAAAGAAATTAGCTGTAGTCTGTCACACTAAAAATAGTTGATATGGTGGCTGAAGTTACTGTTAACATAAAAACATCACTATAAAAACCGTGTACAGGGGCTTCCCTGGTGGCGCAGTGGTTGAGAGTCCGTCTGCCGATGCAGGGGACACGCATTCGTGCCCCGGTCCAGGAAGATCCCACATGCCACGGAGCAGCTGGGCCCGTGAGCCATGGCGGCCGCTGAGCCTGCGCGTCCGGAGCCTGTGCTCCACAGCAGGAGAGGCCACAGCAGTGAGAGGCCCGCGTACCGCAGAAAAAAAAAAAAAAACTGTCTACAAAGAAAAAAATTTTTAAAACCATTTCAGTTTAAATTTAATGTTTATTTTTCAAAACATAACAGGAGAAAATTTAAAAAATAATCGTGTAAAACTGCATCATCTTAAAAACTATGTTCATATTCCTGTGTCCCCGTTTCTAGTCTTTGTATGCAATTTTTATAGCTACAGTCACAAAATACACACTTTTATGTTCTCTCCTTTTTTAAATGAAAGTTTTCAAATGGAAAGAATGTTAAGCATTCTGCACATATTAATCTCTCCCAAAGTACTACAAGGAAAAGACTGATTAAACTCATCCAAGGATACAACACTAATAGAGCTGGTATTCAAACCCAAATTTGTCTGATTCCATATTCCATGCCTTTTTCATTATACCTAGCTGCAACATGACTACCATTCAGAATTAAACCAAGTCCTAATAGGTCAAGAAAGTAGACAGGTCTGGGACAGGGCAAGCGTGTTTGGCATCTCCTAAATGCTAGGCCTGAACTGTCCAGTATAGTAGCCACTAGCCAACTGTGACTATTTAAATTAATTTAAAATGAATAAAAGATTCAGTTCCTCAGTTGGACTAGCCACGTACAAAGTGCTCAAGAGCCATGTGTGGCTACTGCTACCATACTGGATAGCGCCAACAGAGAACATTTCCATCATCGTAGGAAGTTCTATTGGACAGTGCTGTGCTAAACTCTGTGCTTCGTACTTTGTATCTGCAGATATTGATTATGGCATGAGTTATTAGCAAATTTTACTTGAAAATTCATATTAGTTCTAGCCTAAGTGGACAACTTTTGCTAAGTCATTAGCCTTTCTCATCTTGCTTAACGGCACCTTCATCCATGCTTTGATTTTCTTCATAGCACTTAACGGTTTCTAAAATTATGTTAACTTATTCATCCCCTGTGTCCCCAAGGAAATGGCATTATGAATCCAGTTACTACTGAATCTATTACAACATTATCTGATAGAAAGTGAATATTCAAATAAGTATCTGTTGAACGGTTTAGAAGTTCTGGGGTATGTGGTAACTGGTCTCCAAAGATAGCCTCCAGCAATTAATTCCACCCGGCTCTGTAAGTACACGTCACTCTTCACATCAAGAAGTGGAGCTTATTTTCTCTCTGCACGAATCTGAGCTGTGCCTGTGATTGTTTTGACAAGTAGAATATGGCAGAAGAGGTGTTCTGGAATCTTTGAGCCTAGGCCTTAGGAGAACTGGAAGTGTGTCCTTCCTTCTTCATGGAATGCTGGCTCTTGGGACTCTCCTTGGAACCCAGCCACCATGATGTGAGCACCCACATGAAGGAGAACCGAGTCACGCCAATGATCAGCTCTAGCTCAGCTCATAGCCCAAGTCATGACTAGCATGTGAGTGAGCCCTCTTCACTTCCACCCAGCTAAGGCTCCTAGATGACTGAAGCCCCAGCTGACATGATAAGGAGTAGAAACCACCACCCAGCTAAGCCCAGTTAACCCAAAGACTCATGAGAGACAATTAAACAACTGTTTTAAGTCACTAAGTTTAGGTGGTTTGTTATGTGGTGACAGATAACTAAAACAGAGCAAACACAACTAGCTGAAAATAGCTTTGTTAATAAACTTATTACGATATACGATTTATCAAAAATGAATTCTCAAAACTATACAATCTGAACTATATTGGTTTATAGAAACTGTAGCAAATATAAATAATCAAAACAATGTTTCATATTTGGTTAGTGTTAATACCACCAGTAAAAATAATCCAGAGAACGAAAGCGTTTCCCATTAAACACAATCGCTACTAGTAAGTTCACAGTACTACTGCCATGCAACACAAAACAAGTATCAGCTTTCCTCAAAATGGTTTTTAATCCTCATTTCTTTTCTGATGACCCCCATTTTCTAAGTGACTCAGGTTTGAAACTTCAGTCAACTTTGATTTTTCTCTCTCCCTTACACAAAACACTTATGAATCGCTAGGTACTCAAGATTTTATTTCAGCCAATGCCACTTATTCCCTTCTTCCCAATCTCACTGTTACAGAGCCTTTTAAAAGGCTTGCCTTCAATTTTACTGCAGCCTCCTAATCAGTTTCTTGCCTAGAGTCTTCCTCAGTTCCAATCCACAGGATGGACTCTAAACACTACTTATAAACTTACCAAATCTAAACTTGTAATGTCTACTGCCTCAGGAACTAGTTAACCCTTCCCCTAGCACTTAAGTCATCTCACAGCATAGTCCCAAACAGCCTTCCCACTCGTGCTCAAGCTGGACCGCATCCTCTCTTTATTTTTATTTTTATTTTTTTTGCGGTACGCGGGCCTCTCACTGTTGTGGCCTCTCCCGTTGCAGAGCACAGGCTCCGGACGCGCAGGCTCAGCGGCCATGGCTCACGGGCCCAGCCGCTCCGCGGCATGTGGGATCTTCCCGGACCGGGGCACGAATCCGTGTCCCCTGCATCGGCAGGCGGACTCTCAACCACTGCGCCACCAGGGAAGCCCCGCATCCTCTCTTTAAATTATCTTTCAGTCTTCAAACCTTTGCTCATGCTGCTCACCCCTCTTGGAATACAACTCTCAAACACCTATTTAAAATTCAAAACTCCTCTCAAATTCTACTTGCTCTGTAAAGTCTTTCCTGGTTTACTCAACTTTTCTATGAATGGTCACGTCACTTCTTACACCCCAGCACTTAGAACATTCTGACTTGAACAGTAGTCATCTGTGGATCTGTCTCCCTCCCCCACCATCTACTAGACCGTAAACTCCCTGAGGGGAGTTCATACATCCTTACATGACTTGTAGCACCCAACAGGACACACAGAAGAACAAAAACAGACATACGTTTATGAACTATTACACAAACTGTACAAAAACTTAAGTCACTGTCTCATATACGGAAGAGGGAAAAGGGCACTAGATATTGTGCGTCAATATACATATTTCTGTTGATTTATACCATAAAACTGGCAAGCAGGAAAACAATAAAATGTGGCAACAACAGGAACAATCATTCATCTATGATAAGGAGTTCTAACTAGACATCTATAAAAAAGAACCATGAATTACTTCAAAACAGTGATTATCAGCATCAGAATGTGAAGTAATGAGTAACCTTAGACCTTCTGGTGCTGGACAAGGTAGCACGACAGTTTGTTAAATTTAACAAGTTCAGACTCTGAAGTTAGACAGACCTGAGTTTGAATCTCAGCTCTGCTACCTTCAACCCATGTGACTTTGGGCAAGTTACTATGTCTCTATGCCCCAATATTCAGTTAAATATTTACGAAACAATACTATGTTCTAGGCACTGGGACTATAAAAAATAAAACAAAGGGTTCCTGACCTCAGGAACTTACGTTCTAGTAGGGAAGACAGACAATAAGCAAATATATATACAGTGTCGTTGTACTAAGTGTTATAAAAAGAATTTTTTAAAATGCAGGTAAGGGGACAGAGTGACCAGGAAGGCTATTTAGATAGAGCCTGGGGGAGACCTCTGTGAGGAGGTAGGTTTTGAATAGAAAGACACCTAAGTAAAGTGAAGGAAAAAGCCACAAGAATAACTGGAGAAACGAGCATTCTGGACAGAGGGAGAAGCATGCCTGGCCTGCGCAGGGAACAGCAATGAGGCCCGCATGGCTGGAGTGGCGTGAGCTAGGAAGAGAGGTAAGAGACAAAGAAACACTTTCTGAAGGGCCTTTAGGTCAAGGAAAATACTTAAGACATTTTTCTAGTGAGACAGTACTCTCTTAAATGGCTTCGAGCAGGGAAAACACCTGGTCTAACTTAGACCACAAAAGTCTCCTCCAGATTGATGAACAGGGCATTAAGTTTAAGAAGGAAAACAAAAAGACTCAATTGGGAGACCATTACGGTATCTACACAAGAGGGTGGTGCTTGGGACTCAGGTGGCGGCAAGGCGAGGTAAATTTAGAGAATATTCTTAAAGGTAGAGAAAACAGTATTCTGATGGATTGTATGCGGGGTCTGCACTCTCACGGGAGGTGTGGTCCCAGTTAGCCTCGCTGATTCTTATATTGGTGAGAAATATTTAAAGAAAGAAAGAAGGTATTATAGCTCAAGGAATTTAAACTAGTGTTAGCCCTAAAAATTAGCTATATCTGGTACATTTAAAAAGCATATACTACAAACAGAAATGACTTACTGCTAGGTCAAGGCTTTTCTCCCCTACAAGACTGCTGAATACACATAATCATTTTATCTAGCAATATAATATTTAAAAAACACATCATGAACTATGAATAAAAAGGTTCAATTTAAGAGTTCCTGGAGGTAAAACTCACAAAAGTGTGAGGTCCCCCTAATGACTGGGGTGTAGGTGGGTGCCTGAGATTTTAACTCGGCCTTGTCCACGCTGAGCCTCCAGTAATTCATCAATTATGGTTTAGGTTTTCCTACCCCTAGCACTGGTTTTCACAGAGGTTTCTGTTCTGGTTAAGTTGTGCTTCTCTGTATTCACCTGTCTCTCCAATTTGGGAGACAGGAGCTTGCCCTGTGACCTCATTTTTCTGACTTATCCAAGAAGAACTGTTCATTTTTCAGTCTATTCAGCTTTTCATTTATTTTAAGGCACAGGTTGGGCTTTATAAGAAGGCGGCAGGAGGGTCAGAATCAGAGAAGGCAATAGGATGATGCTGGCAGAAAGAGAAGTGATGACAGAAGCAGAGGCTGGAAGGATGTGCTTTGAAGATGGAAGTAGATGCCATTGCTAAGGAACACAGGCAGCCTCTAGAAGCTGAAACAGACAAGGAAGCAGATTCTCCCTTAAAACCTCCAAAAGGAATACAGCCCTGCTGGCAACCTTGGCTTTAGTCCCACAAGACTAATTTTGGACTTCTGATCTCCAGCACTATAAGGATAAATTTGTGTTGTTTTAAACACACCTCCCCCTACACACACCCCCAAAAGGTTCAACTTTTAAAACCCTATAATCTAGTATAATTCAGTTTCAGGATACCTTACGCAAACATATGACTTAATGTAAGTATAATAAATGGATAAGATGATTTCTGAGACATTGAATCAAAGTTATTGAGCAGTAACTCAGATCAAAGCCAGATAGGGGGTTGACTACTATCTGAGTTTCCCCCTATCTCCCAGGAATCCTCAAAAACAACAGAAAAATCAGCTGGAGACAGATGTCACAGAGCAGTCAAAGGACATCTCTCAGCCCCCGTGTTCTCATTATTTATCTCAGCCCTTTCTTATACTTTGTGGTCCTGGGTAACTCCTATATTTCAAATACTCTAGTTTTAGTACTCTTCTTCTGGGAAGAGTTATAAGCTATTTGCCTAAAAGCAGTTTATTAGCTGAAACAGGACGGGAACACTCAGAACAAAGAGACAGTCCTAAGACATATTTAAAAAATCAAATTGTTATTCCAAGCATAAAAAAAACAGACACTGAAAGGTTAAAGAGGTAAACTCTCCCTCTTCCAGAAACTGCTTTTTAAAGACTTAAGAAAATGTTTGCGCAGCTATCTTTGGAAATTTTGATAATTTCTTCTCTATATATATTACATCCCCAAATACTATGTACCTAGTATCAAATCAACGGCGCTTAATCAAGGAAGAACAATATTTGGTCTGTACTCTTCGGGCTGGAGTGGGTGGGGAAGATTAAATTACAACGGCAGTGGCTACTACCTCAGAAGCCAAGTGGAAGGAGCAATGCAGGGTGGCGGGAGGAAAGGCACGGGCTCACGGACATGGGCCTTGGTTTGGGGTTGAGCTGGGGAAGGCTCACGGTGGCATCGTCCCGCGGCTGCCAGAGGCGGGCGGAGGACCAGGTGCAGCCGCCCGCCACTTGTCCAGCCGAGGCCGGCGGAGGCCGCGAGGGATGGCCACTCACTCACCTGGTTGGTGACCTGAAATGGAAGCAGAAAACACAATTTAGGGAACGATCTTTCTTGCTCCGGAGCCCACTGCCCCGGCTCCTTCCAGGCCAGGTCTTACCTTGGCCTTAGCATCCAGCTGTGGCTCGCTACACCCCTCCATAGCAGCGCCCCAGAACCCCACCACCCACTCAGGTGGAAGCTCCCGGGGCCACCACCCCTTCCGCTTCCTCTTCCCGCCCCTCGCGGCCCGTCGCACGCAGCGGACGTGGGGGGAGGAGGGCAGAAACATCTTTGTATACCTCATCCTTAATCTCAATTAGACATCAGTTTTATGGAGCCGATCAGTAACAACGGAAACACTGTAGGGGAAAAGGTCCGAAAACTGGCAGATACCTTGTGAAGGGAAGGATAGATTATCTTTTAGGTGCCGTCGCCCCCTACTTATGCCATGGACGTGGACTCTTCCTGCCTGCAGCGCCAGGCGCCCTTTGAGCGAGCGCAGACTTGTAGCTGCGCAGACTTGTTAGAAATTGATGCTAACCGAGTTTGAAAGCTGTGGGACAATCGCTCCCCCTTCCCCACAGATGTTTGTCCTGCGAGGGAGATGCCAATGGGACCTTTAGTTTTATGATTAGCTTCTGTCACTCGGATTCATTTCACTGGCCTAGCTTGGAGGTAGGGTGGGCATGCTTTTTGTTACGCTCCTTCGTGGAGGATAACACGAAGTGCTGGGAGCTTTATAGTCACATAAGCCTGAATCTAAAACCCTCTACCACTCAGCTGTACGCCTTGAGTAAAGGTAGACTTTCCGGAGATCGTCTTTCTAATTCGTAAAACTCAGGCTGTAGATATTTGTCTCACAAGGCTTTATGAAAGGTTCTGTGACATCCCATATGTAAAGCACATAGCAAAGTTCCTGAACATAGCGAGTATTCAATAAATACCAGCTCCTATCATCATCGTCATGATAGTCAATCCTCAAAAGAAGCCTATAAGTTATCTAGATCACAAATTATCTCCATTTTAAAGTTGAGGAAATGGAAATTCAGGAATGTTAAGCAATATCAGCTAACTAATAGATAAAACTTCAAACTCTGGTTTTAATGTACGGTCTGCAATCTAATTGCAGAGAACTCCAGAGGGGTTTAGCGCTCCCAGTGTACCTGCTGAAATCCTTTTCCAGCTGCCTTGTGCTAATTGAATGTTCTATTTATACTCCAGGCTACTGAAAAATATGGATGATTGTGTGTGTGTTTGTGTGTGTTGCAGGGGTGTTGGGGGAAGTAGATAGTGGTGGAAATCCACGGGCAGCCTGAGCAACGATGCAGAACGGAGAATAAGCATGATCACTGATGCTAGAATCATAGAGGTTTTAGAGCTTAAAGCAGAGTACGTACCACAGATTGTTAGATTTGGGGCCAAATTTGACGGACCTACATATTTAAAACAAAACACAGCAAGTAAGACAAACTCTATCAGAAACTGAATGGCAATGCATTTAGATAGGTTTTATGTGTTCCATATTGTCACTGTCCCACATTCTTCTTTCAGCTCACCTGGCCGAGTCACACATTCACCTGAAAGCTGCACGACATACTTTTTAACCTTTGGCTTAAGGGGAACTTACAGAGTCTCATTTAAAAAATGAGACCTAAATAGATTAAGGGCCTGGCTTATAGAAACACAACAATATTATGTTAGTCGTGATTTCTGATCAGGTGCAGACAATTTTTCATCCATACTGTGGACAGATGAGACCAAATTGTGTTACGTTTTGATGTGTCCTTTTTTTTTAAGTTAATTTTTATTTATTTATGTATTTATTTTTGGCTGTGTTGGGTCTTTGTTGCCACGCGCGGGGGGTGTCTCTAGTTGCTGTTAGTGGGGGCTCCTCTTCGTTGCGATGCGCGGACTTCTCACTGCGGTGGCTTCTCTTGTTGCAGAAGCACGGGCTCTAGGCTCGCGGGCTTCCGTAGTTGTGGCTTGTGGGCTTAGTTGCTCCAAGGCATGTGGGATCTTCCCCGACCAGGGATCGAACCCTTGTCCCCTGCATTGGCAGGCAGATTCTTAACCACTGCGCCACCAGGGAAGTCCCGATATGTTAAGTATTGCAAAAAGGCTATGTTTTAGGATGGTTATTTGGCAATGCAACAAAGGCTAAAGGCAGATACAGCATGAAGACAGCTGGACGTATTCCTATTATGACAAGTAATATAAGACAGAGTAATCATGGTGGTGTGCCATGAATGAGTTACAGGTGTGTAGCGAAATTGACACCACCACCACCACCACCCCACCACCCCGCCATAGCCCTAAGGAAAGCCAGGTGAGGCCTCATCCTAGAAGATTCCCTGAGCTGGTTATGACTGCAATGACAACCTTATTTGATTAAGTCAGGTGTTGTACAAATACTGAATTTCATCAATTGTTAGATGCATATTTTTTCGCATCTGACTCCTGAGAAATCATACTGCACACTGCATCAGATGGCTGCTTACAGTGGCGGGTAGGCAGGCAGCAGGTGTGACTCAGTTGTTTTTGCAGGTGTATACGTGAACTTGGTTACAGCTGTTCAACACTTCTATTGAATCACAGGTATTGCTGGCTGTGTACATACTATGTTTAAATGCCATGTGAAATGCCTTTAAAAAGATTATGCTGTTGAGGAGCAGCTAAGCCCGTGCGGCACAACTACTGAGCCTGCGCTCTAGAGCCCGCGAGCCACAACTACTGAGCCCACGTGCCACAACTACTGAAGCCTTGGCGCCTAGAGCCCGTGGTCGGCAACAAGAGAAGCCACCGCAATGAGAAGCCTGCGCATCGCAACGAAGAGTAGCTCCCGCTCGCTGCAACTAGAGAAAGTCTGCACACAACAACGAAGACCCAACACAGCCAAAATAAATAAATAAATAGACAGACAGATAAATAAATAAATAAGTGTTCCTTTAAAAAAAAATTATGCTGTGATTTGGCATTAAAAAAGTTACCAGGAATGGAACCAGGCATGGAAAGAGAACAGTGTGTTGTAAACTTAGATCAGTAAGGCAAATATGGGTTATTGGAGGAACGACCAAAATTCCATGTGTTCTTACAAATCAACCAAATTACAATTCCTAAAAAAGGTGGATATACTTGAGTAGATAAAACAAAAGTGTTGCTTATTTCAGTTCAAGGTTGGAGAAGTTGCCAGATCCCTCAGAATATAAGAAAGAAATTTATAAAAATGAGAGAGCAGTTTTTGAGTCTCAAATACTTTCGTTAAGACATCAAACATCAGTTTGTCAAAAACTTCCCAGTGTGTTTGAATAGAAGCTGCTGAATTTGCAACAGTTGCTGAAAAAAATGAAACTATGAGTTTAGTCATGTAGGAAATAACATTTTTCGGAGGTTCAGCTGCATGTTTTTATTTGGTTATTAGAATTTGGGGCAGCTGTATCAATTATCTGACGACCCCTTTGAATTTGAGTATGAAAATTTTTGGTAGATATAGCAGTTAGGTGTTGCTGTGTAAAAAAGCCCTGCCCCCCACAAATTCCCAATGTCATACTACAAACAAACATTTATTTAGCTTACATGTCTTGGGGGTTAGCAGTGAGTTGGCCAGTGGAGGCTGGGCTCAGCTGAGGCGTTTCTGCTGTGTTCCAGGTGTCCTTACTCTCTTCCTGGAACCAGCAGGCTGGCCCAAGCTCATTCTTCTCCAGGTGATGACACAAGTACAAACAGCAAGCAGAAGCTTATTCAGGCCTGGATTTCGAACTGGCATACAATTATTTCTGCCTCATTTCATTGACCAAAACAAATCACATGGCTGAACTCAATGTCAAGGGGTGGGTAAATATACAGTTAATTCTCATTATAAAGCTACCACAAATGCTGAGTTAGTAAATACTGAACCATTGCTCCTAGCGGAAACAGGTTAGGTTCCTGTGAGCCTCTGGTCACATTTTAATCAACAAATCAACACATTTTTTATGTGTATTTTTGTTGAAAGTCCCCACATTTAATCTATATTGTTGATTCGTAAACACTGATCCCAGGGCTAACAGCACTGTAACTCATGCCTGAAGGAACTTATCTAATACATGTATTTTCTCTATAAGGCACATCACAGTCTTCCTGTGTGTGGGAACACAAAACAGCACATGAGCACAATGCTTGGGGCCATTTTATACAGTGAAATCATCAACAAAAACACACAAATGCCTTAAAAATGTGGCACTAAATAGACTGCAAAAAGGACACATTTCCAATACAAGACCTTGAACAAGAACGCAGAGCACAGACTTGCTTGACCTCAGCTGGAAACTCAATTTTTTTTGCCACTCTGAGCATGTCTGTGAATGACCTTGAAAGTGACATGGGTACTGATTTGGGGGTTACAAATAAATGTTAGCAAGTAGGTAAATTCAAAACGCAGAACCCATGAATAATGAGGATTGACACTACTTTGCCTCTAGTGGAAAAAACTTCAGTGTTACATGGCAAAGGTTATAGATAAAGGAAGAATTAAAACATAGGGACCTGGACTTCCCTGGTGGCACAGTGGTTGAGAGTCCGCCTGCCGATGCAGGGGACACGGGTTCGTGCCCCGGTCCGGGAAGATCCCACATGCCGCGGAGCGGCTGGGCCTGTGAGCCATGGCCGCTGAGCCTGCGCGTCCGGAGCCTGTGCTCTGCAACGGGAGAGGCCACAACAGTGAGAGGCCCGCGTACCACAAAAAAACAAAAAACAAACAAAAAGAAACATAGGGACCTTATACATATGTATAACTGAATCACTTTGTTGCACACCAGAAACAACATTGTAATCAACTCTACTTCAATTAAAAAATTAAAAAACAAAACAACAACAGAAAAAAAGGGAGCCAATAATGCAGAATCTTGGGCCCCATCTTAGACTTATTGAATCAAAATCTGCATTTCAGATTCCCTAGGTATTTTTATGTACATCCAAGTTTAAGAAGTACTGGACTCAATACCATGGTGGGTATATGCATGCCAGAGGCTGAGAATTAAACCCTACAAAGATCAGAGGCTACTACATTCATAAAGCTTTTTTTTTCTTTCTTTCTTTCTTTCTTTATTTTGGCTGCATTAGGTCTTCATTGCTGTGCGCGGGCTTCCTCTAGTTGCGGTGAGTGGGCTTCTCATTGTGGTGGCTTCTCTTGTTGCGGAGCACGGGCTCTAGGCGTGCGGGCTTCAGTAGTTGTGGCACACGGGCTTAGCTGCTCTGCAGCATGTGGGATCTTCCCGGACCAGGGATTGAACCCGTGTCTCCTGCGTTGGCAGGTCGATTCTTAACCACTGCACCACCAGGGAAGTCCCTCATAAGGCTTTTATGGGTCCAAAGGTCTAGCCCATAATGGGACAACCTCTCTAAGATGAAGGATAAGCTATTGTACCCTGCAAGAGGCAGAGCACTTGGTGGGTTTCTGGCTTTTGGATGCAGCATACATCACATTTGGGAATACAGGTGCAACACACTTATTGGGTGATATGGATGGCTGCCAGTTTGAGTAGATCCCTGAGCAAGAGAGTCCTCTGCAGCAAGTCCATGCTGGAATGCAAACTACCTTCTGTTTGGCCCTAGATCTCAGCAGATCCAATGGCGCTAGAGAGGTCCACGCTGTGTGGAGTCCTAGGGAAGCCCTAACAGGAGGGTGACAGTGCAGGACCTCAAGGTTCTGGACCAACGCCATTCCTCTGACAGTAAGTCATTTGAAAAACAACCCCTGGCATGCCACTAAGAGCCTGGCTGTGCAACTGAAGTGATTATGCAACTATGGCTTCCCATGATGAGCTGGACATTTCAGATGTACCACCTCACAGTTGGGTGGTATTGCAACAATCTCTCAGATAGATAAGGAGAATGGGGAGTCTTGGAAATTCCTTGGAAGTTGAATAGTGGCCAGAAGAACATGAGTGGGAGAGTTGGAAGTTCCCCAAGAAAGGCAAGCTCAGTGTAATTATCTTTTCCTCACTCCCTAACTGCTCCTCTCCCTGCATTCCCTCTCTTGGGTGCAGCAGTAACACGCACTCTACCCCAGGTCAGATCTCTGGAGTCGTCATTGACAGTGCGGGCTCAGCAGTAGGATACCCCCTTCAAACAGTATCTCTTTATTCTATGCCTGCCCCTCCTGCCCTTCCGTCACCGCTACTGCCTTAATTAAGTCTCTCATCATTTCACTCTGGCAAGTTTTCCACATTATTGAAAATGGGGTTTATGCATATCTGATTATTCCATTCACTCCTCAAATATTTATTGAGCATCTACTATGTGTCAGGCACTGGGTTAGGCTTTGGGGAGAACGATGTGAGGAATTCAAAAATGACATTGCTGCAGGCCTTATGGAATTCACAGCCTGATGGAAAAGAGAGATGAAAATTCTCCTTAAAATCCTTCAGCGGTTCCCCGCTGTTTTCAGTATGAAGCCCAGATATCTTGACCAGTTAGTCCCTTCCTATCTCTCCAAAACTGTCTCTAACCACTGCCCTTCAGTCTTGCAGGCTCTGCAGCCACAGTGCACACTTTCCCTTCTTCCGAGCACCCTCCTCTCTGACTGGCTACCATCGACTTTTTTAAAGGCTCACTCTAGCTGTCCACTTCCTCCAGGAAGCCTTCTGGACACTCCCTTTCCCCGTTAGCTGCCCTTTTGTGTAGTTTCACCAACCTCATGCTACCACTATCACACGTGTATCACACTTCATTGTGATTCTTCGTTCTTTTGTCCACCTCTTCTACCCTACTGTAAGCTTAGCTTTGTGTACCCAACTCTTAGTTACAGCGTCTGACTCATAACAGGTACTTGACATTTTTTCTACACGGAACTGTGTAGGTATATAGAAATGTTCCCCACTCTGTAACAGCAGACAAGGCCGACATATCACTTCTGCACCCTGGCAAAGGAGCTTCTGAGCACGACTAGCGTCCTCTGGGTGTGGGGCCTCCTGACTGGCAGCGCCCAGGTCCCTCCCTCGACGAACAGGACTCAGCGGCGCGCCCCCTAGCGTCTCCGGCTGATGATACAGGCATGGGAGGGCGCCGGAGAGCACGCGGTCCCAGACCCCCGCTTGGCGCATGCGTGGCACTGGAGCAGTCCCGTCGGTTCGGAAGAGTCCAAGCGCGAGGGGAGAGAGCTGAGATTCTTTTCCCTTCTGCAATAGGAAGCTGGCTCCTATTCTTTTCCTCTCCGATTGTATCTTAATTTAAAGTGGAAACCTTGACTTGTGGTTCTGTAGCGAGCGATAAAGGAGCTAGAGTGTTGTTAGACTTTTCTAAGTCTCTCGGCACCCCTCCCTCGGGGCGCAGGGTTGGACGGGTCCAGGTCAGGAGCAAGGGGGCGGAAGCGGCGGCGGCTGTCAGAGCTGGAGAAGGGCCGGGCGGAGTGGCCATGGAGAGTCAACGCTGGCTGCCGCTGGAGGCCAATCCTGAGGTGAGCGTGGCTCGGGTCTTGGCTTGAGGCCGCGGGCGGGGGCAGAGGGCACCGGGCTGCCGCCTCTAGTCCCGGGCAGTTTGTCGCTAAATGGTGTTCTCTGTTTCGTTTTCAGGTCACCAACCAGGTGAGTGAGGTGTCTTGTCGCTTGGGACCCTGGCCGCCTACACCCCTGCACTCCCCAGGAGTCTGGGATTTAACTCCGTGAGGGTCCTTCTTGCTCACCTTCAGACGGGCGTGCCCTGTTTGCGGCCGCTTCCCTTCCACCTGGGTCCTGGAGATGCTCCCAGCTGTCTCTGGTCCCATTCCCCGTCGTCAGCGTTTCCTGGGTTTTTTGGGTCAGAGGTTTTGAGGGACGTTCACCCTGTATTCCAGTTCCTCTTCTCTCTTCGTTTTGCCTCCTGCTAGTGCCGAATCCATGATTGTCCCAGCCCTGTACCTTCTAGGTGACTAATTTGCCTGCAGCACCTGACTCCAAGCTTTGTAAAGGCTCCCACTCAGTCCTTGTAATCTCATCCGCCACTTGCACCATGAAATCATCTTCCAGTCATCTTCTTTCGCCCGATCAAGTCACTTCTCTTCTCCGCCACGCCCCCTTTCTCTTCCAGTTTCTTAAAAGTGGAATTTAGTTGCTTTTATACCATAGGAAAGCTCAATTCCCACGTCATCCTTTGCCAGCTACAACCCTTTAAGTTCGTTTGGGTGTTGGAGGTTCGGGATGGGGAAGGAAGAGGGAACATCTCGCAGCCTCTCGATCAAAAGGACAATAAGTGCTACCAGGTATAAACTTTTTATTTGCTCAGGTGTATTTTGCCTTCTCCTGTTTTTCATTCTCAACAGCAAGTTTACTTTTTACTGCCCTCTTAGTTTATCATACTTCTCCCCCCCCACAATAATCTTCCTTCTCATCACCAAGGAATAATGATTCATCCTGTACTTCATTGGTTTTCGGTTTTGAAAGCTTGTAGAAAATTCCTTATATAAAGAAAGCAGATAGAAGTGCTTTATTTTAATGTTGTCAGCAAACTATTTTTTTATTCGGGTTTATTACATGCTATTGAAATGATTATTACTGCCTTAATTCTTGTCTCTTTAGTAATCTAGTAATTTGGTAATGAACAAAGCTTGGAACACAGCATATATCTTTCATGTTATTAAGGTGGCATTTCCTATCAATATTAATTTTCTTTTGTTTTACCCTCTTTGACATTTGTTGTTCATTTTTTTGCCTAAAACATTTTGACAGCTTTGTAAAGAAAAAAATTTTCCTTCTGAAGAAGTCAGTATTTACAACTTCTGATTTAGTGCCCTAGGAAGGAAGCATATTTCTCTCAGACCTAATTCCAGATATTTTTATAACTTTGGTTAAAAATCAATTTACCGTATATCTGGGCTCTGTTCTATTCTATTGATCTATGTGTTTGTTTTGATTACTGTAGTTATATTACTGTGGTCTTGAAATTAAATAGTATGAATTCTCAAACTTCATTCCTTTTCAAAATTGTTTAGGCTGTTTTAGTTTCTTTGCCTTTCGATATAAATTTTAGAATCAGCTTGTCAACTTACACAAAAAATTTTGGTATGATTTTGATGACTAGGCCTATAGATATATTTTGGGGAAAATTAACATCATAACAGTATTGAGTCTTGCAATCCATGAAGCTGGTACCTCTCATCATTTACCTGGGTCTTTGATTTCTTTCAACAGTGGTCTGTCGTTTTAGCATGTCGATCTTGCACATTTTTTTGTTTGTTTATACCTAAGTATTTAATGATTTTTGGTGCTATTGTAAATGATGGTGTTTTAAAATTTCATTTTCTAGTTGTCCATTGCTATGTATAGAAGTATAATTTATTTTTACATGTTAACTTTGTCCTGCTGCTGTGCTAAATTCACTTACTCTAGTGGCTTTTTTTGGTAGATGCTTTGGGATTTTCTATACAGACAGTCATATTCTCTGTGGTTAGACTGTGTTATTTTTCCCTTTTCAGTCTGTATGCTTTTTATTTATTTTTCTTGTTGAACTAGTTAGGACCTTTAATACAAAATTGAGTAGGATGGAGAGAGAGAGGACATCCTTGTCTTGTTCTGGAACTTAGAGGGAAAACATTTGATTTTTGATCATTAGATATGTTAGGTGTAGGGTTTTGGTAGATGCTTTTTTATCAGGTTAAGGAAGTTCCCTTCTTTTCTGAGTTTGCTGAGAGTTTTTATCATGGATCACTGTTGAATTTTCTTAAATGACTTTGCTATATCTCTTGAAATGATCATTTAAGGAAGAAATAATACTAATCCCACATAAACATAGAAGAGGGGGGCACTTCTCAACTCATTTTATGGCCAGCATTACCAGACAAGCCGTAATAAGAAAAACTGCAGACTCTCCCTCATGAACATGGATGTAAAAATCCTCTACAAAATATTTGCAAAGAGAATGCAGCAGTATATAAAAAGGATAGTGTATCTTGATGAAGAGCCGTTTCTTCTGTTATTGCAAAGCTGGTTCACTATTCTAAAGTCAATCAGTGTAATTAACTGTATCAACAGACTAAAAAATACAATCATTTTTAGATGATACCATTATTATTTTTAATAAGATGTAAGCTTATATAATTGGAAACCTATATTCTAAACCTATGTTCTAATTGGAAACCTTTGTTCCTGAGTAATCTTGGTAGACTATAAAACACATTCACTTATTCACATCAATTAAATAATATTTGAGGGGCACCTTTTGGAATACCAGATATCTGTGCAGGAGCTGGTTATATTTGGTGATGAAAACATTTATGGTTTTCTGCTTTTCAGTCCATTGGGAAGACAGACAATAAACAAGTAAGCAAACAAATAGTTAGCAATTATTATAAGTGCAGTGGAGAAAATTAATGGTACAGTGATGAAGACCATCAGGGAAAACATACTAGGTTGGATGGTCACAGGAGGCCATTCTGTGGTGACATAAACAGAGAAAAGATATTATTAGTATATGATTGTACACTATTTCTGGCATGCTTTGGTGTGGTTAAGTTTGTTTTAAATTTATTTTCTTTAATTAAAAAAATTTTTTTTGTGTTAGTTTCTGCTTTATAACAAAGTGAGTCAGCTATACATATACATATATCCCCATATCTCTTCCCTCTTGTGTCTCCCTCCCTCCCACCCTCCCTATCCCACCTCTTTAAATTTATTTTTTAAAGAAGTAATGTACATTTAGTGGGAGAATGGACAAGTATCTAAGAAGTAATCAGTGTAACCAAAATTTTTGTAGTTGTTTCTTTATTCTCTTTATGTTAGTGGCAGAACTGAGGATCGAAAATGAATGGAAATTTAATTAACTCACTCAGAATTTGGAAAATTTATAAATTAAGCCACAGATTAATCCCAACAACAATATCCATCCCCACCTTTTCTTCTTTCCTCAATTGAATGGAATCATAGGCCTTTTACTTATCTTGATTTCACTCTGTTACCATTTGTTGCTTGCATGTGTCATTATACTCAGTGTGAGCAAACACTGTTTAGTGCTCTAACAATGCCTAATTGGTATAAGAATGATTAACACATGTCTACTATATGAAGGTTGTTAGTAACTGTTAGACGTTAACTAGTAACCATATGTCTCAGTAGATGTAGTAAGTAGTGATTTCTTTTGTTGGTTTATATGCTGTCACTGCCTTCTCAGGATATTTTGTCTTGCTATAGGTAGGACTTACCTAGAATAAAATCAGTTAAATGATAGAAAAAATTATTTAAAAAATTGAAGCTCCATTTTATTTACATATGCATTTAAGGGGTAATAGCAGCTTGTAGCTGATGGAAAGTTACAGGTAATTAAGCATCAGGAATTATAACATTTTTTTTAAAAGAACATTTTGTGATGTGGGCAATCATAGAATTTCTTTTTATGACCACACTAGATTTTCATCTTGATTATGTTTTGTGATTTGAGTATTGCACAGCCACATTATGTAATTTTAAATACTGCGTTTTAGAACCACCCATTTCTGATGTGGAAATTCCCTAGAAATATTCCTAATGGTGGATTTTATTGAATAGGCAAAATATTTTCTGGCTGAAGGAAAAGAAATTTACTTAACGTAATTGTTGTATTTAGTTGCTTAGTGTTGGAAAAAGATTTAGAAGTCATCTGCTAAATTATTGCCATGAACATACAAATATTCATTAGTTAGTGTTTCTCATCTTGGGAAAAACACCCTTGTTACCCTGACCTCCTCTACTACCTCCTCTCTGTTTCCCTTCTTTGTAAATTTTCACAAAGCATTGTCCATAGACGCTCTTGCTACTTTCTTATCAGCGTTTTTTTCCCCTGTATTCTCTCCCATCTAGTTTGCTTCTATCCTTACCATTTCACAGTAACTACTTTTCTCAAGTTTATTAATCACGACTTGGCCAGATCCAGCGTTCACTTTTCTGTCACCATTTTCTTGATCTCTCAGCAACATTTGGTAGAGTAGCCCACTCCATCCCTCTTGAAACATCTTTTCTTGGCTGCTGTGATAATTCTGGTTTTCCTCCTATTTCTCTGACTGCTTCTTAGATTTGCCTTTGCTGGATCATTTCCCTTCCAATTACTAAGGAGTTCCTCAGAACTTTGTCCTACACTGCTAATCTTTTTATATTTTCTGTTGTATAGCACTAGTACTGTCAGTTGTCACCTATTCTGTGTGACAGATCCTGTGTTCCTCCAAGTCCTGACTTCTCTACAGAATTGGAAACTACTATATTCAGCTACCGCTTTTACAGTATATCTCATTTGGATGTCTTATAGATATCTCAAATTTAACATGGCTGAAAAAGAAATCTGGCTTTACATCCTCTCATTTCTCCTGCAAATCCACTTCCCCAGTCTTTTAAGGGTACCACCATTTATACAGTGCCCAAGTCAATGTCATTAATTCTTCACAACTATGCTAGTTTGGAGAGGCCATTCTTGTACTGATTTAATTTCTTGGGTTTGAATCTCTGCTCTGAGACTATAGGCAGTTACCTAGCCTCTTTGTACCTCAGTTTCTTAGTTTCTTATAACCCCTCCTAATCCTGTAAAATTGTTGTAAGGATGAAATAAATTGCTGCATGTAAATTATGTATGGCAATGTATAGAACAAAGCATGCACTCTGTGAAGTTTACTGTTTTTAATATTTTTCTTGACCTAACCTCTCAGATCCAATGATCCGCAACTCTGGTAGACTCTTCTTTCAGAATCTATCCCAAACCTGGCCATTCTGTTCATTTCTACCACTACGTACCAAGCCACCATCATCATTTGTTTGGACAACTGCAGTAGCTTCCTAACTAGTTTTGCTGCTTCTCCCTTTACCTCCCTAAAATATATTCTCAATATACACCCAAGGAGATTTTATAAAAATGCAAATCACGTCTGTGTTTCCCTGCTTAAAACACTCAAAACACAAAACAGCCTTCCATTGCTTGTCCTTAGAATGCACTTCAAGCTGCTTACTATGGCCTGATGGGGAGGTACTGCCTGCCTCCCACTTTTGCTGGGCTGCAGTCTTTGAATGCCCGTCCTGTTCCTGCTTCAGTCTTTGTACTAGCTCATCCTTTGCTTGAATCATTCTGATCTGGGTTGTTTCATGGCTGGTTCTTGTCATTTGTGTCTTAACTTAAAGTCCTCTCCTCAGTGAGTCTTTCCTCATTATGCAGGTCATGTTCCTTCCTTTTCCCACCACTGGCCCTGAATCTACACTGACATCATGTCTTGTTTTCTTTTTTTCATAATACTTAACCACCTTGTGAAATTATCTTGTTTATGTGTTTACTTGTTTATTGTGTGTATCATACCACTAGAATGTAAGTTCTGTGAGAACAAGGACAAGTCTGAAGTACTTAGAATGGTGCCTGGCCCATAGGGGGCTCTCAACAAATAGTTATTCAATGGAAGAATGAATAAATTTTATATAGCTCCTTTCATGCTCCAGAAAATCTTTCTTAAAATTATCTTTAATGTCATGAATCTTTTGCTTGAATACTTCAGTGAGCAGTATTCTATCTCATAAAGTGATTTAGTTTTTTATTATCATGAGAATAATGTATAATTAGAAGAATTATATTTCTTTATATTGAAACAAAATCTGCTTTCCTGTAACTTCCTCCAGTTGTCTGTCATCCTCCCATTGAAACCATACAGAGTAAATCTAATCGATTCTTCATGATATTACTAGAAATATTGGGGGAAAAGGATTATAATAATTTAAGTTTTCTTCGAACATGCCCAGATTCTCCAGCTGTGATGTCTTCCAAAACCTTATCATTCTTGGTGACCTTTCTTTGAGCCTGATTATTTGTTGTCATCCTTCATAAAATAGGCCTACCAGAGCTGATATCATATTCCACTCTGAATAATCTGTGTTGAAATAGTGTGTTACTAAATTATCCCGAGTAATACAACTTTTAAAGCAGATCAGCATTGCATCACTTACGTTGACAATTGTGTAGTCCATATTGAGCCTGCAGTAAAGTAAACTCCTTTTTTTCTTGGTTCCTACATAAAATGTTTTTAGTATTTCCCCATTCTGTACTTAAGTAATTTCATTTTTGTTTGTTTACTAAATAGCTATTAAAATTCATTTGGCTGGTTTCCAGACTTTAAAAACCATTGTTTTCTCATTTAACTATTAGTTATTTTCCTAGTTCTGCATCTAGCAGTTACTACTAGTATACTTTTACTAGTAGTGATATCAAGCAATTACTAGATAAGTATAATTTCTGTCATAACCCAAATCATTAGTAAATTAGTAACAAGGCAGAATCTATTACTGTCCTGAGCTGGCCATTAAAGACCAGAGCAAGTGACTTAAGAACAAATTTGAAAGGAAGGTAGATTTAATTTTTCTTTTGTTTTTATATATTTATGTAATCAGAGTTTTTGTTACTTGACTATCACCTAAAGAATGAGGAGGAATTCATTAAAAATGAGGGGGAGGGCTTCCCTGGTGCCACAGTGGTTGAGAGTCTGCCTGCTAATGCAGGGGACACAGGTTCGAGCCCTGGTCTGGGAAGATCCCACATGCCGCGGATCAACAAGGCCCCTGAGCCACAACTACTGAGCGTGCATGTCTGGAGCCTGTGCTCCGCAACAAGAGAGGCCGCGATAGTGAGAGGCCCGCGCACCGCAATGAAGAGTGGCCCCCGCTTGCCACAACTGGAGAAAGCCCTCGCATAGAAACGAAGACCCAACACAACCAAAAATAAATAAATAAATAAATTTTTAAAAATGAGGGGGAGAGGCTAACAGTTTTTCAGATATAAGTCCAGTTTGTGTGCAAAAGCAAGGTAAGGGATGGTTATCGACCCTTTGAGAACTTGAAGAGTTCGTTGTGGCTAAAATTAGAGAACAAAGTACAGAAAGGTACTTTAAGCAGTGAGAGACAAGTAAATAAGCACCAGAACATCCAGAGCTTGGCATGTGGGTTCTGGCAGCATGACCTTGAAGAGTCACAGAACCTCCCAGGCTCAGTTTTCTCATTGGTGAAAGGATGTAATAATAAAACCTCCTTTGCAGTAAAGGTGAAGTGCATTAAAGTTCCTAGCATAGTTTCTGATACAAGATACTATTTTTAAATATTTACAAATAAATTAAAATATTCTGTATCTGGTGGAAATTTTCTCTTTGGACCATTGAAAAGGATAAGTTAACCAAGAATGTTTTTGGGCACATATTCTAATTTACTAATTGTTTTTCTTGATAGGCCAAACGTTATTGTGGCATTATAAAAATTTAGTGAGCTAGTCAGTCAGAATTTTTTGTTATTTTATTACCCAATGTTTAAAAAAGCCTGAAGACAGATATTAAAGTTTATAAATCCCTTTATCATATTTGATGCAAACAGGATGCTTTTAATTGTGTAGAGATGGCTTTGCAAGTGCCTGTACTATATAGAATACTTTTCTTTGTAAGCTGGAGAGATTTTTTGGGAATAGTTTTAAAACTGGCATTATGTTTTATCCCAGTTTTGTAAATTTGAAGAAAATACATGCATATCAGTTCTGTAGATTTGTATCTTTGAAACTACATCTATTGTAAAAATAACACTTTTTAAAAACACTGGAAGAAAAAAAAATGGAAGATAAAAAGTTGAGTTCCATACCATCCAAGCTAACTACTATTAATATTTAATATTTTAGAGAATTTCTTTTTAATCTTTCTCTATTTGACTATGATCATCACAAATGCACGTAGGTTCTTCTTTTTCCTTTAATTATAAAAGTAGGATACCTTCGTTATTTAAAAAAAAGTGAGAGGTAAAAGTCGGAGACTTTCTTCCTCACCTTTTCTCCGAAGCCCAGAGGTAGTTACTAGGCATAGCCTCTTTTATTCTTTCTATGCATATGATGACTTCCTGTGTGAGTCTGACCCATAACAATCTGGAGTCAGAGGTTGCATCGATGTACTTAATAGATATTAGTTAAATTGAATGTCTTTTTATCAATCTTATTTGATTGGCTATATGAGTAAAAAGTTGAGGAAAAGTATGATTCCAGTTAAATTTTAATCATTTTTTTATATTTAATCTTCTATTTAATCATTGATGTGTCCTCAGTTTGATACTAATCACTCTTGCTACAACTGCTGCCTTTGGAGCTTGGTAATTTTTATACTCTTTAGCTTTGGCTGATAATTGGAACAAGTTTACAACTTCAAGGTAATTTGCCAATTTTCTCCAGACTGTTTTTTCACTAAGATGTTTAACTGTTACTTTCAGTTTGCAGCACAGATGTAAAAATTACTCTGTTACATGTACCTCTTGTTTTATAACTTTATAGCAATATGGCTATTGGGGGTACATAATATTAACAAATATATTTAAATTCTTTTATCAGGGTTTATGATACTTTTCCTTGACAGTATGCCTTTCAGAGCTGTCAGTCCTGTGCAGGTAGTATTTGGAGTATTTGGAGCTGATAAATGCCTGGTTTTAGATTAGAAGCCAAATGTATCTTTCCTACCTCTTGGCACAACTAAAAAGTATATGTAAAATATTCATTATAGACATAGCTTAACAGACATGTGTAGACATACAGATGGCTAGATTATCTATTAAGATAGAGATACAATCTTTAACAAATTCAACAAATTTCTTGCAAGTTCAGCAAATAGAACTTGAGTGTCTATGGTTTGGCCAGTACAGTGCTAGGCAGTGGGATTAAAAAGATGAATAAGACACAGTTCCTTCCTTTGGCTTTGCAGTCAGTTTTAGTCCTTTTTTAGTTTCTAGATAGAATTGAATATTGAGGAGGGCATAGACTAAGAATTTCAGAGGAAGTGGAGAAGGGAGAGGGAAGTAGTTTGGAATACTTCATTGAACTTTATTAAAGTCTGGAATCATTAATAGGAATCAGATGAAGAATAGGTATTAACTAGAGAGGGCCATTGATTTCTGTGGCCCCAGACTGTTGCAGAGCATGTGACTTGATGAATCTATGGATGTTGAGCACATTCTGCCAAGATAAGTTTTTTAATTCAGAGTATTTCTTATTAAATGTATCTAAGACCTTATTTTTGACCAACCATACTATCAGTAAGTAGCGTTTTTTCTACAGGCAGAGAATTGGAGGGATGTGGAGAGTGGTCCTTTAATCAGGAATGTCTTGTCTTATAGAACCTGACTGTGAGATGAATAACACTGTTTATGTAATAGGGCATGGCTTCCATTGGTTTTGCAAGATCTCATTTGATGATCTAAGTATGTGTGATCGTTCTTCAGGGAGAAATACCCAAGGCACCTTTTTATTTTTAAATCTCAGTTAATGTTGGAGCTTCCCTGGTGGCGCGGTGGTTGAGAGTCCGCCTGCCGATGCAGGGGACACGGGTTCGTGCCCCGGTCCGGGAGGATCCCACATGCCGCGGAGCGGCTGGGCCCGTGAGCCATGGCCGCTGAGCCTGCGCGTCCGGAGCCTGTGCTCCGCAACGGGAGAGGCCACAACAGTGAAAGGCCCGCGTACCACAAAAAAACAAACAAAAAAAACCCAAACAACAAAAACAAAAAAACAACTTAAAGATAATGTTAGACCAGTAGATACTATAATGTATTCTCAAAGTAAGGTATAATGATGCATTTTTAGTATGTTTTTTGTTTCCTCTACTCCTTTATTATTTCTATCATGTAAAATTTATTTTGTGATGGTGAACTTTTTAAAACCATCAATTTCCTTCAGTACAGGCATTTATTGAGTTTATTGTGAAATTGACATCATTCTTATTATTATGTTCTTTTTTCCTTTTCTCTCTGCAATAGATTAGGGTCTGATATTTTATTTCCCTATGAATTCTTAAGAGTTTGAAAAAACCACTGCTCTTTTGTTACAGTTTTTTTTTTTGCTAGTTGTAGGGGAGACAGTGAAGCTGAGTAGGTTTCATTGTGTACTGAAAGTCAGGAAGCCAGCAGGTTACTTTATTTTTTATATAATTATTTTTTTAATATTTATTTATTATATATTTATTTATTTATTTTGGCTGCACCTGGACTTAGCTGCGGCATGTGGACTCTTAGTTGCGGCATGCGTGCGGGATCTAGTTCCCTGATCAGGGATTGAACCGGGCCCCCTGCATTGGGAGCGCAGAGTCTTACCCGCTGGACCACCAGGGAAGTCCCAGGTTACTTTTTATATCAAGCATTTCCTGGTGTTCCCACAAGTTGCTTGGACTTTTTTGGCCTTATACACTCTTTGTTCATTGATAAAACTTGTGATATCGACCTATCATCTATCTTTAAACCTCAGTCATCATTTTTGATAATTAGGATAGACTATGCTGATTTACTACCAAAATAATTCTTTATGTACTAGAACTTAGATGCATTTCCTTAAAAATCCAATGTTGGGAATGAGTTTAAGATACCAACCAAGCCACTTGTATGTGTTCGGTGAAGTCCTCATTTATTATGTTCAATCCCAAAGTAATGGATTTTGAAAAACGGAGTTTTGCTTAATATGTTGTAAATTTTAAATGTTTGTTAACTGATATAAATAAATTGCTATCTCTTCCTACCTTATTCATGGAAAACCTGCTTGACTTCATTCTTATTGAACATCAGTAATATTTGTACCTTCCATTCCCTTTTATGTATCAGATATACAGTATATACACATTATTTCCCTGTTAACACTAAACTAGTTGTTTCCCCTTTTTACCAGTTTCTCAAACAATTAGGTCTGCATCCTAACTGGCAGTTTGTTGATGTATATGGAATGGATCCTGAACTCCTTAGCATGGTACCAAGACCAGTGTGTGCAGTGTTGCTTCTCTTCCCTATTACAGAAAAGGTAATTGTTAAGTAAGATATAGTTTCCAGTAAATGCAGAATTCTCTTTCAATGTTGAATTAAACCTATGCTGTTGAATTAAACCTATGAATTAAGAACAGATGACTCCCTTCTTGCATAAAGTGAGGAAATCTAGACAGTGGGGACATCCTAAAAATCTAGTTTTATTAAAGAGATGTATTTAGATTTTGATTTGTAGATTGACAGAGAAGCCCTGAGTCTTTTAAACTCTGGTAGTTTTTTTTTTTTTTATAAAATATGGTTAGTTTGCCTCAACTGTTTTGATGTGACATTTAACCACAATTTGATGTGTATGCTTTAGAACTGTTAAGTACTAGGATATTCTTAAATCTGTCTTAGAAAATATATGAATAAAGAATATTCAAAATTTTAATATATAAAATATGTAAATGTTTTCAATATATACGTAAAGAAATCTTTGTTTTAAGGAGGTAGATGTAACTAATGACATGGGTTACATTATTTTCAGAATAAACTTGATTTGGGTGAGAATCGTTAAGCTTAAATACAATTTAATTGGCAGATTTAGGATATGTTGGGGATTATAAACAGCTATTCTTAGCTCTCTGTATCTAAGTTCAAATCTCCATTTTTCAGGCCTTCTAGAATGATATCTTATAGCCATGTGCATTATGGAGCCATTTTAAAACAGTTTTGAGTCTGTATCTTTCTGATTTTTATTTTTAAACTTAGAAATAATAGGATGAATTCAACATTGTAAAAAATGAAGTAAATGGGAAGATGTGAGGAATGAGTATTTATACTTATATAAGTAGAAAATGTAGTGGCATCTGCCACTTTCTGATATCTCTTACAATTTGGTCGGTCCCTATTTCAGCTCATAAGTGACATAATAAAAATCACTCAAAGGATATGTAGTGGATGGTTTAGGAAATATGAAGTGTTTCAATCTTCTAAGTTCTAATTTAGAAACTGATTATGTAGCTGTGAATGGCTTCAGCATACTAATAGCAAAAGAATTGTTATGGGTACATCATTATCTTTTAAATAAAGTCAGTTACAGTGTTTTAAATGTGCTTTACGCTATTAATTTATTTCTCTCTGATATTTTTGTTGTCTTTAATTATGGCAGACCACAGTGAAAACACAGTCACTTTCCTTTTTCCTATACTTGCTCTGAATCATTTTAGGATTTTTTTTCTAAACCTTAAATCTTGAGAAGTTATCAAACTTTTTGATAACTTTATGGTAAGTTTTTGATAACTTCAAACTCTTGCTTTGTCACCAAGGAACATTGATGTTAAGCAACAACAATAACAAACTAAACTCTAGGACTGTACAAAACATTTCAGCCCAAGACCTTACTGTATTGAACTTTTCAGTTTTTATCAGTTGAACTTATATGAATGAATTAATGGTTCAGAATTTATTCTGAAAATATTTACAAATTTAATTTTGGATATATGTATATGTATAACTGGTTCACTTTGCTGTACAGCAGAAACTAACACAACATTGTAAATCAACTATACTCTAATAAAAAATAGTAAAAAATTAAAAAAATAAAAATTTGATTTAGGAGCACATTTATAAAAATTATTTTTTCAGGCACAGGTACGTTTGTTGTTAAAAGCAGTTCCTTAATTATGGGTTTTAAATAGACATCATTTGTTTCTTTTATCACAGGGGTCAGCAGACTTTTTCTGTGAAGGGTCAGCTAGTAAATATTTTCAACTTTGCAGGCCTGATAGTCTCTATTATAACTATTCAACTTTGCCTTTTAGTATGAAAACAGCCATAGACAATACAAAAATAAAACTTTACTTACGAAACCAGGCAGTGGGCCAGGTTTGGCCTGTAGCCTGTGGGCTGTAGTAGGGCTCCCTACTCTACTGGAATCTGAAAATTATAGGAAAACAATAAACAAAACAATAAAATCATCTTCCTACTCTCTTCCTTCTCCTCACTTTTGTTTTTAAATTTATTTAATTAAATAATTTATTTATTTTGGCCACATAGGCTCTTAGTTGTGGCATGCGGGATCTAGTTCCTTGACCAGGGATCGAACCTGGGCCCCCTGCATTGGGAGCACGGAGTCTTACCCACTGGACCACCAGGGAAGTGGAGGAAGTCCCCATCCTCACTCAGTTTTTTAAATATTTATTTTATTCAGGTATAGTTGATTTACAATGTTGTGTTAATTTCTCTCCCCACCCATTTTTTAACCTCATTATTTTTAACGCTTTTTACAATTGGAAAAATGAGGCACAGAGACATTAAGTAACTTGTTGGAGTTGCACAGCTAATAATGGCAGAGCCAGATTGTGGGTTAAGGCAATCAGATGTAGAGCTCACACTTTTGACATTATTGTACCATATTGTTTTTACAATCAGTTGTTATAGATAATGGTGAATGTTATGAATACCATATACTTATAAATATAGTGTGAATTTTGTTAATATAATATGATGTAACAGTATAGAAATGTGAAAAATAGAAAGTAAAAATCCTCTAGTAATCTCTTATCCCAGATCTCTTATCTCTTATCTGTTAAGTTTTTCTATATCCTTTAACACTTTTCAATGCATATATAAAGTAAATATTTTTAAAACATAAATGAGAATCATATTAATATATACTGGCCTGTAACCACTCTATAATCATGGACAGATTTCTATGTCAGAATATGTAAATCTATTTTATTCTTTTTAAAATGTTTTATAGTATTGCATTCACATATGCCATGTTAACCAAATCCCCATTGATGTATATTTAGAGTTTTTCCATATTTATATTTAAGTCCTTTTTAATATATTATTTTCACATGTAGGCTACTGATTTTTTTTTGATAGTATGAAATATTCAGAACAGAAGAAGAGGAAAAAATAAAATCTCAGGGACAAGATGTTACATCATCAGTATATTTCATGAAGCAAACCATCAGCAATGCCTGTGGAACAATTGGACTAATCCATGCTATTGCCAACAATAAAGACAAGATGCACTTTGGTAAATAATTTTTCATTACTGCTACCTTCCCCCTGCTTAAGTTATAAGTTAACTTACTGAGCAGTAGGTGGTGTTCTAGTTCTTTCTTTCAAAGTATCAAATAAAGCTTTTCCTCCCTTCTTTCTTTTATAATGGGAATGTATATACTGTTAGGGGAAATATTAATACTCCCCAGGTTTAACAAATAGCTTAAGCCCTATCATTTATCCCAATATTCTTATATTCCTAACTTACCAGTAAAAGGGTTTTACCTGAGAAGTAGTTAGCATGCTTCTAGTATTTTCATATCTCAGTCTCTTTGAGATAGCAAGGCTTTTCAATTTTATCATCTTTAATATTCTCAGAATCTGGATCCACCTTGAAAAAATTCCTGGAGGAGTCTGCATCAATGAGCCCTGAAGAACGAGCCAGATACCTGGAGAACTATGACGTCGGTACCTTTTTCTGTCTTGATCTCATGTGTGGGCAAAATTCTCTGGGACTGTAGATTCTTTTGGGGGGTTTGTCTTGAAACCGTATATTATGCAATTATGGATTTTTGTTGTATCCATTAAAACAGCCCTTTTGTACTTTTGTAACATTATCTGAAATATCCATAAATGTTGATAAATTGCCACTTCTTTTCTATGTCCAGAGCTGAATGAGAGAAAAAAGGCAATTTGATTTAACAATTTATAAAATATCTTATGATTGACTGTTCCTTACCATTCCCTCCCTATAATAAATATATGCTTGGCAATACCCTGTGTGTCTTTCACTGGGAATTTGGAACAAGGCTGAAGACCAATGGAAAAAACAAAGGTTTAAAGGTAGATGTTAGAATATTCTCTAGCTATTTTATCAGTGTAATATTTTTGCATGTGTGAGGACACAGGCCACATAGTCTAAGACGTTTTAAATGATTGTACCTTTTCATAGAATTTAGATTGGTATTTACATTTTATTCTATTTGAAATCTATTTTTCTTTTGAAGGCTTTTTACCTTTTAATGACATTATTAAGTAGATTGTAAGTTCTTTGAAATTAGAAACAGTATAGTGTACAAATTATTTGGCTAGAACAATGTGTTAGGCAGAGTTTGTGCCCAATAAATCCATTGACTTGATTATGTTGTTTTAGCATTCTAATGTACTCTGATTATTTTAAGTTGTATTTTCTTTAAGAAAACCTGCTGATCTCATAAAACGTCTTTATTTTACATAAAAATAAAATGAACAACATAAAAGTCACCAGTAATCCCACCAATGAGAGGTAGCCACCATTTATGTTTTTAATAGGGAATATATAATTGTATGCACAATATTTTAAAACAAAAATTTGATCACACTGTAATATTGTTTTATAACTTGCTTTTTTCACGTAACTTATCACAAACATATTACATACCAGTAAGTATATATTTGACATCATCATTTAATGGCTGCGTAGCTTTCCATAGTGTAGTATTTTATTTAACCAATAAATTATTGTCAGAAATTTAATATTTTTCCCTTTTTTTCACCATTTGAAAAAATACTACAAGGTATATCATTGTAGCTAAGTCTTTGCAAATATCATTAGTGATATATAATTATGTACAGTTATATGTAAATATATAAACTCCTAGAAGAGAAATTGCTGGACGAAATAGTTTGCATGTTTTTAAAGCTTTGATACTTATTGCCAAATTGCCATTCATAAAGGTACTTTCACCCGTAGTTTACTTTGACTGTTTCTCTTTGTTAATAGTGCCTATTATAAGAGCATTTTTGTTAATAGTGCCTATTATAAGAGCTTTTTTTTTTTTTTTTTAAGTTCAGGAACCTAAAATCTCTAGCTTCTGTTAAATGCATGCCTTTTGCTCCACATTTCTAAAGTGCTGACTGAAGCTGCATGATTAAGCATAAATACAGCCAGAGCTGCAGAATAGCATGTAACCTGGAGAAACAGATGAGCTAAGCTTCTTCAGTCTCTATCTGTGAGATGCTTACTTTATTCTAGTCTCAGTTGAATAAAGTGTTAAATGTTAGTTCCAGCAATTAAATAAGGTAAATGACTCCCACTTACCCCTGGCAATTACAAATAAGCAGATACTCAGTTTCCTAAGGTTTCAGAGATTTGAGGGTTGGAAAGCACAGCAATTCATTTGCTTACTCAGAAATCATTCTTAAATATTTAGTGTTAAACTGTTCCAAAAATCTCCTCCGATTTGTTTCTTAACAAGGCTTTAGATGTTAAAATTTAGCATTGTTGTTTTCATTTAAAAAGTTGGATATAGTCATTTGTTCCTGTTAATACTTTATATTCTTATTACAGGCCATTCGAGTTACTCATGAGACCAGTGCCCATGAAGGTCAGACTGAGGTATTTCACATTTTTCAAAACTTTTCCTGCCACTTGTAAATTTAACCATAGTTCTATTGTATGACATGTAGTTTTAGAAAATTATTGGGATTTTTTTTCCTTTGAGGGAATTTGCTTACGTAAAAGTAGTCATAAAGTAGCCCAAGAACATGTTTTGACAAACTGTCAATATGCACTTTGATGACAGCCATCTCAGTTTGTCTAGTCATTTAGACAGATGCAGATTGTGTGCTGTTTGCTTTGGCTAACGGGTGGTCTTCGTGTTCCCCATCAGGTTCCTTTGACTTGCAAGTATTTTGAGAAAAATACCTGCCCTGTAGTAAAGGTAGATAGCCAGTATGGTTTTCAAGAGCCTTTATCATGCTCAGCTTCTAGCAAAAAGCTGTAACATTCTCTTTACTCAGGAAATCTGTTCTGGGGCAATGTGATGGTCTTCACCATCTTTACTCTGTTAGCTAGTTATTTCTTCAGATAGGTCACCTCTCCTCTCCTTCTCTTGTCCCTTTTTTCATTCTCTTTTTCATGAGGGATTCCCTCCCTCCATTTCTCCTTTTTCTTCCCTCAAACCTCACCCTCCCACTCTTGGGGGAAGTTTGTCAGAAGGTATTTCAGTCAAAATGAATAGAGTTTAATTAAAATCATTTGGTGTATTTATAACACATTTAAGTGTTAATACCAGAGAATTATAGATTTTCTTCTTTCTTATCCTATGCGTGACTTGGAACCATACTTTTTCATGTACAAAGATGACATTGCCTTTATGCTTTAAAAATACTTGAAAAAGGGCTTCCCTGGTGGCACAGTGGTTGAGAGTCCGCCTGCCGATGCAGGGGACACGGGTTCGTGCCCCGGTCTGGGAAGATCCCACGTGCCGCGGAGCGGCTGGACCCGTGAGCCATGGCCGCTGAGCCTGTGCGTCTGGAGCCTGTGCTCCGCAGCGGGAGAGGCTACAACAGTGAGAGGACTGAGTACCACAAAAAAAAAAACAAAAAAAAAACCTTGAAAAAATACTGATTTAAAAGTATTGAACTTAAATATTCCCACTATCTTCAAAAAAATTTTTTTAAGGAGAAAACAATTTGATACTATGATATAACTGCAGTTTTTCATAGCTCTGACTGGTAACTGTGAATGTTTATAATAAAACCACTTAGGAATTTAAACATTAATTCTCCATGTAATTGTATCATAGTTTCTTGGTTGCTCTCAGGTTCTGCTTTCAGATGTGTGTACCATTGCTTTCTGACTAAGTTTACATAACAGACGCACACACACACAGTGGCATGTCTAAGTGGTTTCGACACCATATTGGAAATGAACGGGATGCTCTGTTTTTTGTATTGCTTTTTACGATCTTGAGCATGTTCTTAATCTTCACTGTGTTTTGCTTTTTTTGTTTACAAATTTGTAGTGTTAAAATTAGCAGTGATGGGCTTCCCTGGTGGCGCAGTGGTTGAAAGTCTGCCTGCCGATGCAGGGGACACGGGTTCATGCCCCGGTCTGGGAAGATCCCACATGCCGCGGAGCGGCTGGGCCCATGAGCCATGGCCGCTGAGCCTGCGCGTCCGGAGCCTGTGCTCCGCAACGGGAGAGGCCACAACAGTGAGAGGCCCGTGTACCGAAAAAAAAAAAAAAAAATTAGCAGTGATGGTGAAGATCAGCATGAAATTATTGTAAAATATGAAAACCGTTAATTGTAGTAAAGCAGTTAAATGCTTTAATACCTGTTTACTTAAAAAATTGTCTTTATGGTGCCTCCTCTTGCCTCCCTTTTGGCCTTTATCCAAATTACGGCTTTTAATACCTCCTTTTAGATGATGTTCACATCTCTTCTCTAGACGTAAACTCCTTCCCGCTGTAGACTATTTTATTTTATATGATTCCTACTATTTGCATTTTAGCTATTTGTTTTCATATTCTTTTTCATTTATTTAAGATGTATATTTTTTTAACATCATAACAGCTCTGAAATTAGGGTGTATCTTACAGTTGATTTTGTAATTTACTTGGTGGTATTTCTTTCTTTAGTTGTACATAAAATGATGCATCTTAAAACCACTGGTGCCTTAGATTTGCTGAAATGTGGTGTCATGTCTCCCTTACTGTGGCTCTTCGACCTAGCATTGGTGTTCGATTCCTGTGGGTATGCCCCAGAGTATCCAACACCATTCCTTGTGCATAGGCACAACACATAATTATTAATTCACCAGAATTAGCTCAAAACTAACCTTAGTGGTGTAAAAACTACCAAAAAAGACTAAATCTTGGTGTTCTGTAGTCCCCTGAGTAAACCAAACATACTATTAGCCACTGTTCCTCAATAGGGCACTATTAACATTTTGGGATGAGCTCAGCTCTTTGCTGTATGGGCTGTTTTGTGCATTCCAGGGTGGAATATAGATTATTATATTCTAGCCACTGTATGTTAGTGACTCCCAGTCACTGAGAGAACAAAAACCCACACCATACATTTCCAAATTCAGTATCAACCACCTTAAAACTCCTGCACCAGGGACAGGTTTTGCGATCACTTTATTTCTGGCTCATCTACCATCTGTGGACTTAAGAGTCTTTGACATATTATTATCTCCATTGCTCTCTGTATTCCAGCACACTATTTTTTGTCAGTTCCTATGACACACCTCAGTCTTTCCCATTTGTATTTGTTTGGTTTTGCTGCCATAGCAAAATACCACAAACTGGATGACTTAAACAACAGAAATTTATTTTCTCACAGTTCTGGAGGCTAGAAGTCAATATCAGGGTGCCATCAGGGTTGGTTTCTGGTGAGGCCTCTCTTCCTCACTTGTAGACGGGTGTCTTTTCACTGTGTCCTCACATGGCTTTTCTTCTTTGTGCACTTGCAGAGAGAGAGAAGTCTCTAGTGTCTCTTCCTCTTCTTATAAGGACACCAGCCCTGTTGGATTAGGGCCCATCCTTATGACCTCATTTAATCTTAATTACTTCTTAAACGCTCTGTCTCCAAACACAGTCACATTTGGGATTAGGGCTTCAGTATATGAATATTTGGAGAACATTGTTCAGTCCATAGTACCATTTTTGTGCTTTGTAAGGGCCCAGTTCTTGTCCAGGTATACCCTTTCACTTTACATAGTTGGTACCTTCTCATCCTTTAGGTTTCACCTTAAAAGTCATTTTTCAGAGAGGTTTTCTTTCATTACCGTTAAGTAGGGCCACCTCAGTGAATTTTCTGTCATAAAACCCTTTTTATTTTCTTCCGGGCATTTTTTAATCTACAATATGTTTTTTTGTTTGTTTATTCCATTTATTTCATAGAATAGGAGTCCCATGAGGACGTGGGTCTTTTTTGTCATATTTACCTTTAATCCCCAGGACAGTGCTTGGCATTGGACAGTATATAGGCATTTATGAAAAAGTGCATAGTATAAAAGTAAGGAGCACAGGATGTAGGTTTGTATACTGACTCTACTATTTAGTAGCTTAGGCAAGATACTTTCCTTAGCATAAAATGAAAAGAATAGCATCTACCTTATGGGATTGCTGTGAAGATTAATGAGTTAATCATATAAAGTGCTTAAAATAGTGCCTGGTATTTAATGGGCCCTCAGTAAATACTAGGTGGTGATTTTGTTTTACCAGGCTTTCAGAAAAATGAATATGAGTGACAGAGGATGAGCTGAAGCAATAGGGTGAAGCCAGATCAAGGGGTGGCTTGAATTTTATAAACGATGGGGAGCCACCAAAGATGGTATGTTTAGCGTTCAGCACATTGAGTTTAAGGTGAGTAATGGGTCATCTGTGTAGACGTTGGATATGGAGTCTAAAGCTCTAGGGCGATATCTGGAGTTCTGTATTTGGTCGGAGAGTAGTTAGAACCTTGAGAATTCTACAGAGGGAGAATAGTGGTGAACCACAGTGAATCCCTGGGGCACATAGGTGCTAAAGGAGTGGGTGGAAGAAGAGGAGCCAGTAATAACAGTGTAATAACAACTGACGTCATTGATACTCTCTGTCAGAACGCTTTCATGGGAATGGAGTAGGCAGGAGCCTTATTGCATGCAGAGACTTGTAGACGAAATGAGAGATCAGTAAGATGAGCCACCAAAACGCAGTAGCCTCTTTAGAAGATTGGCCGTAAATGCGGCGAAAGACTAGTTGTTTACTTGTATGTTCTGAATCCCACCATGATTGTCTGGCCGACTCTGGCTAATCCAGAAATTTGGATGGTAGCCCCACCTCACTTATGCTTCATTAACCTACGCTGGAAGTTTCTGCTTTCATGTTTCACTTAAGTTTGGGAAGATAGAAGAACAACAATGGGATATGAGGAAATTAAATTAAAAGTGTTTTTTTAAATTGTGAACAAATACAGTGATACAATAATGGAAACAGTATGCAAATCAAACGTAAAGGCAAGAAAAGAAAAATCCAAAAGAATATTTTATTTGCCTTCAGACTCTAGTTTTACTTCATCAATACTTATCTAAAAAGCCATTTCTAAAGTTTGTGATTTGCCCATATTAATTTAGGAGCCAGCCCAGATATGAGTAGAGATCTCCTGATGATTTATTGTTTATTTAACTTTTTACAAAAAGAATAAATTTATTATATTGCTCAGGAACCTCCATACAAATTTATAGTAATAATGAAGAATAATAGAAACTGACACAATTGTTCTATGTATGTATTAAACAAACATGCCAGTATGGAAAATGTAGCAAAAAATGCTTTTAGTAGTTATGGTTTTTTTTTTTAACTTCAAATCTTTTTTTAGCTAATTTTAGAACAGTCGAAATCAAACATTTTTGTGGGACTTTTTTCTTAATATTTTATCATGAGTATTTTCTTCATCAAAACCTCTTTATAAATAATTCCTTATGGCACTGTACTCTCATGTGAATGAACCATAATTTACTTTCCAGTAACCTTAACTTTTGATATTTAGATTGTTTTCAGTTTTTCAAGTTAAACGCATAACTTCATTGAATATCTTTGTTTATTCATATATTCATTCTAGGTTCTTTCTTTAAGATCATTTCCTATAGGTAGAATTACCTTGAGTCAAAGGGATGAACGTTTTTCAAGTTCTTGTTACATAATATGAAATTATTGTCTGTCTTTCATTTGATTAACCTAGTAATCTGTTTGAGCACCTACTATGCCAGGTATGGTGCTAGCAACTATATATACAGAGATAAATAAGATGCAGTGTGTGTCTTCGAGGATCTCTTACTTCAATGGAGATAGCTTCAAAAATAGCCATTACCGGTGTTGAATTCTATTTTTAAATTTTGGCTTGTTTGATAGAGGGAAATAATGTGGTTGATTGCTAAGACCATTCAAAGATCTGTTGTAAAAGTTTATGAAATGAATTTCAATCATGAAATTAAATTGTAATTAATTTACAAGTGAAATGTGTAATCTGCTTTGGTTAGTGTTGTCCTATAAGAGAAGGTGTTTTTGACTATTGGGAAAGCAGTGGGTAAGTTCTGATTTCAAGTATGTGCTCATGTATATGTATACACAATTTTAAATAAATTGTGTATGTGTGTATGTATATGTATGTGTCTAGTTGGCTTTTCTGGCCCAATCAGTGCAGAATGTCAGTGATGGGGGAGGAAATAGTGTCAAGTTTTATCTTTATTAGTTGTATAAGTATAGTTTGCATGGCTTCATTTTACTCTGAAGTATAGTTTTTCATTATTTTGATTATGTTAGAATTACAAGGAGTTAAGATGCTCTCACATTTATTTTCCTTCTTTAGGGATTTATTTTCTTCTTTCCTTGACTCTGAAAGAAACGAAAGATATTAGGAAGAAACTTAGTTCTTATAGAATGTACAATTTAAGGTCCTGATTGTTTTGGGAGAATCAGATGGGAACTGTAAATGAAACTCAGATGCAAGTACCATGCATTTTAAGCTGTATAGTCCAGTTTTGTCAAGAAATCTGAAATTGCATCTTTCTGATCTTTCTTTTTGTTTTCCATTTATTTTCCATATCCCATTTTCTCTATTCCATTCCAACATGATGTAAGGGAAATCCTTTTGGGGCAACTTCATTTTATGTCATTCTTAAAACTGAGAAATGCTCTGGAACTTCTGTCCTAACTCCTTACACTTTTGCCTTTTTCTCTCCTTCTGTTATCATTTTTTCTGTATATCATTCCCTGAATAGAAGCTGGTTTAAAGCGTATGTGTGGAGTTGAATGGGAGAGCTGAGTTTGAAGGAGGAAGTACAAATTAGGATTAGTCATAGTGGGGGAAATATTATTGAAATGGTTCTTTTTCTGATCCTTTGTTTTCAAGCAGTGATATTGTGTCTCCTTACATGTAATCAGTTCTTCTTTATCTAATATCACTTGAAAATGAATGATGGTTAAATGGATTAAATTAGTTGTTGAAAGGGTCAGAATGTAGTTACTACTCTGTCCTGTTTACACTTTTTTCCCTTTCTTAGGTTAACAAATATTTTGTCCTAAATGAATCAAAATAGTCTGTTTTTTATTCTTTCTGCATCATCTTCTTGTTCTTCTTATTTTCTCCAATATCAGGGTTTTGGAAAAGGAGATATATAACTATTATTATTTTAAAGTAAATTCTTATATTGAACTCATCAGTTGACTCTTCCAGACCTGACTAGATGTAATTCTTCTATCTAAAAATGTCTCCAGCAATAAAAATAGAGTTGAGGTTGTAATGATATTTGAGGATGGTGGATTTTTCTGTTTGTTTTGTTTTAACCACAACTTTCCAAAACAAAGCGTTAAGATTTAAGATTCTTTTCGTTTGTAGTCAATGAGAATCTTATTGGAGCTACTCTCAAATTGTAAAAAAATAATAATAATAATAAAGAATTTCTGGGACTTAGTTTTTGGCCAGCTTAACAATGGTAAGCTTGAGTTTAATGTAAAGTATAGAGATATAGGTCATTATCTTAATAGAGATTTTGGAGAATTGTTAACGGAAGTGAGAAAATACAGTTGTTAAACCAGTAAGAGAAAAAAGTCTTTAAAGAATATCTAGAAATCTGTGGGTATCTTGATTTATTAGGTGAGCAAAATGAAGAAATTTGCCATTTTCCATGGAATATGTAGTGGTATTTTGTGTATTTCGGCATCTAGCTCATGTTTCACTTTGACTTCTTTGCCAACTGAACATGGATACTTTGTAGGAAAGTTTGCATCTTTTGCATGAATCTGGTTTTACTTTCCTATTTTAAATTTGGACCTCAAATTTAGTGTAATTCAATGTATTATACTGAAATTTATTCAAATCTACAGGAGTCCATTTGGAATTAATTTATAATTTTGACTTTAAACTTTTAAAGTTTTATATATGTGTACATATCCTCATGCATGTATGCCTACATTTATAATTTTACTTCTTTTCATGGCACTTGGAAGCCCTAGAGAAGTTCCTAATTTTCTTCCTTTCCATGTGCCATTTTTTTAGACTCAGTGGTATCTCTAAAGTTTGAAAGGACATGTCCTATTCTGGAAATAAATTTAATTGTCATGATCAAGTATGTATTTTATCAGCAGGTCAATAAAAGGAATGATTTTGTAGGTATTTAAGACAAAAGAGTCTCACCATGAGATACCTGGGGTTGCTGGAAACATTGGGAATCATTTTGGGGTGTTACAGTATCAGTCTTGATTATTCTTAAGTGTCATTTATGGGTGAATGCAATGGAAATTGACATGCTTATCAATTGCCAAGTATTCTCATCTTCTTAAATTCTCACTGCTTTTAAAAGTATGTCTGTCATCTTATTATAATGATGGTTACCATTTACTGAACGCATCTTATGTGGTAGGCATTATACTAAGCACTGTGTGTACCCTACTCTAATCTTCTCAATTCCTTAAGATAGATGTTATCCCATTTTACAGACTGGAAGACAAAGAAGTTACTAACTTGTCCAAAGTCACACAGCTAGTAAGTACTGTCCATGCTCTTAAGGCAACAAAATGTATAGATAAATAAAAATTGCTAAAACAAACAAGCTCTTAGTCAACAGTAGATTTTTCCTTATATTAAACATAAAGTCTTACCCATAAACCAACCACAGTCTTTTGGTAATTATGTTATCTGTATTTTGGAAAACAGTAATTATTTTAAGTACCTACCAGCCAATGATCCCTTTATATTTAGGAAATTACATTGTTATAATGATTTTTTTTTAGTAACAGGATGCCCTTTTAGATGGGAAAACATTTTGGGTATAAGCCAAAATCTACTTGCTTTATTTTAACATTTTAGAATAATTTAGATTTAAGCACTTAGGGTAAACTACCAAACACTTGATTTCTTAATAAAGAAGTAATACTAGTCTGACCCTCTGCCCCCTTTGTTAAAAGGTCTGTATCATTTCTTTTTAGCCTTTACAACATTTCTAATTCTTTGGTTATTATTAAGTACTCTAAAGAGTAATCTGTTTTTTGTACACCCAGAGAATGTATATTAACTGAAGGAAAAGTAATTTGGCTTTTTAGACCGACACACTCTTTCCACCTTTTTTTTTTTTAATTATTTATTTTTGGCTGTGTTGGGTCTTCGTTTCTGTGCGAGGGCTTTCTCTAGTTGCGGCAAGCGGGGGCCACTCCTCATTGCGGTGCGCTGGCCTCTCACTATCGCGGCCCCTCTTGTTGCAGAGCACAGGCTCCAGACGCGCAGGCTCAGTAGTTGTGGCTCATGGGCCTAGTTGCTCCACAGCATGTGAGATCCTCCCAGACCAGGGCTCAAACCCGTGTCCCCTGCATTGGCAGGCGGACTCTCAACCACTGCGCCACCAGGGAAGCCCCTCTTTCCACCTTTTTATTAAAGGTTTGAAAATTTTTTTTTTTAGACTTCATGACATTTCTAATTTTGTGGTTATTAAACAGTTTAAAGGGTAGTTGACTCATTTTTTCATATACAAAGTGACATACACATTAACTGTGAAGGAAAAGTAATTTGGCCTTCTGGGACCCAGGTATTTTGGTTTCTTTCTGAACTAGTTATAACTTTGAAGATAGAAAAATTTGAACTGTTGATTGTTTGGGGAATACAGCTAGAGATAGTAATAGGTTTGCCTCTATGAATTAGGTAGTTGACAGTTGATGGGTGGGTGGCTTTGTGTGAGATGAAAACACTGAAATTGGAGCCAGGAGTCATGGGTTCTGCCTCTGCTTTGAGAGTCACTAGTTATACGACTGTGGGCAAGTCAACTAAGTCCTTGTGCCTCTAAAAGACCCCGACACTGTTCTGATGCTCATGGGCTGTGTCCAAATGGCTCACCCTGTATTTTTTTTTTTTAACTCAAGAGGATTTAAGTCAGAATCAGAATGCTTAAAAATCTCAAAATGAATGTCTATACCTAATTCCTTTATGCAAAAAATATTTGTTAAACTCCTTAGAGTACTTTCTGAAGAGCAAATCATTTAATTCCTAGGGTTTTTGAAAAGCCTGTTCTGGTTTTTTCAAAACTGTAATGAAGAGATAGGTTATATTGCAGTGGTGTATGTGAAGTCACATTATACCGTTGCAGACCCACGCAGTAAGCAGAGGGGGCACGGGTTCAGTGTTAATGTCCTGGCAGACAGTGATGTCATTAATAATTCTAATGAAATACATAATTTTTGACAACTTTGGATTCCTCTACCAGAACTGAAAAACTGAGGAAGTGAGTTCTTTATTCAGATGCTCTAGAAAGTGAGCTCTTTATTAAAATCTTCTGAAAGACTCAAGAATAAGCTGTAGATATTTGATCCTTTCCAGTCAGTATGGAAAGGAAATTGGCTATTTATTCTGAAGATTCTACTCACAGTTTAAATTTTCATATTTGAAAGCAAAGCTAACTTAGTTACTTCGGTAGCTAATATTATGACAACGTAAAAGTTGGTGAATATGTCTTTAATATTTGTAATTCTAAGAGAAAGCCTAGGAATATTAAGATTCCATAGTAACGTTCTTCATATCAGTCTTTTCATCTCTTAAAAGAATATTACTTGAAAGTCCTTTCCTGAAACTAACACAATATTGTAAAGCAATTATACTCCAATGAAGATGTTAAAAAAAAAAAAGAAAGTCCTTCCCTGAATTATCATATAAACTTTCATTGGAATTGAAAATATATGTGATGTACACAGTTATGTCTATATTATGAATTAAATTATCTTTACAAATTGTACAGTTGGAAAAGATGTGTATATATTGTGTTCCTTTAGCTTTAGGAGGTAGAAGTAAATATGACTAGAGTAAAAATTTAGAATTACTGTTTCTAATGTTTAACAACTCAACATATTCATTTACTTATGGAAAACTAGTATACTAGCAATATGATAGTGGATAAAAGGTTTTTCTAAGAGCATTACAAGGTAGTTACAAGTAAGATAGTCATAATGTAGTAACGTACTGTCCTGTATTTGATATTGTAAAACAGTTGCCAAATAGAAACACATGCACACACACATGAACCTTGATGTATGGAACTCATTCAGGAGGGTGTGCTTTTGAACATATCCTTTCTTTTTTTCATTCCTTCCTCTTATATATGGAAAACGTGATGAGCAAAAAGAGGGCTAAAATTACCCATAGATAATCTGATAATGTTTGGGCAAAAATTGTATCTTCATCTTTAAATAGAAATGATCATAATTTCTACCTTAGTACGATCATTGTGAGACTCTATAGCATCCACAGTTTAGAACATTTGGTATGTAATAGTAAGCACTCAGTGCTAGCTATTATTATTGTTGACTGATGAACATATAAAGATACCTGTGTGAATGTATTTACTACAGCATAGTTTATAAATGTAGAAAACTAGAAACAAACTAAAGATGCTATAATATGTTTATGGTGCATCTATTTAAGGAATAATATGTTGTTGTGAAAAATAATGTACATATATACTTACTGAGGTGGATAGATGCCCAAAATATATGGAAAGTGAAAGCAGCGTGAAGAATATGATTTTTTTCCTTGTAAAAAATGTTAAAAATTTTAACAAATTGCTAAAGGTCAAGTATAGGCTGGTATGATACTATAAAATCCCTGTAAGCAGTGCCAAAGGGGAGCTCACATCCACTCTCCACAGACCTCACTGGGTGCCTATAAGCATAAACTAGGGACAAGGCAAGAGAGAGGCCCAAGGTGCAGGCCTGGGGGGAGGAAGCAGCTTCTACTTTGGGAACAGCCTGGATTCTTCTCCCCTGTGGAATAAAACCTAACAATGCTGGGACAGAAAACCCTCCCTGGAGAAGGGAACAGACAAAACTACCCCTTCAGGGGAGGTATAGGAAACTCCTATGAGAGAAATCAATGGAGGAGGGAAGGATCCCATGGAAAGCCTTGTCCTTGATATCCAGGTACAAACAACCTACTTATGATGGAGGCTGAACCATGTCAACAAAGAATGCCTTCACCTTCCCACCATTAGACCAGCCAGCACCAACAAACAAGTGTCAAATGTGTGGGGTAGGCCAAGAGCGTGAAGAGAGACCTTCTCTGAGGCATAGACTCTGAGAAAAATCCTAAAGCTATGAGTGGAACAAGAACGTTGAAAAAGAAAGCATTCAGCAACCCAGCTCCTACCCTAAGCACACAGTAATGCGAGGCAGATTTTAAGCTGGTAGATTACTGAGGATGACCATAGCAAAAACAAACCAAACAGCACAACTTCTAACTAGATTGACTCAACTCCACACACTAAAGCCCTAGCAGAAGAGGAGGCATGCCCATTCCCAGACATAAATACATTTGTCTCAGTCTCTCTGCTCCTACACAGGATGTGTGCCTTTTAAACAAAAATTATAAGATGAAGAAAACAAGAAAAATAACACACTGTCACAAGACAAAGGAATCAACAGAATCAAACTCAGATATGATCCAGGTGTTGGAACTGTCAGATGCAACTTAAAATAACTGTGATTAATATGTTAAAGCCTCAAGTAGAAAAGGTAGACAACAGATACCAACAGATGGGGAATATCAACAGAGAGTTGGAAGCTCTAAGAAAGAATCGAATGGAAATCTAGTAATTAAAAACACAGTATCAGAGGTGAAGAATGCCTTTAATGGATTTGCCAGTAGACTTGCAAATGTTGAGGAAAGAATCAGGAAATGTGAAGATAAATTGCTAGAAATTTACCCAAACTGAATCACAAAAATAAAAAATCATGGGAAGAAACCCCACAAAACCCCCCAGGTCACCCAAGAGCTGTGGATCAATTTCAGATGATCTAATATGTGCAGGTAGAATCAGAAGGAAAAGAGAGGGACTTCCTTCGTGGTCCAGTGGTTAAGACTCCGCGCTCCCAGTGCAGGGGGCTTGGGTTCGATCCTTGGTCAGGGAACCAGATCCCACATGCTGCAACTAAAGATCCTGCATGCTGCAACTAAAGGATCCCGTGTGCCACAACTAAAGATCCCACATGTCTCAACGAAGATCCCACACGCAGGATCCCTTCGTTGCTACGAAGATACCATGTGCTGCAACTAAGACCTGGTGCAGCCAAATAAATAAATATTTTTTAAAAAAAAGAAGAAAAAGGTTTTAAAATGAATTCGATGGAACAAAAATATTTTTCAAAAATAAAGGAGAAATAAAGTCTTTTAGACAAACAAAAACTGAGAGAATTCATTACAAGCTTACCTGCCCTACAACTTGAATCTACACAAAGAATTGGTGAGCACTGGAAATGGAACAAGTGAAGGTAAATATAAAATAAATTTTGTTTTTTAAATTGTTCTAAAGAATGATTAAGTGCTCATGGATAGACCATATTATGGATCAGAAAATAAATCTTAAAAAATTTTTTTAAAATTTAAATTATACAAAGAATATTTTCTAACCATAATGGAATTAAATTAGGAATTAATAACAGTAAAAAGTATCTGGAAAATCCCCATATATTTAGAAATTAAACAATACACTTCTAAATAGCTTGTTGGATCAAAGAGGAAGTCTCAGAGAACATGAGAAAACATTAAAAAAAATTTTTTTAATTGAAGTATAGTTGATTTACAGTGCTGTGTTAGTTTCTGGTGTACAGCAAAGTGATTCAGTTATACATATATACGTATATTCTTTTTCATATTCTTTTCCATTATGGTTTATTACAGGATACTGAATATAGTTCCCTGTGCTATACAGTAGGACATTGTGTTTTATCTATTTTTTATATAGTAGTTTGTATCTGCCAATTCTGAACTCCTAATTTATCCCTCCCCTAACCCCCTTTCCCCTTTGGTAACCATAAATTTGTTTTCTGGAAAACATTTTGTATTGAAAGAAAAATTATTAAATATATCCAAATTTACAAGTTGCAGCTAAATCAGGGATTAGAGAAAAATCTGTAACATTAAATGCTTATAGTAGAAAAGAAAAGGCAGGGGTTAGAGAAAAATCTATAGCACTAAATGCTTATAGTAGAAAAGAAAAAAGGCTTCAAGTCAGTGATCTAAGTTTTTACCTAAAGGTAGCAAAAAAAAAAAAAAAAAAAGAGCAAATTATCCCTAAAGCACGCACGAGGAAGAAATAATTAAAAGTGAAAATCAGCGAAATTCGTTATTGTTCTAGAGGTCCTATAGCCAATGCAGTAAGGTGAGAAAAAGAAACAAATGGCATATGGATTGGAAAGGAAGAAATACAGATGTCTGTATTCACAGAGAGCATGATTTTTTTATGTAAAAAACCTGTATATTAAAAAATGTGGGAAGGGGACTGTGTGTTAATGTCATAAAAGACAAAGGCTGTTGGAAATGCTCCAGGTTAAAGGATACTGAAGAGACATGACAAAAAAATTCAATACCTGCTCCCAGATTAGATCCTGAGGGGAAATGCTACAAAGGACATGAATGGATCAACTGACAAAATTAAAATATGGATGGAAGGTTAGACAGAAGTCTAACGTGACACCCAACCTACACACATCCTAACACAGCCCATATCTATATGAAATTATGAAGGTGATAACTGCTGTTATAAAAGAGAATTTTCTTTTTTAATTAATTAATTATTTTTGGCTGCATCGGGTCTTCAGTTCTGTGCACGGGCTTTCTCTAGTTGCAGTGAGCGGGGGCAACTCTTCTTTGCAGCGCACAGGCTTCTCATTGCAGTGGCTTCTCTTGTTGCAAAGCACGGGTTCTAGATGCGCGGGTTTCAGTAGTTGTGGCATGTGCACTCAGTAGTTGTGGCTCGCAGGCTTAGTTGCTCCGCGGCATGTGAGATCTTCCCGGACCAGGGCTTGAACCTGTGTCCCCTGCATTGGCAGGCGGATTCTTAACCACTGCGCCACCAGGGAGGCCCCTGGTTCACGGATTCTTAACCACTGTGCCACCAGGGAAGTCCAAGAGAATTTTCTTAGTCTTAAGAAATACTGAAGTATTTAGGAGTAAAGGACCATGATATATATAACTTATCCTCAAATGGTTCAGGAAGAAAAAAAAACAACTATGTAGAGAGACAGGAAGAGAGCAAGAGAGTGTAAGTACAGATGATAAAAGCAAATCAGAATAAAATGTCATAGGTAAATCTAGGTGTTTCCTGTACTCTTTTTATTTTTGTAACTCTTTGTAATTTGAAATTTTTTTTTAAGTTTTAAAAAACATTCTTCAAAAATGGCAAAAGAAGAGAGCCATCATATTTGAAGTTAGAAATCACTTTTCTCCCAGTAAGCACTGTGAGGGATGAGGTAATGTCTGCCTCCAGAACAAAGACAAGTTTGCTTACTGCTTATTATAATACATCAGTTTCCCCAAGCCCAGTGTTCCTCTCCTATAATGCAGCCCATTGTGTGTGCAGCCGTCCATCTGGGCCCTCTGTGTTGCCCTCATGTGAACTGACACTAACATAGTGATGATCGTGCTCCTTGCTGGGCTATGAGTAAAGTCCTTTGTCTCTGACACAGCGTCTCATGTCTTCTGCCAGCACCTATGAACAAGTAACAGGATAACTTTTTAGATGGGAGGGGTAAAGTCAGATCCCAGACCTGATAGTCTAGTCCTCTGAACATGTCATCCTCATTCCTATTTTTGTCTTTTTTCTCAACGCTGAATTCTTTGCTAGGAATACCTTTCCCATTTTGCCTGCCCAAACCTTATATGTTCTTTCAATGTATGCCTTTAGTTCTACTTCTGGTTTAGTAATCTCTCCTTCCCTAGATTCTTAGAAAATTTTTGTTTTCTCCACTACTCATTAGTCATCTCTTCCTCTCTTCCTTTACTCCATTTTCTTTCTCCATCCATTTTCCTTTTCCTCTTCCCCACTCTTCTGTCTTTCTCTTATTTAAATGTAATCAGATTGAATATGACAAACATGTTAGACTATGTGAGAGCAGGCACTTTATTATATACACCTTTGTTCCCATATAGAGCAAAGTATAGGATTCATCTATGTATTTCTAATTGATTGATTCTTACTATGAGCAGCTAAACTGTTCACAAACATGTTTTTAAAACCCTTTATTTTAGGTTATTGTATTATTTTACATAGATCAGAAGTACTAAGTAGGATCATAGGGTTTTCAGGGTTGAAAGAGTCTTAGAAATCATTCAAGGAAAACCCCTTTATTTTCCTAAAGAAAATAGGTCATGGTTAGTGAAATCCATTATCACTAAGCAAGGACTTATATCACTTTTTTTTTTTTACTTCTTCTCACTATGGTTGTTAGTGATTATAATTTTATCATACTGCTTTAAACTCAGTTTCATGTGCTGGTGTTATTTATTGGAGGCGACAATTGTAAAATTATCATTTGGATTACCATTAATAAGTTAGTGTTTATTAGCATGTGCATTTTGTGGAAAACTCTTAGGTCAGATTCACCTTTTGTGGTACAATAGTGTTTGAAAATGTGACTCCCAAAAATCTAATTTTAAGAGGATTACTCCTCTGCTCGTTGGAATCTGGTCTAATAAATTAGTATTAAAATCTTTTTCTTGGCCACTTAGGCTGTACACCACAGTTATTAAGATCATTGGATTCTAGAACTAGATTTCCTGTATTTGAATCCCAGCCCTGCCGCTTCCTGGCAGTGTGACCTGGGTTATGTTACTTAACCTCTCTGTGCTCTGATTTCTTATTTGTAAAATGGAGATAATTACAGTAACTATCTCATGGGTTACTGGGAGATTAAATGAATTAATACGTGTAAAGTGCTTAAAAGAGTGCCTGGCACAAAATAAGTGATACATATTTTAACTGTTTTTTTCTTTTACTAAAAGATGGCTAAATAATCCATGATAGTTTCCATTTAATTTTTCAGCCTAAGTAAGAGGATAGTTTATGCATGGCATCAGCTTCTGAGGGATTTGTTTCACTCCTCTATATTTTGAAGTTGTTTTTTTCCTTAGTGTTTATTACTGCTAAGGAATTCTTTTTACTAGTGCCTGTTACCATACAGTTTTCTTTTACACATAATTCTTTGTATGTGTTACGTGTTTTTTTTGTGTGTGTGTTCTTTTTTTTAAAAACAGTTTGATGTAATAATTCCACCTTAGTGACTTTTAAATAATTCCATGAGTCTGCGCTATACAAATGAGGGTAGTTTAGATGTGCACTTAACAGAAGCTATGGAATATAACCTGATACTTTGGTTATGTATTTCCACTTCACGTACCTTTAACTAATATTCATTTACGATCCTTTTCTAAATTATGATTGATTAAAAATACTAGACCATATAAATCCAAGTATGACCATACGGTGCTTTTAAGAATAACTGATCTCCCAGTAACGTGGTCTCAGTAAAATGTTCTCTTTTTTAATTATGTAGTCCTCTCCGCCATCCTCATCACAGCCTCATTCTAGCCACTGCAGAGCGAAGGCCTCATCATGGTGTCACCATGCATCCCTGCCCTGGGCCAAACGTAACCATGTAGGCCCTGCAAAGGCTACCAGTCCATCTCTCCGTCTTCGTCGCTGGCGACCCTTCTTACGCCTACCATCTTTGGGTCTCCATTCTGTTGTAAGTGTAGTCAATCTTCCATCTCTTCTTCCAGTGACAGGGGCAGTCCATTTTTTCCCTTAAACTTCTTCAGTCTTCAAAGCGCTTTTCTCTTGGTTCATCAACCATTAGCTTTTTCTCCCCCAGTAAGACTGCAAGCATACCTCTATGTTTTGCAGTCCAGCTTGACTCTCACCAGTGCCTTGGTGAACATCCATCTTTCCACTCCATATAACACCAACAGGTGCCTGCCTTTTGATGAGTGCTGATCGACATTCATGATAATGTTTAAGTTCCTGTCAGTTGTTAAAGTGAATATGTATTCTCTTACCCTTCATCTTTCCAATTTCATTTAGTTGACTCAGGTCAACAAATGCTGTGTATTGTCTGAGTTCTTTGCCATCTCTTACTTTATTTTTTTTCATGTTTCTGAACATGACTTTAGTCTCTTGTCATGCTTTGGGGTTATTTTACTCACTCTATCCTTAATCTAAGCCTCCATGGTGTAGGGTGTTTCATCTAAGCTATTTTATTCCCTGAGGTGGCTCAGGTACTTGGTTTAATCTTGATCCAATCTTCCCTGCCTATTCAGTTTCTAAAGATCTTTTCTCAAGTAGGAGGTGACGATTTTTCTCCTTGTGAATTGATATAGACTTCCCACAAATTTTATAATTTCTCCTTTTTAAGTTGATAATATTAGCAAACTGTTAAAAAGTACATTTGTTCTTGTAATTGTGCTAATTACCTAATTACCTTAAATGTTGAGGTTGATGATGGAATTCTAATAATTCTCATAATTGAAATAAGATGCAGGATAGCAACTATAGTTCTTGTCTTTCTGATGTTTTAGAAAATTAATGGTAATGACTATAGCTTGACAGAGCCTACCTAGAAATGCTACATCCGAAAGATTTGGTGTATGCCATACATTTATAAGAAACTTGACACTTCAGTAAATCATCGTGACTTTTGAAGCCAGAGGAAGTCTGATTACACATACTTTCATGCTTAAAAAAATTAAAAGTTGGTGTCAGACATTCTTTCCTTCCCCTTATTTACTCTTCTAGAGCTATTCTCAAACTATGAGGTGGAGTCTTGGCACTTTTCCTTAAACATCTGCTTCCACCAAATATCAGTATAGTCATCAAAATAGCCTTTCGTCCACAAACTGGTATCAACAGACTGGTGTCTCCCTATTTCATTATCCTCATTGGGTCACAACATGCGTTTGTCGTATTTATCCATCTGATATTTATTGCTTCCCTACTGTGCCATACGCTGGCACAGTAGGAGACACAAGTGAATTAGATGATCACAGTAAAACCGTAATTTTCTAAATTCTGACTTGGGCACAGTTGATTCCAAATAGGAATAAATTCCTTTGTACTTAAAAAATATTCTAAATATAAATGAACATGTCATAAAAATTGGCATTCTCAGTTTTATGTTTTTATGTAATATTGATCTTTTCCCCATGTTAATTCCATTGCTTTATAGCTTCATAAGTGTTTTCATAGCCTAGTGGTTAAGAACATGGATTCTAGAATGACATTGCCTGGATTTGAAACCAGATTCTATCACTTACTAGCTTTGTGACCCAGAGCATGTTACTTAACACTTCTGTGCCTCAGTTTTCTTGAGAGTACAATGGGTATAACTATATTACCTACCTCATATGGTTTATATAACAATTAATTGGTCAGTTCTTATAAAGCACTTAGAACAGTGCCTGGTATATATTTAGTGCCACAATTATAAATTAAATTTAAACTGTTTTTTATAATTTGAAATTTTTATTTTGCATTTAGTTAATTTCTATCTAATTGATTTGTCACATCATTTTTTTAATCCTTCAAGGTAATAAGAAGTATGTTCTAAATTAAGAAACTTTGTAAAAAATAAGATACAAAAATGTAGGTAAAAATTATCTAATCTGTAGCTTCTGTTTTTTGCCTTTTGTTAGTTATTGGTCACTTTTTGAAACAGAAGACATACTGGAATTTGCTTTTTTTTTTTTTTTTTTTTTTTTTGCGGTACTCGGGCCTCTCACTGTTGTGGCCTCTCCTGTTGCGGAGCACAGGCTCCCAACGCGCAGGCCCTGCGGCCATGGCTCATGGGCCTAGCCGCTCCGCAGCATGTGGTATCTTCCTGGACTGGGGCACGAACCCGTGTCCCCTGCACCGGCAGGCGGACTCTCAACCACTGCACCACCAGGGAAGCCCTGGAATTTGCTTTTTATGTATTGTTCTTGTTTTCAGTGGAATAATGTTTAAGCAATTGCATAATTACAGATTTCAGACTCTGACTAATTGAAGTTGACCAAAGGAAAAGGCTTGTAATAGGTGCTGAGGTCTTGTGGAAGGTTTAGAAATTTTGAGCATCTATCTTTTATAATAGTTTGAAGGATTTTCATGCCCTCTTTGGCGTTTTGTATTTTTAGTATGCACTTTTGGTTAAAAGGTACAATGACTCACAATTTTGAGTCACTAGATTTAGTGACTTCTTACATTTGTAATAATGTAGTCTTAGTATTGTAATAACACATAATGTTTATATGACACTTAACAGTTTACAAAGTAGTTTCATGCATTTCGTTTAAACCTCAAAACAGATAAGAAACCCAGTGCTCACAGGGGTTGGGTACATATTCAGGTCTCTGGTTCTGGTTGTATTACTTTTATCTCTAGCACGGTTGTATTTACTGACAAAATGTAAAAACCAGATTAGAGGTATTATTCTTAAGAAGAGATGGTGTTAAAATAAGTAATAATTTTAAAGACATAGGAGCTCAAAAGATTTTAAATATACTTTATATCCTATTGGAGAATTATCTTAAAATAAGTAAATCAAGCCCCTTTCCTAGTTGGTTAAGGAATTTTTTGTAGTGTTCTTGTTATAGAATTGAATTTATAGTTTGTTGAATTGCCTAGATTTAACCTTGAAAAATTGGGTTCTCTCTGGTCATTGGTGAAATGGGGGTATTGGATTGAGTGATCATTAAAATCTTTGATTCTCTGACCAGTAAAATAAGGGAACTCATTATCACTGTCTTTAAGTGTTTGAAGAAATATCATGTTCAAGAGGGATTAGACTTTTTTAAGATGATGGAAGATATTGGGAAACATTTTTTGCCTCAGTATGAGGGATAATTCTAACAAAACTGTCAAAATGGAATGGACTGCCTGAAAACCTAGTGGCAGTTCCCTGTTGTTTGCGGGGATACCACAAGATGGGGCTACAATAGAGAGCAGTCTAGCATTGGAGCAACAGTAAAACTATGTAACTGTGATTCCTACCAACTGTGAAATTCTTTAGTTCTAGGTTGAATTTAGGAAGAGCTAGTTTGCCACAGCAATTTATGTTGCGTTGTTGCCATTCGTAATTCGAGGGCAATAATCCCTGAAGAATAAGATGAGGTTAGATAAGTCACTATCTGTAAATGCTTTAGAGGCATCCAGTAAATCCAAGATAGGAACGTTTGTTCTGTTCCTTTCAATTTCTGCATCTGAAAACTTCGTATTACTTAAAACTTAAAATTATATAATTACTTGAGGGTGAAAAAATAGAAATTTTAGAGTTGATACTGTTGTGTTACTTACTGGATATTAAATAATATGAGATATAACTTGATTATGCCTCTTTAAAACTTTTGCCTCTAAAATCTGTACTTACATTTAACAGTGATTATATTTCATTTCAAACCATTTAGATTTGGTATATAGCTAACACATATTAGTGTTATCTGTGTAGTTACTATATATTGTAAACAGTGCCAGTTTATCATGTATTGACTTGCATAAGTTATTTGAATGTCTAAGAAATGTAGCACAAGTTGCTCATGCAAATTGAATTTGGCAAGCTAAAAAAACCTAGGTATAGTTTTAATATCAAATAGTTCACTGAGAAAACAAGAGAAAAATTGTAGGCTAAGTTAAATTTTACTTTAACTTGTTCAAGTTACTTTAACTTGTTCCCTTTTTCTCCTTTAATCTTTTGGGCTATTTTCCTGCTTCTCTTCGTTTTTTTTTTTTTTTTTTTTTTTTGCGGTACGCGGGCTTCTCACTGCTGTGGCCTCTCCCGCTGCGGAGCACAGGCTCCGGACACGCAGGCTCAGCGGCCATGGCTCATGGGCCTAGCATGTGAGATCTTCCCGGACCAGGGCACGAAACCGTGTCCCCTGCATCGGCAGGCGGACTCTCAACCACTGCGCCACCAGGGAAGCCCTTCTCTTCGTTTTTAAACCTTTTGAATCTAGGATGAATAAAAATACTTATTTTATTCTAAGTCTATATTGCATTTTTCAAAAAAATGAGATTAAGTTTACATCATTAAGGGAAGAACTCACTTTCTTGATGTCCTAAAATTTAACTTGCAAAGAGTTTTTTAAACTCTGTTTATGCTATTATTAAACTTCTAAAAACTTTATTATTTCAAATTTCAGAAATTAGACAAATTAGTTCATGCATTCATTTCATTCAGCAAGTATACACTGTATACCTACTATGTATCAGGTGTTGTGCTAGGTGCTGGGCTTCCAGAGTGAACAAAACTTTAGGTTAAAGTCAATTGAGATTAAGAAAGGTGTGCCTTGAGTCAGTGTTCTCCTTGTTGATGGGCAAGCACATTTGTTATAAATGTAGGCATGTTCACTCTGTCCACTATATCAAAGATTAAGCCTTGAATTATATTGGATAAATATTTTTTCATGTCATTTGATATTATTTGTATGTGTTTACGTGTAGTTGATTGATTTGTTTGACTACTAATATATATAATATGTATTTTCCCCTCCTATTCCAGGCACCAAATATAGATGAAAAAGTAGATCTTCATTTTATTGCATTAGTTCATGTAGATGGGCATCTCTATGAATTAGGTAAGAACTATTTTAATTTATCCTGGGGAAAGAAATAGTAAATGGGGAAATCTGTATTTATGATAAACATGACTGTTGATATTTATTGTGTTTACTTAAATTAATTGATTACCATATAACATTGAGTTGGCATAATGGAAGTTTTCCATTTAAAAATTTTTACTAGAAAAAATAAATATGTTTTTGATGTTCAAGTAACTTATAATTTAAGAATTCCTGCATACCACCTTTGCATTTTAGCAAAGCAGGAAAATGCTTTGCTAAATCATTTAGGAGACTCCTGTAAATCACTTCAGCAGTCTTTACTAAATTTTTGAGTTGGTTATCATCAACATCTTGGATGAACGATCTTGATCCTGAAACTAGTTTTAAAACATAGCGTATTATTCATAATGACTAGTTTTTGTATTCAATAATGAGTATTACTAGTTTTCAGGCTTTTGTACTATCCCTTTTTATCACATCTGATTTTTAAAAAGTCTTTACAGGAGTCTATGTTTTCTGGCAACAGTTCCCTAAGGTATGTGTCAAAGTAGCCATGATTAATTACTTGGTATTTTGGCCTATTCCTGCACTTACCTTTTAAAAGTTTAACTATAGGTGGACTACTTTAGTTTGTATTTGGAGGAGAGGATATTTTCATTGATAATTAAAGGATAATTAGAGGATAATTTTAGAGGATAATAACTCGAGGATAGTTTACATTGATTCATTCAGGCAGAAGAAACTTTTATGATTCTTTCAAAATTGGTAGATAGTACTTATGAGTCCTTTTTGTCTTTCTCTCTGAGACCTTCTTTGATTAAAAAAGGCCGAATAAAGAAACAAAAAAGTGAAATCCTTTTCAATTTCTAGATACCGTGATTTTTAGTTCTCTTTCTTCTCATTTGCTGTAAATAGTAACTTTTCACTTTCATTTTCCTTAACTTAAAGACTGAAGAGTTCCAAAAGGACTCTGATTGTGACTGTAAATGTGGTCCATAAAATTTAGATGGATTTTGTATTTGGAATATGGCAACAGAATCATACACTTCATTAAAAAGAAGTGGCTCTATTAAAGGGGACAAGAAAAGGAATGTACATCCCTGTGGGTCATCTGCAATAGTAGAGTGATTTGAGTAGGAATCAGATAGTTGTCATCGGAGTATGTAACAGACCTGCAGAGCAAATTGGAGCATATGCTTTGCTAATTCAGTCTCTAGAATCTACATAAAGATAAAATGTAATAGGGATTGGGGATTTCAAATATCCGATTGCTGGAAGCTAGTTTCTGCTCTGAATTCTGAATAATAAAGAGTAACTAGTAGAAGTGGAAGTAAAGAGTGTGCTGAGACTTACAGACACATTCTGTTGACTTCAAGAAAGTAGATTTAGGAGAGGCCAGAGGAGTGATAAATATCCATAACCAGAGACTATAAAAGTAATGGTGACTTTCAGAATGGGCGACTTCATGATAGAGCAAACAATAACGTCTAAAAGATATTCAGAAGAAAAGCATCTCTGATCATCTCATGGGAAGGAATGAGTTGTCTAAAAACCTCAGTTTGACTGATTAGCTAGCTTTCTGAGCTCAGAGACTAAAAGGGCAGTAGAAGGAAAGATGTGTATCCGGGATAGGCTACATATGCAGAAAAGTTCTTTTTTGTAGCGTGCCAAGATCAGCACCAAAGTATTTTAAAATTGGTTTGAACTAAGAACATCAGAAAAGAAAGGCAGAACTACTGAGGTCTTGTTTGGTTCAAGTATTCTTTAGCAGGAAGAATGATCGATGTTGCTGATAGAGAATCAGAGCCCTTTGAGGATTACATTCTCTAAATGAGTTTAAAGAATTTCAGAGTTCTACAGAATAGCTGGAATCTTTGAGATGTTAGAGAGGACAGGGATGAATGCAAGACAAATGAAGATGGGCAGCTGCTGACTCATTGCAAGGGGAATTGGTGGTAGCCCTGACGCAAATTCCTAATAAAGTTAAAAGGAATGTTGAGCAAGAGGAGTATTGAGTTAGTGCCTAGAAAACAGTGGGTAAGAGAGCAGCATATGGTTTTTAAGAAAAAAGTCATTTCTGGGCTTCCCTGATGGCACAGTGGTTGAGAGTCCGCCTGCCGATGCAGGGGACACGGTTCGTGCCCCGGTCCGGGAGGATCCCACATGCCCCGGAGCGGCTGGGCCCGTGAGCCATGGCCGCTGAGCCTGCACGTCCGGAGCCTGTGCTACACAACGGGAGAGGCCACAACAGTGAGTGGCCCGCGTACCGCAAAAAAAACCACAAAAAACAGTCATTTTTACATATCCTTATTTTAAAAAACCAGGCTATATAATTATAGACGTGGTGCAAGGTAATTTCTACAGGACAATTGTATAACAAAGGGTAGTGGTAGTCTTCAATGTATTCATTCTATACCTAATTGTAAGGTTAGCTGATGAAAGAGACTGAGCTATTCATCTTTCTATTATCACCTCTTGTCCTTAGGGCTTCATGTAGTTCTTGGCATATGTCCTTTTTATGTGTCCCTGTCATTGTTTTGAGCACTTTCTAACTTGCTAGTAGAAAAATATTTCCTGGTTCATCCTTTGTTTTTCGTGCCCCAGCCCTGTGTTCAGCCACTTCTCCAAGGAGCCCTGGTTCCTTTTATTGGAAAATGATAATTAGAACCAAGACCTGGGTGCTAAGTGTGTTAATTGCTATTAAGATATCATTACTTCTAGGCTTTCTCACAGGACAGAGCTAGGAAATATTTGTCTGTATTATATACATAGACACATGTATGTGAATATGGATATACATACACACACAATTATATCTGTTTCTCTATATATTAAAAAGCATTTATTTACATCCACATTTATAATTCTAACCTAATAATATACAGTTTATTCTAGTGTTATCCATATTTGTGACTTCCTTTTCTGAACATGGGAAATCTAGCTCTCATTATCCTTCATTTCTTTTCTGATTTACGCATTCCCCTGGTATATAAACAAGCTCTTGACCACCCCAGCCCAAAGCTCTGTTCCAGACACACTGCTTCCCGCCCCCAGCTGGCCCACTGATCCTGGCCTGGTCCCAGACAAAGAGCAACAGCTCGCCAAAGTGTGTAGCTACCTTCTTCCTGGCATTGTGCAAACTCCACCTGCCTCAGCCTCCTTGAACTCTGCTCTTTCCCCTCAGTCTCCTAAGTGAGGCTGCTGTAGGCTGCTTGGGTTTTCCTTTCCGGCACTGGCAGATAAGTGGACATTGCTGTTAGGCTTACTAACAGTTCTGGGCTACCTGTTTCCCAATCTATAAAACAATGGTTTCAGATATCTTGTCCAGGTCTTTAGTTGTTTCCAGTGGAAGGCCTAGTCTAGTACATTATTTCATTCTGGCTAGAGGTGGAAGTTACCTAATGTTATTCCTTGGCTTCCCACAATGAAGATAATCTAGCTTTCCTTTGTCACCCTCTTTACCTACCTCTCCCTCCCAATCACAAAATACATGGTTTACTTTTTCCTGTTCTTCCAGTGTTGTTATAGTTGTTTATATTCTTATGACTACAGAAATACTATTCTCAGATGAGCCATAGTCAATGTACTTTTCTTTTTAACTTTTTTATTTCTTCAGATTTCATAATTGTCCTGTTTTGCTTTTTGGTTTGGTTAATTTTCACTCATATTTTCTTTAAAAGTAGTATCTTTTAGTCCAGGTCTATCACTATGTATACATATTGATTCAAAACTTTTTATTATGTTTAGAAGCCATGAAATTACAGAGGGAGTTGTGTTTTATGGCTTGAACTTGATGTGCCACTTATAAAACATCTGAAATTATAGGCTTGTATAGAGAGTATCAGTTAACTTTGGGTTAGCAGGAGTTTATATAATTCTGGACTTTTTCGTTTTTCATAGTATTGAAAAAGTACTAGTTTATTCAAGGTGATACTGATTACTTTTGGTGGTCAGTAAAACAATCCTAGGTGATTTAGATTGTTGCTCTGTACTCCTACCTTGGTACACAATTAGTAGTAGTAATATATAAACCTTGTAGTGGCTTCCTTTCATTGGTATAAACATGTCAGTCTTACTTAGGAGCCTTCATCAGAAGGCTTTAAAGTGAAGAAAGAAATTTTTTATATTTCTGATGGTCATAACTTTTGAAAAGCTGACATTAATTTTGCATATTCTTTTTAGGAAATTAAAGCCAATAGTATATATTTCTAATAATGTCTGTTTCTGAAGATAATATAGGCTTTCAAACATGGAAACAAGGTTCTAAATAACTATTGGTGTTAAAAATATTCGTAGGTAGCATACTTAAAGTGTTTGTTTTAGGATATATTATTTTATCTTTTAACTTTTGCCTCACTGTGGGAAGAGGAAAATGGATGTTGAAAGTACATTATCCTGTCATTCTTAATTAAGGAGGACTAAAGAGATAGGATAACTAAATAGAATATGTGATTCTTGATTAGATCCCACATAAAACAAAACAACATGGATAAAGGATATTTCTGGGTGAATTGGAAAAATTTGTACGTGAAATACATGTTGTTAATTGTTTATAGTATTAAAAAGAAAGAAAGAAAGTACATTATCCTATACAAACAACTAACCATTCACCTGTTCATGTATTTTCCACAGATGGACGGAAACCATTTCCAATTAACCATGGGGAAACTAGTGATGAAACTTTATTAGAGGTAACAATAAAACTTGTTGGCCCACCTTCAGTGTCATTAATGTTCTTGTTATCTTTAAAACATCTCTAAAGATAACTGGTATAGGACTTCCCTGGCAGTCCAGTGGTTAAGACTCCACACTTACACTGCAGGGGGCACAGGTTTGATCCCTGGTCAGGGAATTAAGATCCCACATGCCACGTGGCATGGCAAAAATAAATAAAAGATAACTGGTATAACATTTTTCTGTATTTCTCCTTATCCTGGCTCTCTTGAGAAAATCCAAAAAGAAAAATTTGAACTAGCGCTAAAAATCTACAGCAAATAAAGAAGTTTGCAGAGCTCTTTGTGTGAACAAGTATCAAATTTGAAAAAGACAAGAATAGTATTGAAAGAGATGCACATCATATCCCATATTTCATTAAATCCAAGATACCATCATTTATATCTTGATCTTAGAGATTTTTAAATTTACAAACAAATTTTATGGCTTAGAATCAACAAAATATGTAATTTTCATGTTAAAAGTTTCTTAAAAGCATTTTAAGAAAGAACACTTAGCAGATCTTATACTTTCGTACTAATCAAATTAAACCACCAGCCATTCACTCTTCTAGTGTCCTTTAAGTTATTTTTTATTTGAGAAAAGAAGTCTGCAGTATAAAATTAGTATGGATTAGGAAAACGTGAAACATTTATTTATCAGTTTTAAGTAAAACACGTTTTTAAATTGAAAGATTATGTATCTTTTTTCCCTATAGGATGCCATAGAAGTTTGCAAGAAGTTTATGGAACGTGACCCTGATGAACTGAGATTCAATGCCATTGCTCTTTCTGCAGCTTAGCTTGTCCAGAATGGAAACACCAAATACTGTATTATTTGCAACAAAATTAAATTTCTTCTGCCATACACTAACTCAAAAATTTTGATATTTTCATTAACTTGACTGATTAAACTTTATGTGAACTAAGCTTTGGCTTAATCTGTGTTTTATATTATTTTTGCCTCAAATTAAAGCTGCAGTTCTTCCGTTTCTTTCTTATGAAGGATTTACCTTATTGGATGACTAGCTGTATCTTTCTCACTCTCTTTGAATTTCATGGGAGATTCTGTATTGGGACACAGGCACAATTTCCATCTGCATAGTATGAACATATATCATATATTTATTTAGCAAACATTTGGTTAGCATCTACTTTTAATGAGCTGAACATTGTTCTAGGCGCTGGAGTTACAGCAGTGAACACTGTGGGCATGTTTCTTAGTCACGGAGCTTATGTTCTTGTGAGAATAGACAGATGATAAGCACATTAATAAGATACATACCAATAATGACTGCTATGCAGAAATTAAAGTCGGATTTGTGTTAGAGAGTGACTGAGTGGATACTTTAGATTTTTGTGGTTAGGGAAGGCTTCTGTGAGAGCTAACTTTGAAGTTGAGATCTGAATAGCGAGAAGTAGCCAGTCATAGAAATGGGAGAAGAGGGGAGAGTGGTGGGGAGAATAGAGGGAATAATTAATGCAGAGTCCCTAAAGTAGGCAAGTCTCACTGTGTTGTAGGACCAGAAAAAAAGGTTCATATGACCAGAGCGTTGAAAATAATGGGAAGATAACAAGAGATGAGGTCAGAGTAGGAGGGCTTAGTGATACAGGAATATGGGAAAAGGAATTTGGATTTATTGCAGGTGTGATGGTAAGCCATTGGAGTGTTTTAAGCAGGAGAGTGACCTGATTTGGTTTATAATTTTATATCACTGACTACTCTGTGGATAATATATTGGGGAGGGGAATAAGAATAGGGTAGAGAGACGTGAGGAACCCATTGCTTTAGTTAAGAGACAGTGATGGCTAGGGTCTTAAAATTAGTAGTAATTTAGATTGAGGTATGTGAGTGAATTTGGGGTGTGTTTTGAAAAAGAAGGGGCTTCAGTTAAGTCTTAAAGGATAAGGTGGAAGGCAGTGGAAAGGTGGAAGAGTATTTGAAGAGTTAACGTCAAAACACGGTTGGTGTGATGGTCCATCTTTTCAGGAGAATATTGGTTACACAGGTGTATACATTTAGCAAAACTCATTGAAATCTTACTTCACTTCACTATATATACATTTTACCCCCCCAAAACAAAACAACAATAAAAAAAAAAAAACAGAGCAGAGATGGGGTGGAATGAGTATAGCAGAAGACCAGATTGGACCAGAATGAAGTTCTGAACCCGTAGAATTGAATGTAGATGTTTTATACGCGCTTCACTGAGTTAGGGTGGATTCCTGAGGCTGCAACATGAAATAAGTGGTATTTTAAGAATCTAAAAAAGAGGGACTTCCTTGGTGGTCCAGTGGTTAAGACTCTGTGCTCCCAACGCAGGGGGCGTGGGTTCGATCCCTGGTCAGGGAACTAAGATCCTGCGTGCCACATGGCACAGCCAAAAAAAAAAAAAGAATCTAAAAAAGTGGAGATATATATATATATATGTGTATAACTGATTCACTTTGCTGTACAGCAGAAACTAACAGAACATTGTAAACCAGCTCTACTCCACTAAAAATTAATTTTAAAAAAGAAATGGTCAGTAACTTGATGCAGGTGTTAACACTATGGTAATTATTTTGCAACATATAAATGCATTAAATAAATTGCACACCTTAAAAAAAAGTTGAATAAATTAGCTGTTTGTTATTTAAAGTGTGGTTACATCAGTATTGGGGAACTTGTTAGAAATGAAGAATTTCAGACCCCACCCTTTACCTACTGAATCAGAATCTGTGTTTTCAGCAAGATCCCTGAGTGATTCATATTAAGTCTGGGAAGCACTGGATTAGAAAAAATAGACTATGATGAGGTCACTTTGGACCTATCTGAAGAGGGCCTGAATGAAGTGTTGGCAATAGGGATGAAGAAATAATCTGAAACAATGCTGTAAATGGATAGTATATAGAGATGATGCTTTGGCATGCCAATAACAACAACAAAGTGTTCGGGTTTTTTGTTACATTGTTTGCATTTTGCCCTCAAATTTATCTTGTGTATCATCTTAAATATTTTAAACATTCCTAAGCAGTGTTCTGCCTGTTGCCTTGCTGGATTTCTCCTACATAATTTCTTTTTTTTAATAAATTTATTTATTTTTGTCTGCATTGGGTCTTCGTTGCTGCACACGGGCTTTCTCTAGTTGCGGCGAGCGGGGGCTACTCTTCGTTGCGGTGCATTGGCTTATTGCGGCGGCTTCTCTCGTTGCGGAGCATGGGCTCTAGGCGCGCAGGCTCAGTAGTTGTGGCGCCCGGGCTTAGTTGCTCCACGGCGTGCGGGATCTTCCCGGACCAGGGCTCGAACCCATGTCCCCCACATTGGCAGGCGGATTCTTAACCACTGCGCCACCAGGGAAGTCCCATAATTTCTTAATAGATTCTTAATCAGTGACATGTTAGCAAGAATTTACGTAGTTTCTCAAAGTTTTCTAGGTTGAGTACTATTAAAAAAATTTTTTTTTTATTGAGGTATATTTGATTTACAATATTAGTTTTAGGTGTACAACATAGTGATTCAAAATGGTTATGGATTGTATTCCATTTAAAATTATTATAAAATATTGGCCATATTTCATGTGCTGTACAATATATCCTTGTCGGTTATTTATTTTACACATAGTAGTTTGTGTCTCTTAATCCTATACCCCTATTTTGCCCTTCCTCCCTTCCCTTTCCCTACTCCCCACTGTTAACCACTAGTTTGTTCTGTATATCTGTGAGTCTATTTCTGTTTTGTTATATTCATGCCTTTGTTTTATTTTTTAGATTCCACATATAAGTGATAACGAACAGTATTTGTTTTTCTCTGCCTGACATTTCACTAAGCATAACGCCCTCTAGGTCTATCCATGTTGTTGCAAATGGCAAAATGTCACTATGGCTGGGTAATATTCCATTGTATATATACCACATCTTCTTTATCCATTAATCTGTTGATATACACTTTGGTTGCTTTCATATCTTGGCAATTGTAAATGATGCTGCTATGAACATTGGGGTTTACTTATCTTTTGAATTAGTGTCTTTGTTTTCTTCAGGAAAACTACACCCAGGAATGCAGTTGCTGGCTCATATGGCAGTTCTATTTTTAGTTTTTTGAGGAGCCTCCATACTATTTTCCCCAGTGTCTGCACCAGTTTACATTCCCACCAAGTATATGAGGGTTTCTTTTTCTCCACATCCTCACTAACATAGATTATTTGTGGTCTTTTTGATGATAGCCATTCTAAGAGACATGAGGTGATACCTCATTGTGGTTTTGATTTGCACTTCCCTGATGATAAGCAACGTTGAGCATCTTTTCATGTGCCTGTTGTCCATTTGTATGTCAAGTTCTGGGTCATTTCTGTATGTTGCTGTTAAGGACCATAATGTTTTGGGGAAATGGGACTGACTAAAATGAAACTTTAAATTTTTTCTTGGTGGACTTTTGAGAGCTGACTAAACATCACCTTTCAGCAGGTGTAATTATTTGCTTTAAATTATTGAAACAGGAGCATTTATAAACTCTATAATATTTAACCCCTAATATATTGTGTTCATTTGTGACTAAAACAGAAGTTATCTGTATTTTATGGTGAATCAAACTTTAATATATCTTAAATGCAAACGATCTTTTTTTTTTTTGCAAACGATCTTTAATTCTGTAAAAGTTATTTAAACAAAGATCTGATTTAAATTTAATTTCCATCTTACATTTGTGTACAGTATTTATTAGGTAAGCTTTATAATTGGGTTGTGTATAACATAAACCTGCTTATTTCATGTAATGAAAATATAGTTTAAGAGGTTTTTAGCCATTAATGTTTTTTTAAATAAATTTATTTTATTTTATTTATTTTTGGCTGCGTTGGGTCTTCGTTGCTGCGTGTGGGATATTCTCTGGTTGTAGCGAGCGGGGGCTACTCTTCATTGTGGTGCGCAAGCTTCTCGTTGCGGTGGCTTCTCTTGTTGCGGAGCATGGGCTCTAGGCATGCGGGCTCAGTGGTTGTGGCACATGGGTTCAGTAGTTGTGGCTCACAGGCTCTAGAGCGCAGGCTCAGTAGTTGTGGCGCACAGGCTTAGTTGCCCCGCAGCATGTGGGATATTTCCGGACCGGGGCTCGAACCCGTGTCCCCTGCACCACTGTGCCACCAGGGAAGCCCCTAGCCATTAATGTTTGACTACTACTATAGTTTTCAAAAGAAGCATCTATAGGCTTAAGATTCCTATATTGATGCTTATAAGAAAATTGCAAAGAGGCATATTTTCATTACTTTTTAAAAACTTCTATTTATAGAAATTCATTTCTTTTAGGGAAAGTATACATACATGTATATAGGTGTATTTACACCCACGCATGCATATATATATGCATGTGTGGGTGTATATACATTATCTGGAAATTAATAAGTATATATGTGTATATATGTATGTACATATGCATATATGTGCATGTATATATATGTACATACACATTCATACCTTGAATAGGAAAATAACTTTGGTCTAAATTCTCTGCATGTTATTAAAATCCCTGACTGAAGTTAAAGTAAAACCAGTTTGAAAAGGGTGTAATCATTGTGAAGGTTTTTAGAGATAATTTAGATGGATTTGTACGCATATAAAGTTTAATAATGTTTTAATCTTACAGAATTCTCTGGCAAGGTCTTAAAATGAGGTTCCTTGTGCTCTCAACAGAATTACTACCAAAAACCAAGTGTGGAATACACTGAGTTTTCAGATAGCAGAAAATAAGTTTTGTCACTGCCTTTGTTCCTTTTGATTTCAAATTTTGACTGCTTACAAGCATAAACTATTGTGATTTGGAAGATCCAGTGTCCTAAGGGCATTTTTTTTCTTGGTGCCAATGGTGTCAGTAGATGAGACCAGTCCACCATGCCTTAGTTTCACATAAATTCTTACTTGTTTTGCTTTTCTATAAAAGTTATTCTAAACCTTTCTCTTGATTTCTTCATTTAGGATAGTGGTTCTGAACCTGTCTGTTGCTTCCACCTGATAGGTGAGAGTCCCCAGTATGACATTACTACAGTCCAAGCCTAGATATTATAAGGGAGGCTATGTAGACAACAAGGGCTATATAGATTATGAGCATTAATTTCTTGTCTAATTGATAGGATGGTTGGAAATCCCTGGTTTAGAGGCATAATCCATACTAAAAGCTATTTTTCAAAATGAATTATTTAAAATAATTTAAAATGCATAGAAATATGTAATAAAGCTGTTCTAATCTATGAGACAGATATGAGTGTAAATTGAATTAAAATAAAAATCCATATGGTCAAGAATAAATCCCAAATGATATGAGTGACACATTTTAGTTCATTTAAAACTCTGCCCTTTATCAACATGTAAACATAGTTGGTATTTAAATAACAGTAATTATGCTAATAACATTATGCTAAAACATAAACATTGTTTATGTTGCATTGCCTACTGAGAGTTTAACTACCTATGGTTGAAGAATGACAAAAGATGGCTTTTGAATTTTCCTTAGGGCTCAGTAGTAGAAAGTTATTTTCCTTTATTCTGCCCTGAATACTAAGTATTTGAAGGCAGACATTCCTCCCATCCTCCACCACCACTGGTAGAAGTATACACATTTGATAATAGTGTATACAGTTAATGGGAATGTTACATTGTTTATATATATATATTTTTGCCACTGAAACCAAAACATATTTCATGGTCTGGGTATAATTTAAAAGAAACATGAAGAACTGATTTCTTTTATAAACAAAATGCACATGCCTTAAATAGTTCTTCATTTTAATATGATAATATTTGCTCTCATAGCTGTATTCTGGTATGGCTTAATAATCAGCTACATATGAAGTATTTGAGATAACAGTACAGTAGTACTGATTTTATTTTAAGAACCTTAGAAAATGTGACTTGTGGGCAAAATAAACACAGAAAGAATGTTTAAAGGGAACTATTCACCTTACTGTTTTAGTTTTTACTATGCTTTTTTCCATTTTCAGAACCCATGTATCTCATTTGCTACAAGTATTCCAGTGGAGGCTCTTAATTTCCCAAGGTTAGTAGCCGTCTACTGTTTACTTACTGTGCATGGAATGCCTAGAGAAAGTGACTTCTATAGCTAAATTAATAAAGCATAGGAGAGAAAATGCTTAGGCTAATTTATTCATATCCCTCCAATATTAATTCTCTAGTTTATAGCTATGTAGATATTAAGAATTTGTTGAGCAGTTAACCTGGTTTAAAATGGGATCCAGTTATTCTCAAACTTTTCCATCTCAGGAACCCGTTAACACTCTTACAAATTATTGAGGAGCCCAGAGAACCTTTATAGGTTATATTTGTCGATCTGTAAGTATTAAAAATTTATGCAAATTTTAAGAATTTTTATGAATTCATTTAAAAGTAAAAATAAACCCATTACAAGTTAAAAAATAACATTTTAATTAAAATAACTTTTAAAATTTAGTGAGAAGAGTAGCACTGTTTCACATTTAACAAAATGCAAAATCTCTTTAATATATGACTTATTGAAGACAGCTAGAGTCTCCTTTCTGATAATGAAAAGTGCTTGCTGAAGTTGGCAGTTTAGGGAGTCGGTGGTGATCTATGTCAAAACAATTTGAAGACAGTCATTGGAGGACAAAGTCAGTGTCTTTTGCACAGCATTTTATCCTCAGAGTCTGGTACAGTGCTTGGTACATAGTAGGGCCCAGATGATATTCAGTAGATGATTGAACTATACTGCATTGGGTTGACATGTGAATAGAGTGTGAAGATACGGATTCAGGGAGCACAGACACCACCTTCAAGCCACTTGGTTGAGAACAGGAGAGAAATTAGGTCATAACTGGATTCAGAGCAGGATCAGAAAGGTCTTTTAAAAGAGTGTTTCTTTGTGAGGAAACAAAAACAGCGGAGAGAAACTGAGGACACAGGAAAGAAAAGGGATGACAGGGGGACCTACGGAGGGTGGGGATGGGTAAGATATGTATCATCTAGCAAAGCATTTCATACTTTAATGAGCATATGAGATCCTAGATCTAGTTAAAATGCAGATTCTGAAACTGTGTATTTCTAACTAGCATCCAGGCTGCTGGTCTGAGGACCTCACTATGAGTAGGGAGATTCTAGAACCCAGCTGAAGAGGTGAACCTTGGAGGAGAAGTAGATACCTCTTCCATTGAATTGGGAGATCTTGGCTGATGGAACTTTTTTTTTTTTTTGCGGTACGCGGGCCTCTCACTGTTGTGGCCTCTCCCGTTGCGGAGCACAGGCTCCGGACGCGCAGGCTCAGCGGCCATGGCTCACGGGCCCAGCCACTCCGCGGCATGTGGGATCTTCCCGGACCGGGGCACGAACCCGTGTCCCCTGCATCGGCAGGCGGACTCTCAACCACTGCGCCACCAGGGAAGCCCCTGATGGAACTTTTTTAAGAGAGAATTTTTTTCCTCTAATATCCAGTTAGTACCCTTTTCCTTTCTAAATACCCTTTCTAGTAATTTAGAATTTCATTGTTCCCACAATGCTTGATTGATAGCATGATACTGAGGTTATGACATAAGATATAGTGATTTTACTATTTTAAAAAAGAGACATTATTAGGATCACTAACAATTGTCTAAATGTCATTGCTTCATAAACAGAGCTCAGACTTTGGTGTTAGACATGGTTTGATTCTTGGCTCTGACTCTGAGTGGTTTTGGGCTATTAACACCTTAAGTAAAAGTACTTCCATGCAGGTTGTTTTGTGAGAATTACAGATGTAGTACATAAAAGCCAGCACACAAAAAGTGGTGTCTATCATTACCACAATCACTCCACAAGTGCAATAAGCTATATTGAATGTAATTTCAAACTTTGTTTCATGAATCATCAGATTCATCTAATTTTTTAAAATAATTTAAATAAGAAGGTGGAATGAACAGATCACATTTCATTTCTATGCACAAGAGAACTGTGCATATTTCTTCTAGAATTCGGACATGGTTTAACTTAAAAAAAAATCTCAAAATAGCTCAAGTTAGCAGACATGCAATTTTAGCAAGGATGATTGGAATTTCAGCCTTTCCTGTAATACTATTATATCCAAGCAATCCAAGCATACTGCTCATTAGAAAACATTTTTATCTGAATCTCTTACTCTTGGGGGCCAAGAATGCTGTTTTTCTTTTTTATAGCTATGTTTATGGAATGTAGATCACCCTGAGCAATTATTTTGACATTTCAAGTTATTATAACTACTCATTCTTCATTTATAGCTATTTGAATTTTGACAAATTTCAATACAGTGACAACACAAGGTCAGGTACATTCAATATAAGGTTATGGTGTACACCTATTTTAATTTGTTAGATCTACTATGAAGAAAATGAGGATATACAATATTTCACTTTTTACGGTTGGACTTCCTATACTAAGAACAGACCTCCGAGCTCTGGGAATTTTGAGGCAACTGATCATTGCCCAGTGTCTGGGTATGTGTGGGCTTGCGGTATCTCAGGGAGGGAGTCAGCAGCACAGAAGGTAATAGTCCCTTGACTACTTCTATATTGTTGCTTTGAAAACAGCAAGGCAGAATGTCCTCATTTGGCTTTCTTCAGGAAACACATGCAGATGGCAGAGAGGAACTCAGTAGAAGGTTAAGAAATAAATACTGCAATTGCGATAAAAATTAAGTCAATATTCCAGACTATTCCCAGGCACATTTTACCTGAACTTTTATTGCCAGTAGTCACAGTATTGCAAATAATTAGCTCTGTCTTATCTATTTTATAATCATTGTTGATCTCTTGCACTGGTAGAATATGTGCAGATGGCGGGAGATATTAATATAGCATAAAGCATATTGTAATTTGTAGCGTGCTTTCACATACAAGGTGATGAGGGCATGCACAAATGTCAGCCAAGCTACTTGAAGCCAGTTGTAGTTTACGTTTGCGGGCCCAGTGTTATTAGGATCCTGCTGGACTTTGCTTTGAAAAGTTTTTCTCATTCTTCTTCTAAATCTTGTAATTGTTAAGTACTACCGTCATAATTCATGCTCCTATTCTAATCATGCTTTTAAGAGCTTTAAGAATTCTAAGCCCAGGGATCCCTTCAAAAAGACCTGACTAGGGCTTCCCTGGTGGCGCAGTGGTTGAGAGTCCGCCTGCCGATGCAGGGGACACGGGTTCGTGACCCGGTCCGGGAAGTTCCCACATGCCGCGGAGCGGCTGGGCCCGTGGGCCATGGCCACTGAGCCTGCGCGTCCGGAGCCTGTGCTCCGCGGCGGGAGAGGCCACAACAGTGAGAGGCCCGCGTACCGCAAAAAAAAAAAAAAAAAAAAAGGACCTGACTAGAAATGGATGCTTATGGTGGGTGCCATGCTGATTTACAACAACTATCCTAACCTGACATTAGATCTATTCAACAGATACAGCAATAAACATGGAGTATACTGATGTCTGATTCTGTAACATTTAGTTATGCACATGAAGAGTTTCTTTTCTCTACTGTATTGGCTGATTATATCAGGATACCAATTAAAAGAAGGTCTGAAAATTAATAACTCCTGCTTTTGATTTAACATCCAATAAACTTTTCTCTGGCCATAATGGCTTAAAGAACTGAGCACTTCCTTGGCAAAGAATTTTTCTGGCATGAAATATTACTGTAAAAATTTTTTTGTTGTATAACAAAATGAAAGGTTAATTTTACATTGCACTTATTTTGCAAATGATATGAAATTTCTACAAGCCACTAGAAGAGCAAAAATAATTTTAAGTGTCTCTAAAATTTGAATTAAAGTAAAAATATTCTTAGTATTTTATCGGGTACATATTTGTGTTTGACTTTTTTGGGACAAGCACTTGTGTATCTTGGTATCTCTGCTAGCTAGTATAGTGCCTTGGAGACTCAGCAAATGTTTGTTGTTGCTCAATAAATATATGCTGATTAGTTAATTTTCATTTTTCCCCATGTTAATGGTTTAGCTCTCCTAGTCATGAATTTTTATGCAGATATAAATTTGGAGATTAAAAGAAATTCTGGAAGGACTATTCTTATTAAGGTAAAAATTTTCTCTAATTTCTAAGCCAGAACCAGAAAAGTCAAAGCATTTTTTGAATAATTAAATTGGTAATTTATTGTAGGTGTTGTCAAATAAAATTTTTCTTTCAAAATGGTGAAAACCTAGGCTATTGAAGCTTATCAATTTAGATTTGTTTTTTGTCTTTTTTGAGAAGGAAGTTAAGAGTGGCTTTATTATTAACAGTAAAGTAGACACCAGGATAATACAAAACATAAAGAACAGAAACAGAGAGGAACATTACATAATAACAAAAGAGTCTATCCATCCAGAAGACATAGCAATACTAAATGCTTGCACCAAAAAATAGACTTCAAAATATGAAAAGCAAAAAATGATGAAATTGAAAGCAGAAATAGACACATCAAGGCCCCTTAATTTAGATTTATTTTTAAATATGTTACAGGAAGATAAAAATTATTGAAAATTTGGCCATGGTATAATTATTAATAAGATTTTAGAAAGTGAAATGATGGGTAAATAACATTCTTCTGGCCTATTCCACCACTAGGAGAATAAAGTCAGTTCATAAATGCATATGATACCCAGGTGTCTCTTGGGTATTCCTAAATCTTTGATCTTTTGGAGTTACATCTCCTTTAATTTTCAAATAGAATACCTTGAATAACTATTCTAGCTTCCCCAAATATCTCCAAGGATTTTTAAGAGCACATGTATCTCCAGCCTTCTCTGGTTCAATTATATGCTTCTGCTGAATTGTCAATTTCTGTTTCAGTCTTTCAACTATGACAGACACTGATCTTTCCCGGGTAGCACTTTGCCTCATGTAGGACATTACCGTACCCTTCAAAGCACCACTAACATAAAGCTGTGTACCCAACTTTACCAAAGGTCTCCATACTTCAGGAAAGAATTAGAATATAACAATGTCCACCACTACCTTAAATCTATACTTTGAATATAACTATATCTCGAATCTAAGGCAAAAGAGTTAAACCTTTTGCAGGTATATCCAGCTTCCTAGCTATTCTGCCCTACATCAGAGTCCACCCTGTACTTGTTTGTTGGAGAAAACACCTTTCATAAATATTTCACAGGGCCAACTTCCATCCTACTTTAAGAATATTCCACTCACTACCTACAGGAATTGGTTTCTCTCTAGGACTCATTAGACATCCTTAGACACAAGAATGCACACAAGGGGACTTCCCTGGTGATGCAGTGGTTAAGCATCCACCTGCCAATGCAGGGGACACAGGTTCAAGCCCTAGTCCAGGAAGATCCCACACACCGCAGAGCAACTAAGCCTGTGCACCACAACTACTGAGCCTGTGCTCTAGAGCCCGCGAGCCACAACTACTGAGCCCACGTGCCACAACTACTGAAGCCCACATGCCTAGAGCCTGTGCTCCACAACAAGAGAAGCCACCACAATGAGAAGCCCACACACCGCAATGAAGTGTGGCCCCTGCTCACCGCAACCAGAGAAAGCTCGCGTGCAGCAATGAAGATCCAATGCGGCCAAAAATTAATTAATTAATTAATTAATTTTTAAAAATTGCTGTTGTTTAAAATAAATAAATAAACAAACTGACCCATACATTCAAGGAAATCCCTTTGCTTTGTTTCATAAAGAACCTTCTGAAGGAGGTGGGACCAAAGCTGGCCTCTTCTGTGGTTACTTCCAATCCTTGAGGGAACACCTGACTCTGCTCTGTGTAGACTATTTCATGGCTGTGCTGGAACTCTGAATAGACAAAGGCTTCAGTTCTTTCTTTTTCTTTTTTAAAGGTAGAATATTTATTTATTTATTTAGGCTGTGCTGGGTCTTAGTTGCAGCACTTGGGATCTTCATTGCACATGCGGACTTCTTAGTTGTGGCATGTGGACTCTTAGTTGCAGCATGCATGTGAGATCTAGTTCCCCGACCAGGAATGAACCCCGGGCTCCCTGCATTGAGAACGCAGAGTCTTACCCACTGGACCACCAAGGAAGTCCCAAGGGGTTCATTTCATAGCTGTTTTGTAAGGTCTCTTCACTCTGCATGATGGTGAGCATGAGATGTGCTAGAGATCACTCTGATCTCACTACTGATGCTCAGACAACTACTAGGGCTAAATCTAGGAGCACAACTTAGGTCTCTTATTCCCCAGGCCAGTCCATTTTGTAGTTTTGGTAACCTTTCCTTTTTGAAGCTAATGTTTTTTCGATATCCACCCACTATTCACAGAATAGGAAGAATGAAGGGGTTATTTTTAAAAATGTAGTTTGAATTTTTAGAAGTTTCTTATAATATATGGGTGTTTCCTCTCTGCAAAAATAAAATGAAATCTTTTATACTTCAAAATATAAATAAAAATGGCTATTACAATTCTAAGTTAATAACACAGTAAATGCTGTGCTTAATTTTTCTTCCTGTTTTTTTTTTAGCAGAACAAGTTGAACAGACAGTAATGTTGTTGGTCTTTTCAAGTAAACTTAATGAGAGGTCAGGTAGAATTTCTGTGCCAAAACATAAAAACACTAAGAAAGAAAATGTTTTAGAGAAAACAGGGCTTGACTATTCTTATCTTTGATTATTATTACTAAATATATCCTTTTAGGGAAAATACAGAGTTCATTTTACTCATTTCACTAGGTTGCAGGAAGAGAAGTTTAGTAAACAGACATTCTCTCTTTCTTCTTACCCAGAAGCCCCAATAGTTTATTTTAAAGATAATTTTAGGGTAAGTCCTTTTGATCTTACTGCTATCACTTAGAGAATTATAGTGTGGTTTTGCAAATCTGGCTAGAATGCAGGACCTTAACAACAAAAAAAACCCAACAAAAACCAAAGTCTTAGATTCTCTGTTAAATCATTTGAGTTCAACGATAGGAAACTCTTGTACATGCCGAAAAAATGAAACAAAACAAAAAACCCCAAAGCCTTCAGATCTTTACAGTAGGAAGAAAATAACCAACTACTCTTCAAATTATGGGGTTGGTCCCATGTTTTGAAAGTTACCATCTCTACTGGTCTCTTAATGAGCTGTCTGTGCACACAGGGGAAAGGTCAATAAGAACCAAGGGCTTCTATCTAGACTATCCCATCTCCTCGAGCAGATTCAGAAGACATGTTCAGGACCCCTGCCTTTATCCACTGGGCAAAGCACTCATTATCATCATCTTAAGGCTGTACTGAAAACTTCCTCAGTATTTGTCTGCCTTTTGGGGGAGTGATATAATACAGGATTCACTAGAATATTTTCCCTTTCTGCTTCCTGCACATCTACATTCCTCCCTCTTATCTTCATTTCTTAAATATTGTCTGTAACATTGTGGCTACTTTTTGCTCCCTGGCTTCCATTTCCAAATCTAGGGTTAAACCTACCTTTCTGAATATCATTATGTAAGTACTAACAACATCCGTAATCCTTTAATTACCAACACTGAAGGATGTATTTTTGTGGGCAAAGATGGGATAATTAGAATTTTATCATTATATATTTATTTATTTTTTCTGTTTACGTGAACTTTTATTTTTTTCCAGTTTTATTGAGACATATAACATATACTGACATATAACATTGTGTAAGCTTAAGGTGTACAACATGATGACTTGATGCACGTGTAATTGCGAAATGATTACCACAATAAGGTCAGTTAACACTTCCATCACCTTACATAATTACCATTTCTTCTTTTTTGGGGGTTATAACACTTAAGTTATACTCTTGGTAACTTTCAAGTATATAATAAAGTATTGTTAACTATAGTTACCATGTTGTACATTAGATCCCCAGAACTTATTCATCTTAAATCTGGAAGTTTGTATCCTTTGACCATCTTTCCATTTCTACCAGTCCCTGCCCCTGGCAATCACCATTCTAGTCTCTATTTCTGAGTTTGGTATTTTAAGATTTTATATATATATATATATATATATATATATATATATATATATATATATAACATGTGTATATTTTCTTTATCCATTTATCCATTGATAAGACACTTTGGTTATTTCCATGGCTTGGCTATTGTGAACGTTGCTGCAATGGATATGGGGTTGCAGATACCTCTTCAAGATACTGACTTTATTTCCTTCAAATATACATTCAGAAATGGAATTACTGGATTACATGATAGTTCAATTTTTAATTTTTTGAGGAATCACCATACTATTTTCCGTATTAGCTGTATCAATTTACATTCCCACCAACAGTGCACAGGGTTCCCTTTTCCCAGCATTCTTGCCAACACTTATCTCTTGTCTGATGATAGCCATTCTACCAGGTGTAGGATGATATCTCATTGTGATTTTGATATGCATTTCCCTGATGATTAGTGACACTGAGCATCTTTTCATGTGCCTGTTGGCCATTTGTATGTCTTCTTTAGAAAAATGTCTATTTTTTAAATCAGATTTTTGTGTGTGCTGTTGAGTTGTATGAATTCCTTATATATTTCAAATATTAACCTCTTATCAAATAGATGGTTTGCAAATACTTTTTCCATCTTCATTCTGTAGATTACCTTTTCATTTGGTTGATTGTTTCCTTTGCTGTGCAGAAGCTTTTTAGTTTGATGTAGTCCCCCTGGCTTATTTTTGCTTTTGTTGCCTGTACTTCCGGTGTCATCCAAAAATCATTGTCAAGACCAGTGTCAAGCAGCTTTTTCCCTATTTTTTTTTCTAGGAGTTTTATGGTTTCAAGTATTACAATTAATTTATTTCCTGTTAGTTTCTGTCAACGGTATAAATTAAGGGTCCAATATCATTCTTTAGCATGTGAATATCTGGTTTTCCCAACACCATTTACTGAAGAGACTATACTTTCCTAATATGTATTCTTGGCTCCCATGTCAAATATTAGTTGACTATATATTTGTGAGTTTACTTCTGGGCTCTTGATCCTCTTTCATTGGTCTATGTGTCTGTATTCATGCTAGTATCATACTATTTAGATTACTATAGCTTTGTAATATAATTTGAAATCAGAAAGTGTGATGCCTCCAGTTTTGCTCGTCTTCCTCAAGATTGCTTTGACTATGTGGGGTCTTTTGTGGTGCTGTATACATTTGTTGATTGTTTTTTCTATCGCTGTGGAAAATGCCATTGGGATTTTAATAGGGATTGCACTGAATCTATAGATGACTTTGGGTAACGTGGAATTTTAACAATATTAATTCTTCTAATCCATGAACACTAGATATCTTTTCATTTTGAATTTGTGTCTTCTTTAATTTCTTTCATCAGTCTCTTGTAATTTTCAGTATACAGATCTTTAACCTCCTTGGTTAAATCTATTTCTAAGTATTTTATTGTTTTAAAATAGGATTCTTTTCTTTCTTTTTCAGGTAGTTTGTTGTTAGTGTATAGAAATGCAAATAATTTTTGTATGTTGATTTTGTATCCACTACTTTACTGAATTCTTTTATTAGTTATAAGCTTTTTGGTGGATTCTTTAGAATTTTCTCTATACAAGATCCTATCATCTGCAAACAGAGAAAATGTCATTATATTTTTTCATCTACCTTCTAGGAGTGATTCTTCCTGTTGATAAATGTGTTTTATAAGCATGAGAAATATACCGGCCATTTGGATGTTGGCTATCTGAATCCATGAGGGTTGACATTTTTATGAGCCATATTCAACCAGAGTATAAAACTCACTTATTTTATTAGAAGTGTTTCCACTGTACCTGTCTCTTCTTGCAATTCTTTCCAGCCACAAAGTCCCTTCATTCTTATAATCTTTGCCCCAGGCATCATCCAGCCCAGTGCTTCCCTGCCCCTTCCTCTTTCATAACACAGAGTAACTCCTTTCCCACAATTCACCTAACTCCTCTCTACTCTACCCCACACGCTTGTTTAAAAAAACTTGGGCACCTCTACTGAACCAAAGCACGAATCAATGAAGCCAGTCTCTCCCTGTAGAGCAGTGGTTCTCAGCTGGTGGTGATTTGGCCCCCAGGAGACATTTGGCAATGTCTGGAGACATTTTTGATTGTCACAGCTACAAGGGTGCTACTAGCATCTAGTGGGTGGAGGCCAGGGATGCTGCTAAATATCCTACAATGCACAAGACAATCCCTTATGACAAAGAATTGTCCAGCCCAGATTGTCAGTAGTATACCTGTTGAGAAATCCTACTGTAAAGAAATTCTTATATTACCTTCAGTAATCATTGGTATTTTCTACTCTGCTCCTATTAATGTTTTATTACTTCTGTGCATTAAAAGTTATATATTTTATACCCATACCCACACCAGTCAGTAATCAATGGTTGAACACCAGATACGTGTCAGGCAGAGTTAGGCACTCCTAAGTTGCTCATAGTTCTATGAGGAAGACAGACAGTATAATACCTCGTGATTGAAGGGGCTATGATTACATAAAGAAAAGGTACCTGGGCTTCCCTGGTGGAGCAGTGGTTAAGAATACGCCTGCCAATGCAGGGGACATGGGTTCGAGCCCTGATCCGGGAAGATCCCATATGCCACAGAGCAACTAAGCCCATGCACCACAACTACTGAGCCTGTGCCCTAGAGTCCATGAGCCACAGCTACGGAGCCCACATGCCACAACTACTGAAGCCCACATGCCTAGAGCCTGTGCTCCACAACAAGAGAAGCCACCGCAATGAGAAGCCCGCGCACTGCAATGAAGAGTAGACCCTGCTTGCTGCAACTAGGGAAAGCCCACGCACAGCAAGGAAGACTCAACACAACCAATAAATAAATAAATTAATTTTTTTAAAAAAAGAAGGGGTACCTAATGTAGCCCAGGATGATCTGCAAAGATATTTTGAAGGATTCTGAGAAGGAAGAGGCCTGAATTGAGCCTGGAAGAATACGTAGGAGAAAGCCAGGCAAAGAAAGGGAGAGAAGCACGTTTCTCACAAAGGGAAAAATATGGGTCAAGACACATGGTTAGAGAAGAGGGCAGCAGCAAGTCCTGAAGGATGTCAATGTGCTGGCAACGATCAGATGGCCCTTAAGCTGGCAACTGGGAGTCCTTGAAGGAGAAGCTAATTGGGTAGAATGATAAGATAAGATTTAACTTTAGAAAGGTCATACAATTTCTGAAATCTGGCTGAGAGCTAATGAGGGCCTGAACTAAACTGGAAATGAGGATGAGTAAGAGGGGCCAATTGGAGTGATATTGAGGAGAAAGAAAGGACAGGACTGGGGATGGAGTGGACGTGGAGGTAAGAGACGCGAAGTCCAGCATGACCCCCAAATTTCAGGTGTGGTACCATTTACAAGTCAGGGAAGGCAAGGGGAAGTTTGTGGGATGAGACAGAAAGTCAATTTTGGACGTATCTTTGTGTCATACAAATGTTTTCATTTATAAAAGTAGTATACATGTCTCTTACCAAAAAATTGTAGAAGAGAGAGAAGTATGAAATGTCCATCCAACCAGTGCTAAACTTTGGATGGAGTTTCGTTTTGTTTTGTTTTGTTTTGTTTTGTTTTGGCTGTGCTGCGTGGCTTGCGAGATCTCAGTTCCCTGACCAGGGACTGAACCCTGGCCACATCAGTTAAAGCCCGCAATCCTAACCACTAGGCCACCAGGGAACTCCCATTTTTTGGGAGGGAGTGAAGTTTTTTCCAATTTGTTCTGTGTGGAAAATTATGCATTTTAAAAATACAATCAGTGGGATGAATTGGGAGATTGGGATTGACATATACACACAAATATATATAAAATAGATAACTAACGAGAACCTGCTGTAGAGCACAGGGAACTCTACTTCACTTTGCTGTACAGTAGAAAGTAACACAACATTGTAAAACAACTATACCCAATAAAAAAAAATGCAATCACCAAATTGGGGTGCTTTATAGATGTTTTTTTCCCCACTTCGTAATATATTTTTAAACATCCCTCTGTGTCATTGAACATCCTTTTACATTTTTATTGACTGCGCAATATCTCACTCTATAGAAGAACCATAATTTACTCCACCATCTCTATTGTTTAGATTGCTTCGAGAGTCTCATTTCTAGCAAATCATGTGTAATGCCATCACAGGTTGAGTCTTCCAGAAACTGACAGAAATGCCACTTGAAACATATTTATTAGGGATTGACCCCAGGGAAGTGAAGAGGGAAGGAACAGCAATGGGCAAGGGAGAAGTTGAACTATGACAGAGGCTGACTGCTTCAACAGACCTCATATCTACAGAAAGGGCCCATCAGAGTTGTCCTGAATTGGGTGGAAATGACTGGGCTTTTATAACCTCAAGTCACTCAGTCACCAGACAAGGGCTGCTCTGGCAGGGCATGACCTCAGGTGAGGCTGCACTCTGTGGCTGAGGTAGACTTCCAAAGGGAGGTTTGGCCAGTGCATCTCTGTGTCCACTGCAGATGCTCATTGTGTGCATATATCTTCACTCACATCCTTAGGATAAATTCCCAGAAGTAGGACTGCTGCAGTAGAACGTGGGCATTTTAAAAAGCTTTTAATATTTATTGCCAAATTACCTCCCAGAAAGATGGGTCACTTTCTCCTACCAACAGTTCAGTTCGTCACTAATATATAAGAACATGACAATTGTACTGTTTTATGTTTTTAAATATTGAAAGGCACCTCAAATTCTTTTGGAAAATAAATATCTGTGATGTTTTGTTATTGTGAATTTCATTTTTAACTCCTAAGGCAGGTTACCTTTCTCTATAGAGCTGTATAAATCTTTCCAAAAGGATAAAACACTCTAATGACTGATGGTAAGACACAAAGAACCGGATTTCGGTCTCGTGAGTTGTAAATCTGCAACACTGAAGTGACAGAAACGGCTGGTGCGTGAGCTGACTTGAAACAGAATCTGCAGTACCCTACAGCTCTTTCCCTGTGAGTATTTGAGCAAATAAATGAAATTCCCACTTATTAGGAAGAATCCATATTTGACACACTACTGTTAGAGAGAGACGAACGGGAACTAACCATCATTTATTGAGTGCCTGCTCCATGCCAAGCAATGCCCTTGGCTTTTACATACACCATCACATTTAATTCTCACAAGAACCCTTTGAAGTAGTTATTATCACCACATTTTTCAGGTGAGGAAATTGAAGCTCACAGAATTTGGTAACTTGGTAACCTTAGTCATACAGGTTCCCAAGCCTGTGCACTTCTTGCCATCCTGGGCTGCTGCCCCCAAAGCTGTAAGTCAAGTGACACAGCAGTAGCTTTAAGTGGTATAGTATATATATATATAAAACAACTGTAGTAACAGTAACTCTCATGAAGCTTGCAGAATGTCTGTCTTTCTACTGGGTTGGAAGTCCATAGGATTTACTATCTAAAATTTTTAAATTTTTGTAACACTTATGATACCCAGCACATCACACATATAATGTGCTCACTAAATATTTAATAGAACAGGTCTTAAATAGCTGGAAAGAAATTTCTTCCTAGTTTCGTTTATCCTTTCATCCTCATTTTGGGTTTGTCCTGATCATGGTGTCGTCAGGAGGCGAAGAGATGATCCAGTCGACCGTTTCCCACTTTAGCAGGAACAACTGTGAGCTCTTCTAAACAGACCCACTGATTACAGACAACGCCAGTGAAAAAAGGGTTGGATGAAAATAAACATAACAAATTCCTCTAGAAGTCACCCCAATCGGGAAGGATGCTGGTGAAATCTTTATTCAGAAGTGTAAATGAGTTTAATCCAGCCTTTAGATCTAACTTCTAGGTAACAGGAAATAGTGAGGGAAGAGAAATATGTTGAACACACCACAAAGAAGCCATAAGACAAATCTAGAAGTCTGCCTGGTTTCTTTTTAAGAAGATAATGTCATTCGAAAAAGGGGGAGGGGGTAGAGTGGGAGAGAAGGAGGAGGCTATTCTAGGCTAAAAAAAAAAAGAGGTAACCGAACGCAATGTGTGGTTATTGTTTGAATTCTGGTCTAAGTCAGCTGTAAAAGACATTTTGGAATCCATTGGAGGAATTTGAATCTGGACTGGGCATATATTAATACTAAGTAATTAAGGTTAGCTTTAGTTAGGTGTGAAAATGGTAATATGGTTATGTAGAAAAGCGTTCTTTAAAGAACGAGATGTATATTATAATACTTAGAGAGGAAATATCTTTTTTAAAAAATTTTATTTTATTTATTTATTTTTGTTTGCGTTGGGTCTTCTTTGCCGCGCGCGGGCTTTCTCTAGTTGTGGCGAGCGGGGGCTACTTTTGGTTACGGTGCGCAGGCTTCTCATTGCGGTGGCTTCTCTTGTTGTGGAGCACGGGCTCTAGGCGCGCGGGCTTCAGTAGTTGTGGCATGTGGGCTTAGTTGCTCCACGGCATGTGGGATCTTCCCGGACCAGGACTCGAACCCGTGTCCCCTGCATTGGCAGGCGGACTCCCAACCACTGCGCCACCAGGGAGGCCCTGAAATATTTATCTTTAAGTAGGAAATATGTATATTTTCAGCAGAAAATGTGACGAGGTAAATATGGCAAAACTAGGTTTTAGCTATCCATTATACTAGTCTCTCTGCTCTTTGACGTCGTTTTGCATCATAAAGAGGATCAACCAGGAAAAAAAAAAAAAAAAAAAAGGTATGGCTTCCTTTACCGGAGTAAGAATCGATCTTTATCTTCTTCCAACAGTGACAACATCAACGTGTGGGCCCGGATAGGGCTTCAGGAGCATGAAGCGAGATTCCAGGGAGCCTAGACAGACGAGCAGGTTCCTTTCCGGAGATCTGATTTCTGTGGGAAAAGAACCCGCGTAAGGCAACCCTTGAGCCTCCTACCCTCCAGTCCTGCGCACCTACCCAGGCCCCCTGCGGATGGTGAGTAACCCGTCACCTTACTGCTCCCTAAGTGTTCCCAGACCACGCAGGGTGGCGGGTGTGACGCTCAGGGTGAGGGCGGGAGAATGCTGGGTTCCCCTCCTCTCCGACCCTTCGCGGAGGGATGGGGCCTGAGTGGCAGGTATCTTCCACCTCACCCACCTGGAAGCGAAGCGGAGAGGGGCTGGCCCAGGCTGGGGGAAATGGGCCGCACATGCCAAGGCCACTACCCTCACCTGCCGCCAGGAGAGCTCTGGCCGCGGCAGGGGGCGGAACCCGGGAGTGCGGACGTCCTCACCTGGCGGCGGGGCGGGCGCGCAGCGGACTCCGCCGGAGAGGGAGCGGCGCGCTGCGAAGTCGGGCCGCAGGTGAGGGCGGCGGGCTGGGCCGCGCTCCACCGCGGGGGACGTTTCTTGGCTGGGAAAGGTGCAGTTGTGAGCAGCTATTCCTGGTATGTCAGGCGGGCCGGGCGGCCGCGAGCCCTGGGGGCGCCTCTTCCTGGGGCCCCGGCAGAGGGAAGGCGGCCAGGCGGCCGGAGGCGGGAAGGATGCGGACAGGATGCGGGCGCGGGGGCGCATCTCCTCCGGGCGGGGCCGCGGTCCGGCGGGTGGCGCGGGAGCGGGTGCGTGGCCCGGGCCACGGCCTCCTGGCGGACTGTGGCATCCCCTGGGCCAGACTGTCCGACCACAAAGGCCGCTGCGGCCGGGAGCCCCCGGGCGCGGCGGGGGGTAGGGTGGGGAGGACGGAAGCGGCGGCTGGCCGGCCGGGGGTGGGCGGCGGGGGTGCGCGGGGGCGGGGCATTCCGGGAGGGCGGCGGCCGCGCAGCCACTTTTGAAGTCCCAACAGTCCTCTGGGTTGGTACTGCGCGCCGCCTCTGGTAGCCCTTTCCGCCTCCCGCGCTCTGCCTGGGTCTCCGCGGCGTTTTCAGGAGTTTAGAGAAAGCCCCGGCTTCAAGTTCTCGTGGGTTCGAAACTTTACCGAACTGCAGGGTGCAACAAAGGGTCAGAGAGTCCGGGCGTCTTGCAGCCGGAGAGAGGCCGGAGCAGCGGGCCGGACGCGCGCGGCACTCCCGCCTTTCCGCGCACCCACTATGTCTCTCTCTCCCCCTCTCCCCCTAGTTCTGGAAGTGATGGAGGAGGCGGAGGCCGACTGCGCCCTAGCGTTCGCCGAGGCCCAGAGATGGGTGGAGGTGAGTGCCTTTACTCCTCTTCTTTCCGCAAGAGTTGGCGGCCTTGCGGCCGCTCCCGCCACTCTGCTTTCAGCCGCCTCCCGGACCTTAGCTTGCGCAGCGCCTCAGGCTGGTTCGCTCAGCAGTTTGGGGGACTTTGCAAGTTCTGCGCCTCCTATGATTTAACGTCCAGGGAAGCTTAGCGCTGCCCTCCCCGCCGACGGTCTCGCTGGCTTCCCCGGATCTCCTCTGCCAGGACAGAGTCGAGAGCTTGGCCCCGCGGGTTTGGGGACCGCGCATCTCTGTGGAGCAGCCCACGTCCGCGCCAGGACGCCTGGGATGTACCTGCTGGGCAGAGACGGCCCAGGGTCCTCGGGAGCGTTTCTTTGGGGTGGCTAGAAGTGGAAATGCCTGAAACATACTTGCTTGGGCAGCGTATTGTGTGTTGTGTGGGAGGGCGGATGGAGGAGGTTAGACACCTGTGGCGCACCTGGAGAGATGCTTTCTCCGAGGCAGCTTCTGGAGCCCAGGGTGTGTGAATCAAGTCGCGTACGTTTTCCAAAGTCGGCATTGATAAGACTAAGATATCCTGAAATCACTTACTCAAGGGTTGTTAGTTTCCCAGCTGTGCCTCAGGGAGGAGATCTTCCATTCCCTTCTTTGCCGTTAAAAAGGAGATGGTCTCTTGGAAGTTCCTTGATCAACGCATTAGGGTTACGTTTGTCTGTAGAAAGTTAACACCAGGACTTCTAGCCGTTTTATTATTGGATGAAAAAGATGACTTTTATAATGATGCTAAAGAAGTCTTCGGAGCAGATGTGAATCAGGAACCAAAAGTATTGCCTTTACCAGCCTTGCAGTCATTTAAGGGTTATTGATGCCACGTGCTGGTCTACTCAGCGTATTTAAAAATTCAAATTAGGATTAAAGGTTATTCCATGGAAAAACAAAATATTCAAGAATCCCAAAGCAAACAGTACTTTAAAACAATTCATTTCTCCTTAAAGAAGTAAATTATGTATGTGGGGAAAAAAAAGATAAACTTTAAATGTTATGTTTTTCACGCTAAAGGAAAGTGAATGTATCATTACCCACTAGACAGTGGCGGGAGATGGAGATGGGGGGCGGCTAAGAAATTAGCTTTGCCGTCTTTTTGTACTGAAACTTGAGCTGGTTTGAAGGTGACTTAGAACGGGGTGAGGGGAGCGCGTGGGGAGGTTGGGAGAAGAATAAACACTGTATTCTGAATTGAAATGAGAGTGGAAAAATTCCAGCAATGTAGTTAAGGGAAATAACTTCCCCCATTCATAAACCTTGAAAAGTCAGGGCTTCCAAAGGTAATTTTCCATTAGCAGTATGTACACTGCATAATTTTAGAAATCAAACTTGCCCTTCTGTGTCTGAATGTTGAGATGGAGAGAGGGAGAAGGGAAGAAATATGGGGATACTTTTTTGGCCATACAGGGCTCCTGTGTGGAGTTTGTATCTGCAAGTTCTGTATTTGCTTCAGGGAATCTGTGAATATGGATGATTTCACATCCTTTCCTTTTTCAGTATACAGATATTTGAAATCTAAACATTGTTTTGTGTGTGATAGCTTGCTTATAATTGGAGACTTCTGTGAGAAATTTGTATCTAATAAACTCTGGGGAGGTGTGTTGTGATAAAAGATACCCCGTGTGCGCGGTAAATGTGCTCTTCTTCCCACCACCATCCCACTCCACCTAAAAGTGTTTGTCAGCAATGATTTGGCAACTCTGTAGAGTGCTTTGTTCATCATTAGCAGAAAGCCAAATCTTTCTAAAGGCTTTGCCATATAATTTTGATATGGTTAACTCTCATGAAATTAAAATCAAGTGACTTTTTTCCCCTAGTGCCACAGGGAGCGAGGCAGTGCGTTCATTGAAGATATGTGAATAATTTACATATTCACATATACTGTTGGTATACTTGGGACATTGAAGTGACAGCATTGTGTTCACTGTTAGGTTTATGTTATTTCTCCAGTTAGTGTCCAAATTTATCTGTCTCCTTAGCTTTGCCTTTATAACCAGAGCACATATTTTAAAATATCGCTCTTGCCAAAAGAAGCAGAGTGAATGAGTGTCTCATTCCACAACCACTTAACCCTGAGAACCCCTAATTTGAGGATAAAATATTGAGTCCAAAGTGTATTTATAAACTACTTTGGAAAGCAAGGAAGATTATAGTGTAAATCTTTCTTCTGCTTACTAATAGTTTTGCTCCATTTTTCCATTTCTGTCATATTTTCTCCTACATACATTGAAGCATAAGTGGTTCATTCATATATATATTTTTATATATACACAGTACACATATATAAACATATATGTATTATGTGAATTATATCATTCATATATATGTATTTATATATATATACATATAACACAAATAAATACATTAATATATTATATACTATAATATACATATTATATGTATTGTATGTAATATGCATATAATATAATCTGCTACCTTTATTCTCAGCTGCAGCTTTGACCAACCCAAGGTCAGAAAACCCCGATAACCTTGTACATCTTTGAAAGATGACCAGAGTCCATGGCCGTATGTCTTTGCCGTTTCCATTCTCCGTCAGCGATTTTAAATAACTAATGTATTATTCCCACAACCAAAGTTCAAGTCTTAAATTTGTTTTGTTCTGGGAGGAGGAGAAAGGGTAAGGTGAGGGCTAGTGCTTGTTATTCTGCCAATTATTGTCATTTCATGACTCTTTTTGTTTATTTCAAAGTGTTCTTCGATATTTAAAAGTGTACATATACTTCTGGTTAGTTTCATATTTGAAATCAAAACAAATGTAGGAACATAACCTTTTAAGGTAATTCAACATCATGATATTGGATTATTATCTGGTTGGAAATGTGGTTTGGAATATTAATAATGTATTGAGCTAGTTTATGATTAAACACGGGTTGAAAGCCAAATAATGTAATGGTTTGAAGGCAGAGGCAGAGGGGAAGCTTGATTCTAGCAAGGTCATGGAGTGGGAGAGGAACTGGTAGAAAATGCAGCCTGGACCCTCTAATTTTAGTCCTTTTCTTCAGCACCTTTTAATTTTCTGTACCTAATAGTTGCCTCTGTCCCTCTGTTTATGGAGCATTTAAAAACCTGTGATAAACAGACAAGATACCAATGAAATTGAAAACTGAGTATATTGCTCATTGCATTGGTTGGTCACCCATTCCAGTCTGTGACTTAATGTTCCTATCTAGGTTGAGGTTTAAACACAGTAGTAATTTTTATGACTGGAGCGGATCAGGCTAACTTAATTCAACACCTTCCTGCTCACCTGCCCGTCCTGCTATCTCTGTGTTCGAAGTTTTCAGTATCACTGTCACCCTGTGGAAGGACCAAAGGGATGCCAACTTGAGCTCATTGCCATGCCTGGCACCAGAATATGAATCCTTCCCCAGTTACTTCCAACTGGTCTGTTTCTCCACCTGCCCCATTTTTGTCCTTTGGGAGTTGTGTGCTGGTCATCACTTTTGTTTGCGTTTAGTGCTAAATTTTTAAAGAATCGCACTCTGTGGGTCCCCCATTGATATTTACAAAATTCCTCTAAGTGGTTTCCCTCTTTCTCTGTAAACTGCATCCCTTCTACTGGTGGTTTCCAACCTGTGGTCTGGCGTGAAAAGGTTTGCTGGGTGCACTTGAATCCTCAGTGCATACCGGTGTTGTCAATAGACTAAATGAGGGTCTTATGATTTGTACTGTTGCTTTTCAAATGGATGTAGAGCGACGTAAACAGACAAGATACCAATGCATTTGAAAGTGTTACTGAATTCATAGAAGCATTTCTGGTAATTATATATAATTTCAATCAACAGATATTAAGCTTGAAAAGACTCTGATGGTAAAACTTTGTTTAAAATTTTAAATGTTAGAAAGCAATTCTTACACTAGCTGTTGCAATTAAAATTAGTTTTTCAGAATATAAACCTGATTTTGTTTTTTGTTTTCTGAGGAGCCATGAAAAGATTTTAAAAGTCCGCATTTACATTAAGCTGTGAAGTGTAGCGTTCACAGCCCTTTACAATCTGGTCTCCGTCTGTATATCTATCTTTATTTTTTGATCATTTTCTCCATTACTATTTGCATAGTTGCCAGATAGCATAGACATTAAAAGCACAGATTTGTACAGATATCCCCAGAACTTATTTATCTTTATAACTAGAAGTTTGTACCTTTTGACCACCTTCATCCAATTCATGATGACTGCAGTTAACACTGCTGTACAGTATATTTGAAAGTTACTAAGAGAGTAAATCTTAAAAGTTCTCATTACAAGGAAAAAAGTTTTTTGTAACTATATGAGGAGACGGATGTTGACTGAGCTTACTGTGGTAAACATCTCACAATATATGTCAAATTGTTAGGTGGTACACCTTTAACTCATACCAAGCTGTGTGCCAATTAAATCTCAATAAAGCTGAAAGAAACCCCAAAGCGCCGTTTTGGAATCAAATCATTGTTCAGGTCCTGGCCCAGCTTCTTAAACGCTGTAGGCCTCAGTCAGTGTTCTTCCTTGAGCCTCCAGTGGTGCTTACGCCAGTTGAATGAGATGCTGACTGTAAAGGAATTAGTGCTCCCTAATCCTTGCTTGTGTTTCCCCGCCCCACACAGGGTGCTGTTTTCTCACCTCCAGGCTGTTGTGTGTGGAATGCCTGCTATTCCTTGTTTACCTAATATGTGTTGCTCCTCTGCATTCTTCCATGCTTGGGCTCTACAGTCAAGCTTTATGTGAAGCCTTTTCTCGGCCACCAAGCCTCCACCCCACCCATTCCTTCCTTATCACTATTGCTTGTATGGATTTTTCTTTTTTGCTCTCTGTGGTATAATAACAAACATTCTTCTGTATTAGACTAGGCGCTAACTGAGGGCAGGAACAGTAGCTTGTCGTTTGCTTGAGGATTTGGCACAGTGCCAGGTAAACACTTGTTGAGTGAATGTACAATCTAAGGCTGGAGCTTTAATGAAACCTAAGGACCAGGACTCTTTCCTTCTCCCAGTGGAAATGTGCATCAGAGTCCAAAGCTGAGCTTGTTGCTTTGGCAGTTGGTTGGGACCAGCTACAAGATACGCGTTCATCTGGGTGCCAGTGTGTACTTACCTATTTACGCAGTATTTCCTCTTCTGCCCCAACCCTGTTCCTGAGTGATGTCACTCTACTCCTGCCTTTTAGTTACTGGTTCCCCTCATGGGGACTTACATTCAGTCGTTCTGTTATCCAGAAAATGCCTATGAAGTGCCTACTCTGTGCCAGGCACTTGCTGGGCTTGCTGATTCAACTGCCAATTCTTTAGTATCTTTCTAGGACCTCCAGACAGAGTGCACCCCGTGAGGAGCAGACATGCAAACAGACCCTGCAGTGCCATCAGATAATTGCTCTGATGGAATTTTGCCCCGTGTATAGTGATGGCATCTGGGAGGCCGCCTGAGCTCACAGAGGAGGCAGCACTTGAGTCGAGGCTGGAGTGGGGCTAACACCTTTGCCCCCTGAGCTAGAGCATTGTGACTTTGTAATTTGTTGAGAGGTGTTGAGGTTGCATACAGCACAACTTTCAGGAGTTGCTTGGAGTAGTTTATTTATTTATTTTTATTTTTTATATTTAAAAAAAATTTATTTATTTTTGGCTGCATTGGGTCCTGGTTGCTGCGTGTGGGCTTTCTCTAGTTGTGGCGAGCAGGGGCTACTCTTTGTTGTGGTGCGCAGGCTTCTCATTGCGGTGGCTTCTCTTGTTGCGGAGCACGGGCTCTAGGCACGCGGGCTTCAGTAGTTGTGGCACATGGGCTCAGTAGTTGTGGCTCGTGGGCTCTGGAGTGCAGGCTCAGTAGTTGTGGTGCTTGGGCTTTGTTGCTCCGCGGCATGTGGGATCTTCCCAGAACAGGGCTCGAACTCGTGTCCCTTGCACTGGCAGGCAGATTCTTAACCACTGCGCCACCAGGGAAGCCCCAGAGTAGTTTATTTTTGTTCAGGTAACCTTTGCATGCAGTGAAATGCATAGGTTTTAAGTGTAGAGCTGTAGGATATACCTTTTTGTCAAATGTATAGGCCCGTGTACCCAGCACCCCAATCAACTTATTGAATATTTTTACCACTCAAGAACGTTTCCTTCCAGAAGGGCACATCAGTCTTTACCTCTCCACTCTTCAGATTTCTAGCATCATAGATTTCTCAGGGCAGTTGTGAGCAGCCAAGGGGTGTCTTGATGTCAGTTTGCTTCTTTTTTCTTTATGCAGCATCTTCCTATTTCTTAAACACATCCTCTTTATTTAGCAAATAAGAAAGGATCCTAGGACAGGAGGGGCGGCGAGAGATGAGGGCGTTCACAGAATTCTCTTGGGAAGGAACTGATTCACACAGAGAGGAACCAGGGCAGAGATGCTGTTAGAATAGCTTGATTCCAGGAAGGGTAAACAGATATGACAAGGTATTTCCTGAGGAAGTGGGAGGATTCTAGCAGTGTCAGTCATTCTGGATCCTTCCAGTGTACTGGTACACTGAAAGCTAGAAGTGGACGTCTTCTTAAAGTGGGGGAAAATACTAGGAACTCGTACCTTTAATAAAACAAGTGTTCTTGAACTGGCTAGAGAAATGAAATCCCTGGGCCAAAGGAAATGAATGATTTTTTGGTTCTTTTTTTTTTTTTTTGCGGTACGCGGGCTTCTCACTGCTGTGGCCTCTCCCGTTGCGGAGCACAGGCTCCGGACGCGCAGGCTGAGCGGCCATGGCTCACGGGCACAGCCGCTCCGCGGCATGTGGGATCTTCCCGGAGCGGGGCACGAACCCGTGTCCCCTGCATGGGCAGGTGGACTCTCAACCACTGCGCCACCAGGGAAGCCTGATTTTTTGGTTCTTGATGCACATCATCAAGTCACTCTGTGAAAGCTTTGTGCTAATTTGCAGCCATGAGCAGAGGCTGGGAGCCCCAGCCTCTCATTATTCTGGCCAGAATTAGAAATTGTCATTTGCATTTTCCCTCTAAATAAATAGATGAAAGATGTGCATTCTACTTTTTCTTAGGTCACTAATGATGTTAAACATTTGTCTAACCGATGACTCATTGGGTTTTCTCCAGTGAGGAAGGGTGAAGCTGAAACAGGGAGGGTTCTACCTCCTCTAAATGAGGTCGCAAAAGGCTCAGAGGGCCCCTGGCCTGGTGACGTAAGTCTCTAAGTTCATAGGCCAGGGTCGGGCCATTGAGGAAGCGTCCCCTGAGTTGTCTCACTTTGCTTTTGGGTTGTTTGGAGATAGGCCCGTTGAGTTCTGAACACAATTATGAGATAAAGAATGGAACAGTTGGCTGTTTTGAGGAATTCCTGAAGCTTCTCCGAGGCTGAGAGAGGAAGAATTTCCCCTGTGTGTGGAAGGAAGTGTCGATTCGTTTAACCTGTTGGGCTCTTGGCCTTCTCTGCGGTGCTCCAGGGCGCTCTGTCTCTGGATGCCCAGAGGGCTTTGGGTGGTCAGGGATTTCTACTGAGGCTAACTGGTCTCCTTTTATTTGCGGTACGCGGGCCTCTCACCGTTGTGGCCTCTCCCGTTGCGGAGCACAGGCTCCGGACGCGCAGGCTCAGCGGCCATGGCTCACAGGCCCAGCTGCTCTGCGGCATGTGGGATCTTCCCGGACCGGGGCACGAACCCGCGTCCCTTGCATCAGCAGGCGGACTCTCAACCACTGTGCCACCAGGGAAGCCCTAACTGACTCCTTTTATCTCCTGCTTCCTTTCAAAATTACTTCTCAACATAACAGCATTTGAGTTTTAGAAAAGCACTAGTTTTGACAACGTTAGTTAAGAAAAACCAAGCAACATCAGCACATTTACCTGATTCTTTTAGTTTGGAGAAATCGATTGTCGGTGAACTCTTTCATCTATTACATCTATTATCTGCAGATTGAATTGTCCATATTGTTCCTGTGCTCTACAGTCCCTGACAGACAGTTCTCAGGTTCTTGTTGAACAAATGAAAGTTTTGTGTCCAGTCAAAAGGTTGGCTGATTTAATTGATGTCTGTAGATCTCCTTAAATCTGTTAACTGTCAAAAATGTATCTGAGCCCGAGGAAATGATAAACTATGTGTTGTACCGTGTTTACTCTTTCCAAAGGTAATTGTCGGGTATGTTTCTTTAAAAACACTTTTGATGTACTCAAAGCTCTTAACAAGGATGATACCTGTCATATATGCACAGCTTTGAAAACAGGTTTAGCACACTCACTCTGCCACTTACAGATGAATCGCCACACGGCCCCATAAACAGCCTTTTCGAAGACTGTAAAATGCTCCCTGATAGGCTTCTCAAAGCCTGGTTCTGATTCCCGGGTACCGGATGCTCAGTTTGGTGCTTACATGTGTTTAGATGATAGTGCGCAGCCCTAGACATCACATCTGTCTTTAAGTACCTGGGGGATTGTCTTAAGGAGAGAGAATAGAAAAGTCTTCTGTGGGCTTAGAGGGTAGAACTGGTAATAACTGATTGAGCACAGTGAGACTTTTGACTCAAGTATTTTAAAGACCCTTCTATAAATAAAGAGCTGTCCTACCCCAGAATGGACTGACTTGAATGGTGGGTTACCGCCTAGTGAAGGTTTTCCAAGAGTAGGTAAGTAACTGACAATTAAAGCAACTAGTAGTTATTTTTTTTAACTATGTGGAAGACATGTGGCTAGAGCATCATACCCACATGCTCTTATAATGAAGGACTGTTATTACCCAAATATGTGTGTGTGTGTGTGTTTCCAGATGAGGAAAAAGAAGGGTGAGAGGTAAAATAATTTGCTCAAGGAAACACTAGAACTAGTAAGTGGTGGTTGGGGATTTGAACCCAAGCAATCTGACTTAATCAGTATATGCTGTTGTCCAAGAGGGACACCGGTCGGTAAATCGTGGTGAAGGATTTATAAATCAGGAAGAGAATGGGCTGTCAGTCTTCATTCCACCTAAAGCTGTGAGATTAGCTGCTTTCTGTTTATGACAAGTCCTCCACACACAACAGGTTCTGTCTTGTGATGTTAGTGCCTGGAAAGCTCGTGATCGAATATTATGTAAGCTACAGCGTTGCTAACAGACACCCTTGAGCAATTGCAGACTTTAGGTTTGTATGTTCTGGTGTATCTAAGTGCTCCATAAACCCTTGAAAGTGTTACAAAACGGAAACATGGTTATATGATGACACTGAGTTATACTTTGTACTAGAGTAGGAGATAAATTACATCTAACTAGTTTCTTCTCTAAACAATTTATAAAATTCCCAATTTTTTCTCTTATACTACCTGATTTTAAGTAGTACATGGTATACCAAAATTGTACAGTCTGTTACTGTATAGTGCTTTGAAATATATTTCGTATTTTTGATGAGGATACTTTCTAGTTAGTGTTTTAGACTTGTAAGGACTGAAGCCAAGATCATGATCAAAGATTTTGCATTCTTGACTAGATTTAAATTTGACTTAGGTGTCTGAGCTAGGAAGGAAATACCTGATTTATTATATCACCATTTCATAATATTCAAAGGAAGGGTGGTTGTTACCAACCTTGTTACAAACTTTCTCATTAGAGTTTGAGGTCTCTCATTCTACCTGAGGAAGGAGAAGATAAACAAGCATTTTACCTTTACTTCTTGAGTGGTGTCTAATCAATTTGGAATTTTACCCTATTGTCTGAAAAAATATCGTCCATCTATCAGTAGCGTCAGACATAGTTGGCCACACCTTCCTTCTTGAAACATTTCCTTCAATTGCCCTCTGGGTTTTTCTCCCATTTAACTTGATATTTCTGATTTTCCTTTGCTGAATCCTAATTATTTGGGTAGATATTAGAGTACCCTGGGGTTCATTCATCTTTCCATGTCGTCTCTT